>NW_024871033.1:600000-1095819 GCF_019054845.1 Dipodomys spectabilis | reverse complement strand
GATGTGAAGGATAAACAAAGGAGGAGGCTGCAATGCTTGGTAAGAAATGTACGCATTATCCTGCCCATGTAACTGTAACTCCTCTGTACAGTATGTTCACAAATAAAATTAAATTAAATTAAAAAAAAATAAAAGCAATTGTTTTCATTATCTTATTTATGTAACTGTAACCCCCCCATTCATCACTTTTACAATAAATGAAAAAAAATAAAGTTAAAAATTCTTGCATGGTACATGGTAGTGCATGTGAATTTTCACACCACATATGGATTTTACAATCCTATATTTGCTTTGCTTAGATACTTTCAGATAAAGATGTATCAGAATTTCAAGCCTCAAATATGTGTATCAGAAGAATCTTTGCAGGGGATTAGTGGATTGTTGGACTACCTCTGTTTAAGCAAGAGCCAACATCTTGATAATTTATTTATGGTGATATAAAATAACTCTTCTCTAGTTTCATACCTCTATCCTCGGATGCTATGCTATAGAATCGAAGAGACATCATCTTTACTATGACTAAATAAGTCTAGTAGTACTCGTTGCTTCTGATTTTACATATGGTCTGATTTTATTGCTGTTCCTAACAGGATTTTGTGAACTTTTCACTTTAAACATAGCACTTAATTTCTTTACTAAGCTAGATTAGAATTTTTGAATGGTAATTTATTTCCAGCACATTTATTCATGTGTTAGTTTGTGCTGGGGAGAGATGTTCTTTCTGTTTGTGCATATTAATGATGTTTTCATTCATATAAAATGGGTATAAATAATTAAAAACTAGATTAGATTTTGTTTTGATTGTATTGCGACAGATGTCTTCAAGTGTTATTTGAAACCCAAAGTGATAAGCAGAAACTCATTTGCCTCGTTAAGGATGTAATGTATCTGACTCAAGATAAATGTAAGACATTGTAAATAATTGTCTTGATTCAAGTGTTTACTTGCACAAGGTAAGAACAGTGCATATAATAAGTTCACACAATCTCGGAAAATTACATATTGTTTCTAATTCATGTAAGGCTGGGGTAGGATTAACAAGATCAATTGGCTTAGAATGATTTCATTCTTCTTTTCTTTTCTTTTTTTTTTTTTTGTCAGTTGTGGGGCTTGAACTCTGAGCCTGGGTGCTGTCCCTCAGCTCTTCATCTCAAGGAGAGCACTCTACCACTTGAGCCACAGCTCCACTTCCAGTTTTATGAGTGGTTTATTGGAGATAAGAGTCTCATGGACTTCCTTGCCCAGGTTGGCTTTGAACCATGATCCTCAGATCTCAGCCTCCAGTGTAGCTAGGCTTTCAGGCATGAGCCATTGGGCACCTGGCTCTGATTTCATTCTTGAGATGCTATGTGTGTAAGCTGAAGGCGAGCACTGTCCTCATAGAGAATCTTTTGAGAAGCCTGAGTTCCCTGCTCTGGTTATCTTAGATTCATAAGATCTTGGAGATGTCAGTATTGAGTATATGTTTTCTGTCTATTTTTGGTAGAAATCCAGGTTTCCTCATATTGTTTGTTAGAGGTAGCATACTGTAAGAAAGGAGCAATGTACTTGAATTAGGAGGACATATAGATTGTATTCTCCTATTAAACTGTTTCAAAAATAGCTGTATGAGGGAAAGAGCTAGATTTTGTTGAAACTGATTGAGGATTGATTCACTCTTTCTCTCAGGTATTCATTTCTACACAAAGTAAATGCTTTCTATTGTATGTCCCAATGTACTCCCTTACTTTCATATTTTATGCCTCCCAGGAGTATACAAGTATCTAATGAAGATAGAGTTTCAGCTGGCGACACTGAGACTTTTCAGGGAAGGGACAAATGCTTCATTTTGCAGAGATTTTTGCAGCTTTGTTGTATATTTGCAGAAGCATTTGCCTATTAATATGAAAGATACTTTTCTTTTTGGTGATAATGTTCATTAATTATTTGGTTCCAACTCTGCAAATTCTGAACATTTCATTCCCTACCATAAAATGGGCAGGGGCAGAAATACCTGTTTTGAAGATAAATTGAGAAACTGCGTTTAGGTACTTTGCTTGGCTTTTTAAGTAGCCTAAATGAGGCAAAGAGCCATGCCCTGAGTTACGTTCAAATCTAGGCCTTTAAGTTTCTAATCTCTTTTCTTCGCTTGTTGAAATGCACAATCAATTCAGTCATGATTCTTTAAGCCCTCTCCCTTGTGCCCCTTCAAAGGACCCTCCAGTGAATGGGGCAAACAGGACTTTGTTATTCTATTCCATTTAATCCTTCAAAACAATCAATGAACAAGTAGAAAACAAAAAAATAGAAATATAGCTACCTAAGCCAAGAATGTTTTATATATAGACTGTTTTCGAGCAAGACTGAAATTCAGGATTCGTGCCCTTGAAAAAAGCAGTCACAGCATATACTTCCAACATTTCTGGCTTAGTCTCTCTCTCTCTCTCTCTCTCTAGCTCTCTCTCTCTTTCCATTCCATATATATGTATATATATATATACACATACACACATATATACAAACATACATGTATATATATTCACATATATACCTTTTTGTCTTTGTAATCTTTCCTAGTCTTCCCAGCCACTCCAACCCTGTCACAAGGTTTCCTATAACTGTTAAACTGCTTATATTTTGATGCATTGTGTGCATTGTGTAGTGTGATGAAAAATTATTTTCATGCAACAAAGTAACATGCATATAAATAGATCTGCAAAAACTAGGACTTTAAATAACACATTGGAATGAACGGTTTTTACAGTGGACTAACAGGAGTTAACCCTGAACCCATAATAATAATGCTAATAATAATACTACTAATAATAATCTGAGTCGAAAGCCCCACTGAGAGATAAAGCCTTATTGTACCTGACTTGGAATGTCAAATATAAGTCACCCCAATAATTATGAATTCTAAGTTCTGAGGTCTTCTGTGATAGGGTTTTAGTAATCAATGAAACATTAAAAAATTTTCAATGGGGCTGGGAGGATGGCTCAGTGGTAGAGTGCTTGCTTTGCATGCATGAGGACCTGGGCTTGATTCCTCAGCAACACATAAGCAAAAAGAAAAAAGCTGGAAGTGGCGCTGTGGCTCAAGTGGTAGAGCGCTAGCCTTGAGCTGAAGAGCTGAGGGACAGTGCCCAGGCCCAGAGTTCAGGCCCCATGACCGGACTCAAAAAATAATAAAAAATAAAATAAAGTAAATATAAAAATTTCAATGAACATGCCATTAATTTTACCTGTTTGTGGGGTACTTAAGTATATTTTGTTTCTTTTTTTGTAGGATGTGGGGCTTGAACTTAGGGCCTTGGTGCTATCTCCTAACTTTTTTGATCAAGACTAGTGTTCTACCACTTTCAGCCACAAGATGACTTCCAGTTTTCTGGTGGTTAATTGCAGATAAAAGTCTCACAGACTTTCCTGTCTCGGCTGGGTTTGAACGGAGATCTTCATACCTCAGCCTCTTAAGTAGCTACATGTACACACATGAGTATTGGTGCCTGGCTTTACAAGTATATTTCTATACTTGCATACAGCATATGCTGATTAAATCAGGATAAATAAAAGTTCCACTTACTTTTCATTTCCTGTTTCCTTCTGTCTTCCCTCTTTTAGCTCTTGTAAAATATATAACAGTCACCCTACTGTGCCGTGCAATACTACAACTCATTCTTTTGATATATCTCTGTTTTGGTACCCATTATACAATTTTCCTCTAACTAACCTTTACTCCCACCCTAACTAACTTCTAGTGACTATTATTCTATTCTATTCTACTTTGAGATGCATTTATGTAGCTTTTACATAGGAAAGACAGTGTATGGTGCTTGTCTTTCTGTGCTGGGATTGTTTTACTAACACATTTTCAACAGTTTCATCCATCTTGCCTCAAATGACAGGATTTCATTCTTGTTTATAGCTAACATCCCAGTGCTACAATACAATACACATGGTTATATAGGGATCTCTTTGGAATGCTGGTTTTCTTTTCAATATCTACCCAGAAATGAGATTACTGGATTATGAACTTGATCTATTTTTAGTTTATTGAGGAACTTGTATGATTTTTTGGGGTAATGGTTGTGTTAACATATTCCTATCAGCAGTGTATACTTTTTATTTTTGCACATGTGTTTTTATTTTTTATTTTTTTATTTTATTTTATTGTAAAGATGCTGTACAGAAGCATTGCAGTTACATGAGTAAGGTAATGAGTACATTTCTTGTTGAGCAGTGTATATTTCTTTAAGAAATATGTCCCTTATAAAACTGCAGATAAAATATAAGGAGGGATGGCTAGTGGGTTCTTATTTACTGATGCCTAACATATCCGTGATGTTTGCATAGGGCCAAGTGAAGCCTGGGAGTTAGCTGGAAGAAAAGAATAACAGTATGTTCCTTCTGAAACAGCAGAGTGAGGAGCTTGCAGGGGGAGAGGAGTCAAAAAAATGATCTGATTAGCCGGGTGCCAGTGGCTCATGCCTATAATCCTAGCTACTCAGGAGGCTGAGATCTGAGGATCGTGGTTCAAAGCCAGCCCGTACCTACAAAAAAGATATGATTGACTTTTCAAAGAGCATATAAGAAGTAACCTAAATAGAAATTAAGGATTGTGTATCAGTGAAAGGAAGGATAGCAGGGGAGTTGGAAGTGCTGTTACTCAATATATAGCCAGGGCTTAAACATACTTACTGTTGAGTTCCCTTTCCTAGCCTCCACTCCCTTTCTGCTGAATCCAGTTTCAATCACAGGTGATTTTTTCACAAGAGGTGTTGATGAAAATGCTGACTCTCAGCCCCTTAACCGTCAGGACAAACTTTTTTAAAAAATATTTTTTCATCATAAATGTGTTTCCATTTGGGTTTTTTGTTTTGTCAGCAGTGGAAACAGCAACAACAATAAAGAAGAATATATAGGGGGAGATCTATAGCCTTAAAAAATCCAATTCTTGGGGCTGGGAAGGTGGCTCAGTGGTAGAGTTCTTGCCTTGCATGCATGAGGCCCTGGATTTGATTCCTCAACACCACATAAATAGAAAAAGCCGCAAGTGGCACTGTGGCTCAAGTGGTAGAGTACTGGCCTTGAGCTGAAGAGCTGAGGGACACTGCACAGGCCGAGTTCAGGCCCCACAACCGACAAAAAAAATCCAATTCTTTACACTTGTCCCAAAAGGCGATAAAGGTCTATCTGAAAGTGCCATTTACCATGAGAGTCTGTGAATAGCTAAGACACCAAAACACTTGGGAGTAGCAATGGTTGCTGGGAAAAGCTGGTGAAATTGACATTTTCTTTTCTCCCAACAGATCAGAATGAAGGCTTTCATTGCAGGGAAGAATGTCGGATACTTGGCCACTCTGACAGATGTTGGATGCCCCGGAATCCCATGCCCACCCGCTCCAAGTCCCCTGAGCATGTGAGGAACATCATCGCCCTGTCCATTGAAGCTACTGCTGCTGATGTCGAGGCTTATGACGACTGCGGCCCTACCAAGCGGACTTTTGCAACCTTTGGGAAGGATGTCAATGATCACCCGGCTGAAGAGAGGCCCACCCTGAAAGGCAAGAGGACTGTTGATGTGACCATCTGTAGCCCAAAGGTCAATGGCGCTATCCGGGAGGCGGGCAATGGCTGTGAGGCTATTAGCCCAGTCACCTCCCCCCTCCACCTCAAGAGCCCACTGCCCACCAAGCCTTCCATGTCTTACACCGTAGCTCTGGCTCCCCCGGCCCGTGATCTGGAGCAGTATGTCAACAATATCAACAATGGTCCTTCCCGTCCTTCTGAAGCTGAGCCCCGTGGAGCTGACAGCGAGAAAGCAATGCAAGAGATCAATCCTGTTCTGAAGGAGAGTCGCGACAAAGAGTCCCCTGGCGTGAAGCGTCTGAAGGATATCGTCCTATAACCAGGCTCTGGGAAGGAAAAGAAACCACGTTGGCTAGAAGAGCTGCTGGAGCTGCTTATTTTAATTGCTCACCAATGGTTGGTTCTTCGGTGGCTGTATTTCAGAGCTTTCCTAAATGTATTGTTTATAAATGACTATCATTCTGTGACAATCCCTCTCGTTTCAACAGGCAGCAGGGGTGTTCAGTTGGAGCAAATTAGCTTTGGCTTGAGTTGTTCATGGGGCCTTGATGTTGGGGAAACAGAGACAAATTCAGTTGTGAAAAGTATTATGTATTAAGTGTTTGAATTTATATATTTTTCTATGTCAAAATTATAATATAAATTACCATTGTTTGTGGAAGATTACATTTAAAAAAAGCAAAAAAAAATTTTAAAAAGCTCTGGACACCTTTAATAAGCTCACCACATTTTTTTGTAGTGTAGACAAGTTAATGGTCATTTATTGTGTACTATTCATTGATTCAGTGATGTGAAATCGAGCCCCAAAAGGTTGTTTCTGAAGCTTGAGTACTTTCCAATGCCGCTACTTTGCTGTGGACACCCCTGCTTTAAAAACCCTTTTGCTAGCTGTGCTATTGTTGTATTTGATATTGCTCTGTGTGTGGTGATGGCAAAAGGCTTTTAAAGGTGGGTGTGTTTTTTTCTCAAAAAATAATAAAAATACAGACAAAAACAAAGCGCAAACAACTGAGACAGCAAATGAATGAGCAACACCACACATACAGATTGAGTACTTGGAGGATACTCACGTTTTTTAACCCAGGTAGTGATTGCTCAGCATTTTGCAAAGTATTTTTCCTGCCTTTCAGTCTTCTGCCCAGGTCCATGAAAGTCATTTTTGGATATGCTGTCTAATTTGCAGTTGTCAGAAATACTGTGTTGAAAGTTTTATGAGATCCATTTTTCTAATTTTCAAGCCCTGAACAGGAAACTTGTTCTTGAAGTTATCAGTTTCCAGGCTTAGAAATTCCCTGTATCCAATCATGTAAAACTCAAAATGACTGAAACTATTTTGAGATCGAAATTAGCATCTCTTTAAACACACTTCCTGATTCAGTGTTTCCCAATCATGGTTGGACTTAGATTGTAAGGCACGTCATGGACTGGGATGGAGAACTCCATGTTGCTCTGTATCTTAGACTTATCTATAGGAATAGAGTAAGCAGTACAAAGTATACACTTAGGAAAAGACAGGTAACAGGTAACAGCATCACTAATCCAATTACCGTGCCTTCTAAATGGAGACACTTGGACACTTGAACTCATCTTTTTATGACTAACACTTTTTTGATTAAAAAAATGAACAAGAAACTATTAAAACAAAACTCCTTTAGATTTAGCTAACTCTTTGCTGTGTAGGATAGGAATACAACTTTATAAATTAAAAAACCTGCACATTCTTTTTTTTGTTTTAATATTGTTCTAATTCCCCACATTTATTGTCTATCTACTAATATTCACTAGCCACCATAGCATTCTTGCAGCCTAAGAGTTCATTATTTAAAACTAAAGAAAATATGTCACCTTTGCTCTGCCTTTGTCTTAAACAAGTAGTTTCTAGAGAAACAAGTTGTATGGTTTTGTTCTCTCTTTTTTTAAAATTTAATAATGCCCGGAAAGAAGACCTACAGGTAGAGCTCTTGAATGTAGAAGAGAATTTATTTTCTTAAGTTTAGGTAGATAAGGTCAGTTCTTTAAAATGTTTTGAGTTATTTTTCCCTGAGTTCCTAGCTTTATATATTACTATCAATGTTTTCTTTTGGGAAGGGGAAGGGCCTAAAGGGAGTGGTAGACGAGATATTTGTGTTAGGGTTAGTTAGGGGAGAACATTTCTGAAAAATAACCTATAATGAAGCTACAAATCCATTCTTATTTCTTATTCAGTGCTGAATATGACCTCATGAAAAAATATTGCTATGGCTGCAAATTTCCCTCTGAAACTGACACAATTAGAGTTCAATTATTGTACCACCTTCATTGTGCCCCATTTCATTCTCTTATACCCTATTTTGTTTCTATAGTAGATTATGAATTAGGTATTTATTTCTTTTTGTGACTATTTGATTAATGCACTATTTTTTTAAATCCCCTTTTAGTTATGGTGGCTGCCTATAGAATGCTCACCACCCTGATCCATCCTGATGTTATCTTATTATCTACTGCTGCAAGGTCACTTGGAAGTCAGATTTGAGTTTTCTTCAGGTATATTTCTTAGTATGCTCAATGAGAGTAGAAGTGAAGGAGCTGAAAGATTGTGAAAAGTGAGAACAGCAAATGTTATGTGGCTGTTGAGTGAGAGGCTGCTTGCTTCCACACCTCTTTTCCAATTGGTTTAAAATGGTTAGAGTAGCAATAGCATTGATTCTTGCTCTTTTATTGTTTCTTTTCTTCATTTCCATTTCTCCAGAATTCAGTTTCAAGCTATAGACACATTCTTTTTCCCTATCCAAAGACTATGTTCTCTGTTCTCAGTGGGTAGTCAGAGAAATTTTTTGGCTTCTAAACCCTTTATTGAGCATGTTCATAGAATTCCTCTCATTAAGAAAATACCTTCCCCCCCTACAATTGTCTGATGTATGCATCCTCCCAGAAGTGTAAGTGCATCCTAGGAGGGCTTTATAAGCTGGTTTTACAGGCAGACTGTGCCTGCAAATAGGAATTTTGTGCAAAGATCCTACATTTCCCTTTCACTAATCATTTTCCTCCTTCTTTCAAACATACCTGATGAAAAGCTACAAGGGCCAAAGGGCCAAATATTCTTCCATTTATTTCTGAAAACATGCTACATTCTTTTTTTTTTTTTTTAATTTTATTTTATTTTATTTGAGAACATACTGTACAGAGGGGTTACAATTACATGGTCAGGATAATGCATACATTTCTTACCAAGCATTGCAGCCTCCTCCTTTGTTTACCCTTCACCTCCCTTCCCAGCCTCCCCCCTCCCCCCCACCCAATCATACCCCCCCTCCCCCCCCTCCGACATTGTAAAGCTGGTTTTGACATGACATTTTGTACTTCTCATTGTTGCAACAGGTCCACCTGAATCCTTAAACGACTTGTTTGTCCCCATCTCCTCCACATGTTATACTGACATCAAATATAGTGAAAGCAGGGGTTACACTGTGGGGGAGGGACATATAAAGCAACATGCTACATTCTTAAAATGAGGGAACAATTTTGATTCCTAAGTCCTAGGGAGTTCTATTCCATTGATTCTGATATCCCTTGGTTTTGAAGTGTGACATGCTTTTACTACCAACTGTTTTCAGCAATTCCCTGGGCAGGTAAACTTCATGCAATGTAAAGAGTCTGCTTAGCTTTGATTGATTGCTTTCTCCACAATATGGGAAGGACTAGGGAATCAAAAGTCTCAATGCTATGTGGAATCTCTTTTTCCTTTTCCTTATGTGGACTAGTCTATGAACCTGTTCAGAATGAACCTTAACATCCCTTTCTCTAAAACCAGTATATTAAATTATTGTTCATCTTTTTTCCTGAAATGAGTAGGGCACTAAGGGATCCTGTAGTTCTTGCAGAGCTATGGTTCTGCAAATGTAATCTTTTGAGCAAGAGCAACCACATCTTAATGGGAACTTCTTAGAAATGCTAATTTTCTGTCCTATCTACAGCAATTGAAGCTGAAACCCATGAGATTTGGTCCACCAATCCTTCAGAATCAGATGCTCACAAAAGGTTAAGGTTTGTTTAAGATAGGTAATAGGGCCCTGTCCATGAAGTTTCTGATTCATTTGGCCTGTGGTAGAATCTGACTCTTCATATATAGCAATTAACAGTTGCTTATAGGCAACACTGAGTGTGGCTGCTGAAGAGGAAACTTGCCTAATATGGCTCATTGCATGTAAGGGGGGCATTTACACAGATTTGTTGATGTGGTAACACACTGATCACTAGTAAAAAGTGTTAAAATAACGATCATTTAAGAACTCTGAAAATCAGAGTATCTTCCCAATAGTGTCACTTCAACATATGACTGAATGATTGTACAAGAAGAATTCAGTTGAGCTTTTCTTATAGAGCTAGCATATCATTAAAAAGCAAAACAAAAGTGGTCCACTTGAGGCAGCAAAGACAAAGGGCAGTTTGTAGAGAGGCAGGGGTGAAGGGGATGGCTCCATTGGGCATCCAGGGTGGGAAAAGGATTATTCTTGTACATATTAGCAGTTCTGGCTGGATTTTCACTTTATGGGGATCATTTTGATGTTGAATGTTCCCCCAAGGCATTTTGACATGTCTGGTCCACTTGGCCTTTTACCCAGGGTAACAAGACCCCTCCTGACTTTGAAAAAACTGGCATAATATGAGCTTAAAAAGTCCATTGTATACAGTCCTAGTGTTTGCCTTCTTGGTAAAATTACATTTAAAGCTGTCATTTCATGAGTCAAATTGTATCTGCTGACACTGAAGTGTATTGAGATATTGTTCTTTAGTTTAAGTATGTAACAAAGTAATATTCAAAGGGGATGTGTGGGGGTGGGGCTGGGACTGGGTGGCTTTATATTGATAATGAAATATTCCAGAGCAAAACACATTGTCCTAATGAAGTTGTTGCAGCTCTCTCTCTCTCTCTCTCTCTCTCTCTCTCTCTCTCTCTCTCTCTCTCTCTCTCTCTCATGTCTCTCTCTCTCTCTCTCTCTCTCTCTCTCTCTCTCTCTCTCTCTCTCTCTCTCTTTGTGAATCTGGAATTGGCCTGTGGGTCACTTGTTGTGCAAAAGTGAATTAATTTCAAGTAGGAATCATATTGCATTTGTAAAACAAAGAAAATCAACCACTTTGTCTGAAGTATATATATTGTAATGTGCTCTTGGTACAGAACAACTCACAAACACCTGATCTTGATCGGAAAGCATTGTAGGTCATTATGGAGAACTGATGATGCTGACTGTTGCTCCAGCTGTGTTGGCAATTAAAGATGACTTTGTTACTAACTGAAAGTTGCTGTCAAACTTAGGCAAACAAACCAACTAACACCATTACAGCACTGGGTAAGTAGATTTTTACTGACACTGGCTGGCATTCAGCTGAGGAAGGATAGGCTATTGACTTTAATGACCAAGAGCCAGTCTAGCTCAAGCTAGAAATTCAGCAACACATACCTCCTTGTGCTATTTGAATGCTAAGGTATTAGTTGCAAAAGGCTTATGCCTTCGCTCCTCTAGTGAGGGGAATGAGCCTGATGACACTATTACTGTTTACCTGTCAAACCAGGGTGGAAATTTAGAGGGATGCAAATACAGTATGTCTCATTAAGCAGTCTCTGTTGCTGAGTATATGAAGATGAAATTGTTGTATATGCTGATCTGTATGTTATGTACATTTCACACTGATTGAATCATTGTAAAAAGACAAAAATGAATCACCACTGTCTATTTTATGAAGATGATAAAGCAGCTTTATTAAATTATTACAGTTATGTTTTAAATGATGTTATCTACCATATTGTTTCCTTTTAGCTGGTGGTTCTCTGTTTCCCCTTTAAATGTGTTTTCTCTGCTTCAAAAATTTAATGCATTTTAGTATTAAAGGCTATTATGGAAAAAATTAGTGTTTGATGAAATGTGTCCCAGAGAGTGTTTGTTGACTGGGGGTGGGATAATTTTTACAACCTGGAAGTAACCAGATCTGGTGGGTCATTGATGTTCAGACCCAAAGTGTTCCAAACATTTTATCTGAGGATACTATCTTCCTCCTGCCAGGATCTAGTCATTTCCTGAGCACATCCTTCTTGCTGTTCCTGCCAATAAATTTTCCTGAGGAGGGAGATCCATTCACATCTAGAATGATAAGGATTTTCCTGGGTGATGCTTTAAACAAGAGTGCTAAAACCATTCATTAAAATAAATCATTTCAGTGGCAGCTTCACGGTGGGATTTCTCTGAAGAATTAATTTTAAAAAGGTGAGAAATAGTAGAGGCTGACAGCAGGGGAAAAAAGAGTTTAAAACAAAGATGACCTGGCTGCCCCTTTGATGCCTTCAGGTTTGAACGCAAAGTAACAGGAGAGACTTTGACTTTACTCATAACGAGGCTTCAGAGAAAGCCCTGACAAGCTTTATTTATCCAAACTATTATTCTCTGGGATTTAGTACTTGGGTTGTATTTGTTCTAGCTGTGATGGGGTGGATGGAGTCAGAATAAAGGGAAAAGGGACCATGATAGAACAGCAAAAAGTGCTTTGAGTGGTTAAAAGCCAAATTGCTTCAGCATGACCTATTCTCTCTGGACAATTAAGAATGATCTCAAGAAAATGCACTATCTTCCTGGATCTCCACCTTCCTGTTATCTCTGCTCACCTGTATTAAATTGAGATTGCATTTCATTCCCTAGAATTAGCCCTTAAAGCTATGATTACAGTCAGTGGACTTAGTACTGCAGTTTTGCATTAGAATGTAAATACAGACATGCTGTGACATGTGGAATTACATACACTGAGGTATATGCAGATTTTCACACACTCTCACAGATGTACCTGAAGGAATATTGGAAGGAGGCTAGTCACTCATGGGCTTGGAGGCTAATGAAGTCACAGTAGGCCAAGTGAGTGCTTTTTTAGGTTAGCCTATACTGAAAGCCCAATGAAAGTAAGTTTATTTGATCCTCCTCTGCCTACCTTTTTTGCAGGGGTTAGGTAAAAGGAAAGACAATTTTTCTTTCTTTTTTTTTTGGGGGGGGGGTCCGGTTGTAGGGCCTGAACTCTGGGCCTGGGCACTGTCCCTCAGCTCTTCAGCTCAAGGCTGTGGCTCCACTTGAGCCACAGCACCACTACCGGTTTTTTCTTTTTGTTTATGTGTTGCTGAGGAATCGAACCCAGGGCCTCAGGCATTCATGGCAAGCGCCCTACCACTGAGCTACCTTCGCAGCCCGGAAATACAATTTTTCTTTAAAATAAGACCCTCCAAGCAATGAACAAGAGAAAATGAATTATCATGCAATAAAAGGTGTTCACATGTGTATCATAGGGTCATGACAATGACCATTAACTCCTTAAGTGTGGGAGAGTGGTAAGATTATAGGCATCACTTCAAACTTAGAAAACAAAACAAATACAGTGAAAGCAGGGCTTATACTGTGGGGGTGGTGGGGACATACAAAGCAACAAAGAAATCATCTTATAAATATGTTAGAAACAATCGCATGAAAGAAAAAAAAACATTTGAATACTTATCTTGGGGTTCATTTCACCTAACATCAACTTATCTGACTTTTTCTGCTTGTCTCAGACACATACTAGTTATTGCAAATAAGGGAAACCATGGGACCTAGATTTCTTTGAACCTGGCTTACTTCACTTAATATAATTTTTTTCCAAGACTGTCCATTTCCTAACAAATGGGGCAATGCCATTATTTCTGATGGAGGCATAGAATTCCATTGTGTATATATACCACATTTTCTTGATCCATTCATCTACTGAGGGGCATCTGGGTTGGTTCCATATCTTAGCTATGGAAAATAATGCTGCAATAAACATAGTTGTGCTGGTAGCTTTAGTATGGTCTTGTTTGTGATCATTTGGGTAAATGCCCAAAAGTGGGATTGCTGGGTCATAGGGGAGCTCTATGTGGAGTCTTTGATGTTAATATAATTTGTGGAGGGGAAGCAAAAAAACAAATCGGTTAAATAGGGATACAGGTGGATCCATTGCAACAAGGAGATGTACAAGTCGTTATGTCAAAAAACAAACTTTACAACTTTGAGGGGGATGGGGGTGGAGGGGTGAGGGGTGAGAGATGGGAAGGGATGGGAAGGGGAAACAAAGGAGGAGGCAACAATGCTTGATAAGAAATGTACTAATTATCTTGCCCATGTAATTGTAACTCTTCTATATAGTATTTTCACAATAAACAAATATATATATATATATATATATATATATATATATATATATATGTATGTATATTAGAATTATAAGCCTGCACTACTGCACCAAAAAAAACAAAATAGAAAATTACGGATTTCAAAAAAAAGAAAACAAAGAAACATGTAAATTATTCATTTTGGTAACAAAATATTTGAGACACATCTATGTGGCACTGATGAGCTACGAGTGGGCTCAAGAAAACATAGTGAGAATTGATGGCTAAGAGGCAGTCAACATCAGAGACAAAGATAATACTAACCATTTCATTAACCATTAGGACATAACTTTGAGAGGTCCTAGATGTCATTGCTGCCAATTGTAAGGAGATAGAGCATCAAAACAAAATTCTGCAGGATGAGAGCACAGTGATTCCCTTAATTCTCCATCGAGTTGACAATTGACTCACATACACATGTTTGACACTTCTTGCACTGCTCTTGGTATGGAGGAGGATGGGTGGGAAGTAGTGAGACAGGATTCTCCCAGTTACTTGCAATTTCTGGCTTGTTGATTCTAGCTGCATCTATCTGTCTTAGGGATTGATGCACTACAGGATTGCATAAAAAGTCTGCTGGGAAACCTGTGTTTCTGCCCATAGATAAGGAACAAGAGAACTAGGCAAGGGGTCCCAATTTTTCCTTACTTTCCCTCTCGTGTTTTTGACTTGACTTCCTCTAGGTGCCACAAATCTCAATTTTCTATTAGTTGTCTAGATTCCCTAGTATGAACCCATCCCCCCATCTAGGTCTCTCTTGTATTGTAAATGTTTTCCCTGCCTCCTTTTCTCATCTATATCTAAATTTTACGTGTACTATTTTCCTTCTAGGCCTTTTTTTCTGCTAGCGATTGAGAGACCAGAACTTTTCTTTTTTCTTTTTTGCCAATCCTGAGTCTTGAACTCTGGGTTTGGGTTCTGTCCCCAAGCTCATTTTGTGCAAGGCTAGCACTCTATCATTTAAGCCACAGTGCCATTTCCAGCTCCTCCTGTAATTAATTAGAGATAAGAGTCTCACAGACTTACCTATTTGGGCTGTCTTTGAGCCACCATCCTCAGATCTCAACCTCCTGAGTAGCTGGGATGACAGGCATGAGTTACCTGCACCCAGTGGGACCAGAAGTTTTCTTGAGCACTTATATATGTCAGACACTTTACAACCATTATCCATAAAATATCTAATCTTCCAGCAACCTTGTGTAGTAGATAAGGTATCTTAATGTTATACACAAATAAAATGAGGTTCAGAGATCTTAGAATTTGCCCAAGGGTACAAAATTATTAAATGTGAAGTTAAGATTCAAGCTCATGTTTGATTTAGAAACTACTACTCTTTTCAACTATTCTTAAGGAAGCCACCAACTAAATTTCTAGGCTTTGCCTGATGAGAGTATTGATAGTGGGTGCTAATGTCTTAAGGCATTTATTCATCTTAGGGAACATATTAACAATTTAACTGGATTCGTTAGGAGCCCTATATCATGGTCCAAAGAGGTGATTGTCACAGTGAGATTTTCAGGCCAGGGTGCTTTTGATCAGCCTCCTGGGCATTTCCCTGTTCCTTCTTTACTCGTGGTTGCCTTTCAAGTTATATTAGACATGCATGACAGGACTGTGGCTCCTATTGTAGTCTGTGCACTTTAGCTAGTCGACAGCCCTTGAAATGAAGGTCTGGTAACCCTATATTCATCTGTCCCTCTGGGTTTCAAGCAATCTGTCAAGGATGTATTCATGTGTGTTACAGGTCAGCACAGCTGGAGTCAATCCCAATATATGTTAATAATAGGCCTGGCTTATATTTTTAGATGTAGAAAGTTGGTTGAGGGTGAGGGAGGTTAAGGGATAAAGCAGGGTTGTAGTGTTGGTGGGGTAAGAATGTTTGGAAGAGAAATTGAAACCACGGACTTCTGCAAAGAAAGATGTCTCAGAATCACAAAGTAGAAAAAAATTCCACTGGAAAAAGTGGCTGATTCAGTTGTGAGCACCAAGTCACTGGAGAAGTAGAGATTGGTTTCAATTCCTGCCTCAGGTAGAGTAGAAGAAGTTCTGATGGATTCCCAAGAGCCTGTTTTCTGGTCCTTCTAAGTCAGAACTAGTTCTGACATGGAGCTAAACAAGAAAGTGAATTCAGACAAAGGAAAACAGGAAAAGAAGAATGGTTCTGTTTACTTATATAAAACAATGAATAATCCAGCTTCCTCAAGGGGACCTCTATATAAAGAGTTTAAAGAGCAACTTACTTTAACATTCCTGTTATTGACATATTCTTATCCAAATGCTTCATTGTCCCAGTACTTTGTCTGGAATGCAGCTCTCAGTTCTTGCATTGTTAGTGCTGAGTTACACATAATGCTAAGCACTGAGATGCTTTGCCATCACCATCCTAGCATTCTTTGTCTTTTGTACTTTTAGCAGAAAAATATAGATAATGTCAGAGACTGAGAGGTAATTTATGCCTCCAACTCAATACTGAAGAATTTTTTAGAAATTATCTGTTTTGCTTAAAAAAGTAATCCTCATGGTAGCCTCAGTAGTCCAGGCTTCAGCATCCCTCAACTTAATGAATGAAATAGTTTTCTAATTGGTCTTCTCATTCTTTTTTTTTTTTTTGTCAGTCATGGGGCTTGAACTCTGGGCCTGACCGCTGTCCCTCAGCTCTTCAGCTCAAGGCTAGCACTCTACCACTTGAGCTACAGCACCACTTCCAGTTTTCTGTTGGTTTATTGGAGATAAGAGTTTCAGGGACTTTCCTGCCCGGGCTGGCTTTGAACTACAATCTTCAGATGTCAGCCTCCTGAGTAGCTAGGATTATAGGCATGAGCCACCCACCAGTGCCTGGCTTCTCTTTTTCTTGTTACCTCTATCACATACTTCTCAGTGAAGCCGGAGGGATCTTTCTATAACACATTAGCAGTTATATTACACCTCTGCTTAAAAGTCATCAATGATTCCTCCTAAGACAAATTCTAATTTCATTTACATGGACTACAAAAATGATTGTCATTTGCTTTTGTCTGCTCTCCATAGTAAGGAATGCATTTTGAATCACTTGTAATTGAAATGAACATTTCACAAACAATATTTATCCATGTTTTCTGTGGTGCACTCTGAGATTTTCCTGTTCAACTTTGAACACCAAGGGTCAGCCTTTTCCATAAAGGGCCAGATAGTAAATATTTTCAGTTTTGTGGACAAATGGTCTCTGTTGCAGCTATTAATCTTTATCACTGTGAAAGAATATATACTTTGTTTACAACTCCAGAGGCCTTGTGCAACCTCCAAAGATTTCCTAGTTTCATGGTACAGAATATCCTACCCTCCACCATGGGTAGTAAATGCTTTTACTATCATACAACAACCCAGATAATGAATGATTCTATAATAACTTCCCCTTTATATAGTAAAACACTTACTTCTGCATTTCTTTCCCTTCATGTTCAAATGAACAGTTTAACATTGATTGGCAAGCCATGAGCCACAATTTTCCTAATCACTGCAAAGGGAAAAAAATCATTGATTACCAAACAAGCTCTATTTGTCTCTCTTTTTCTTTTTTCAGTGTTTAACAATTCTATGTATACATATAGTATGTAAGTATATAGATATACATGTATAATAAAGTAAATTTAACATAAACTCAATCTCTATCCTCACTTCAGAAAATTATTCTTTACTAAGAACACAATTCAAATGGAGAAAGATACCCTTGTTACATAGCACATTAGCTTGACATTTTCAGATTGTGTTACCACACCTTACACATTTCAAGACACTGTTGCAGGTGAATCTTTCTGTTTAATTTTTTCCCCTACATTTCTTCCCTAGATCTTCTCATCCTGTTTGGCATTCTACACACATTCCTTCCTGGTTCTTTTCATCCTGATGTTTAGCATTCTATCTCAAATGTTAGGCCAATCATTTTCCTTTTCAGCCTGATTCCATCTTCTATCTTCAAGCACTAATCCTTTCTAACCTCCATGAGAAATCTAGCTGTGTCTAGCTTCCTTTAAAGTTCAAGGTCTGCTCCAAGCCTAATGTACCACACTCCTACTTCTACAGTCACAGATTCACCAGGACCTGGGAACTGAAGCATTTATATGCATCAGACTTTGAAGAATGCATGCATAAGTGGGTTGGGCATTGTAGAGAATGGAATGAATCTTATGTTAATACAACTGAAGTGTGAGATAGGATGGCCTGAATTAGTGGCAATGGTTCTGAAAGAAAACTTCACACATCTTATATGACTAGAAGAAAAAGGCAAAAGAAGAGAAAGTACTGCTAAATGGGTGAATTAATAGAGAAAGTTGATGATATTATATCCTGTACTAGCATCTCCATTTACTGTTCTAGCAGCAAGAACACACTCTTACACATACACATGTCCATACACACTCATACCAACATAGACTTATTGTGGTTTCTAATCCATTGGCTCTTTCAAGAAATATTCATTGGGGCAGTCTTGGGCAACACCTTCCACAGAGACCTGGCTTTCTTGTGGAGAGCCATCCATGAAGAATTGGTCCTCTACCATCCACAAACTTGAATTTCGTCCCTAGAAGGCAATCAGAAGTATACAGATTCCCCAATAGCACTATCAAGAGATGGCGAATTCCCTAGGAATCCAAAGGCAATTAACTCATCGTCTAAACCGATTAATTCATTATCTCAACCGTTGGTCTGAATAAGTTTTTAAGCTGGAAACTACTGAAGACAAAGAAGAGTGTATGATCTGCTTGGAAGACCTTGTCTGTGGGGACATTGTCCGACAGTTGCCATGCCAGCACGCCTTTCATTCAGAATGCATAGAAAAGTGGCTGGTGATATCTCGCACCTGCCCCTGCTGCAGGAGGCATGCCACTCCAACTTGATGGATTCCAAGACAAACACTGACATTGGTAGCTTTGACCTTTATCATCAAGTACAAGGAGCCAGGCTGAGGAATTATGAACAGGAGTTTTTGAAACATTCCTCAGTGAAAACGAGGATTGGGATACAGCAATTGACATTAAAAAAAACTTACAAAGAAAGTAAGATGATATGTTATGTCTGGCAATGCTTGAGATTGAAGTCAAGGCCTTATGCTTTTCAGGCAAGTGTTGTACCACTCTTGGTCCATGGCCCCAGGATTTTTCCTT
This sequence comes from Dipodomys spectabilis, assembly GCF_019054845.1. Taxonomy (NCBI): domain Eukaryota; kingdom Metazoa; phylum Chordata; class Mammalia; order Rodentia; family Heteromyidae; genus Dipodomys; species Dipodomys spectabilis. The sequence goes on along the minus strand of NW_024871033.1, from coordinate 1,076,916 downwards.
ATGTTTAGTTTTTTAGATAGGGTCTCAAGATTTTTCTGGGATAACCTTGGACACAGATGTACTTACACTACCTCCTGAGTACCTGGGATTGAAGCCATATGTCACCACAACTGACCCAGTAAGATGACAATCCACCCATGGTTCATAACTATAATAGTATTGAGGTCTTGTGGGTGTTCCAGCACATAGGGGTTGGATAATGTGTACCAACAACTCTGTGATATTAAATCACTTAGTATTAAGGCAAACACAAAAAAAGAAATATTCATTGGACATTTACTAAGAGACAGGACATATGTGAGGTGCTGGAAGTATAATAATGGACAAAATAGATCATCTTTGACTTCAAAGAGTTTATATATTAGTGGGAAAGACAGAGAATAAGTAAAACAAATCAATGCAATATATATCAGGTTTGTATAAATGCTCAAAAGAGAAGAATAATCAACAGAAAATAAGAATATGGAAACATCTATGTGGTTACTAAAACTTTAAAGTTTCCAGGGAAGTCCTCATTGGGAAGATAATTTAAGAAAGTAAAGAACTAGAACTAGTAGCTATGTAAATATAAAGTCAATATATAGGAAATATCTACAGGTTCTGAGCAGAGCACTTAAAGTGATTCTGATCATAACTGTATCAATTTGACTGGAAGCAGAAGCAGGGAGACCAATGGAAGACTGTTTATTTACAATAATCTTGGCTAGAAAAGATGGGAACTCAAATAAGAGTGGCTGCAGAGGGGTTGATAAGTGACCTAAAGTGCATTATTTTTTCACTGCCTCTTTGCAGCCACAAACATTGTTATCAATAACACTAGAAAATACATTCTGGAGGCCAGATACAATAAGAGATACATATGCCTATAGTACCATCTGCTTGTGAGGCTGAGGTAGGAAAATCTCTTTTTTAATGTCCTTAATGTATATATATATATATATATTATTGTAAAGATACTGCACAGAGAGGAACATCTCAAGCCCAGGGGTAGGAGTTTCATGATAGCTTGGAGGAGATAGAGAAAACAAAAATAGGAGGAGGAGGAGGAGAGGGAGGGAAGGAAGAAGAAAGGAAGGAAAGAACAAGGAAGGGAGGAAAGAAAGAAGGAAAGACAATAAATGAGGTAACAAATGTGCAGTGCTGAGGAAACTCAAGGTTCCAGTGTGCAAAGCAGAATAGGAAACATGAAGGGCAGGAAAGGTAATTATGAGAAACGTGGAGAGGAAAAAAAAAAGGCAGGGAATTAGAATGCTTTAAATCAAGTCTTTCTGATTACACATACTATACCCTCTCCTTACTTTTTATTTTGTCTGTCTCTTTGTAAAACAACTTGATTTGCAACATTTTGAAATAATGAATTTGTTTTCTTTTATATGTGTAGATTAGAGAGCTACTTGGTCTTTTCCAAGCTAAATGAGGCAAAAGAATATTCTAATTGGTCCTGGGAAAGGTGATTAATGGGTTAGAACAGCCTCATGCATTTTTGGAGTAGTGTTCCCTGAATGAGTGGAATATAGGTAAAGTTCCCTCTTATGTGCTCTCTAATTACCAAGTATGTTATTCCACTTGTGAGTTTCAACATCATCTGTTTGTAAAACACATCTTAGAATTTCTTCCTGTTGTTAGAAAGCTGCACATAAAGCTAAGTAGTATCTGGGCCTTGGATTTTCAGACATTATAATGAAAAATTTCCCTATAACTCATAAATATGTATATATACATATATATTAGGTGTCAATTACAAATAAGATAAGCTGGAAGCAAAGCCTCGTGCTGGTATTTTTGATACTCAGGAGAATGACAGTTCAAAGCCAGTCTTGGCAAAAAGTTTAAAAGACCCCATCTCAATCAATAAAAGCTATTCATAATCAACTATGCATCTGCTATCTCATTTATTGGGGAATGTAAATAGGAGAACTGTGGCTCAGGCCAGCTCAGGCATAAATGCAAATATCCTATATCTAAGAAATAAAGCAGGAAGGACTGTGAGCCTGGCTTGAGTGGTAGAGTACCTGCCTAGCAAGTGCAAGACTCCGAGTTTAAGCCCCAGTATTATCTCAAAATTGTTTTAGGAGAATAATATAATGAATGTGATATTTCTGTCACATAGTTTTAATAACTACTAATACATGCAGGCCTTGGACTTCATATAAAATAAAGGAGGAGTGGTTTCTTGCATAAGACTGTCTATTGGAGTTCTAACAAGTGATCATTCTGCAGTCAAAAGACTCAGAATAGAGTCAGGTTTGGAAATAGAAGGAACCTCTAGGCTTTGTAGACTAAAGAACATCTGGGGGTTTGAGAAGAAAGCAGGAATGACAAATATTAGATGAGAGAATTCTACCAAGGGAGACTAGAAAACACTGAGCTGCTACTAAAGTACAAACTTCTAGGGGTAACTGAGTTGGCATGTTCTGGTTAACTTATCTCTCCTCAAAATTTTCAACCCAGTTCATTTATTATACTAAGAATATTTCTTCCTTTCCATTTGATAAAATACTAAATCTGTGTTATATTTCATCACTGAATTTCATGGGAAAAGTAATATTTACAAATAGTTGCTTTTCACTAACTTTTTCCCCTTGCAATTCATTGACTTTTAAAAGTTCAATATGCTTAAAAGAAAAATGAACTTTACAACTTTGGCCAGGGATAGGGGGGATGGGGAAAGAGGGAGCGGGGCTGGAGTGAGGGGGTTGGTTGGGGGTGAGATGGGAAGGGATGGGAAGGGGAAAAAAGGAGGAGGCAACAATGCTTGATAAGAAATGTACTCATTACCTTGCCAATGTAATTGTAACCCTTCTGTATGGTGTTTTCACAATAAAAAAAAATGCTTAAGGAAAAAAAAAGATGTAAGGTCTTCAGAGTTTTCTGTGGTGTTTCCCCATAGAATAAATGTGAAGCTTAACTGAACCATTTACATTACTCTTACTCCTGGATTTTGATTGTCCAGGATTAAAAAATTTGTATATTTGTGTACAGGAGGGTGTGTGTGTGTGTGTGTGTGTGTGTGTGTGTGTGTGTGAGAGAGAGAGAGAGAGAGAGAGAGAGAGAGAGAGAGAGAGAGAGAGAGAGAGAGAGTATAGAAGGAAGAGTGTTTACTAGGTTCTGGGAAATAATGGGTAAGAAGAGGAATATCTACAAATGTTGCTATCATTTTAATAAGTAATGGTGTCCATAAGCCGCCCACCTGATAAATGCTGGTATAATTTTGCATATCTTAAAAACAGTTGGTTTGAGGCTATATTATGCAGGCCATATTCATAGACTCGTTCTCAATGTGGTGGTGTGGAGGACTAAGTTTAACTCTAGGACCTACACTTGGGGAAGCCCGACTTGAACAAATGATTGTTTTTCACTTATTTTCAGGTGTCAGGTCACAAATTTGATCTGCTCTAATCTCTCTGGAGTTCTCCAAAAGCAGCTGAAGATACTTTAAATTCCTCCCGGTGAAGAGTAAAGCCATCAATATTGTGGTACCTAGTGCAGAAGGCAGTGATCACAGGAAGGACTTTCTTCTTAGGTCAACATGAAGACAACTGCACATTTGGAATCCTTTAGAAAATAAGCATACACTCCTCAGAAGCTTATTGTATGTTCTAGGCACTGGTATTCATTCTTGACCTAAGCAGATAAAAAAATTATGTCTTCATGGAAATTGTATTCTACCTCCTTAAATACATTTAAGAGGTTGATTTCACTATTAGCTCCATTTAACAGATTAGGAAATGGAGACTCAGAGAAATGTAAGTGGCAGAGCCAAGCTTGAAGCTAGATGATATGGTTCCAGGCATTTTTAGCCTGGAACTTTCAGCCATTGTATTCTACTCCCTTTTAAATAGAATAAGAGGGCTGAGGATTTAGCTCAGTGGTAGAGTGTTTGCATAGCATGTGCAAGGCAAAAAGTCATAACCTTCCTATGCCCAGTTGTTGCTTCCAGTTACTTTCAAGACACTGATACCATCCCTTCATCTTTAGTACTATCTTCATGCAATAGGAGCTATGTGCTTTACTGTGAGGGCTTTAAAAGTCTAAGTAAGTTGCTCAGTTTCTTTTTCCCCCCTCTAACATCGTTCAGCTTCTCTTCCCTACCTGTCTTGTTCACTACCTTCAGGTGTATCTGTTCTAAGTAGCCTGCAGTCAATGTTCTGCACTTGAGTACTGCATCTGCAGAGCCTGCTCCAGCTTAGAGACATCTGCCAATGGGCCCAATCTAAAGCTTTGCCTTTATTTTCATTAGAAAATAGAGCTGTGTGCCCATATAACTGTAACCCCTCTGTACAGTATTTTCACAATAAAAAAAATAGAGCTGTGATACAAGGGAAAGGGAGCCTAAGTTACTCTCCCACTCTCTCCATCCTGCTTTTAGTCAGTGGCATAGCCTTCTTCACGCATTGCTGCATTTAGTGGCTTGTGTGAACACATACATGTGTGTCTGTGTATGTGTTGTATGTTTTTATGTGTGCATGCCTGTGGGAGTGAAAAAATATGCTCAACCTTCCTGTCACCAACCCTGCTATAGCAATTGACTACAGTATAAAAACTATTATTAACATTCACTTTTACAGTTTTCCTTTTAAAAAGTCCTATATAATAGCATTAGACAAAAAACTGTATTTAATATCTTATAATAAAAGTTCACTCTTGACCACATCTTGTAAAGAGGAAACCAAATAATGATTTGCTATATATTGTCAAGTGTTAGACAACTTTATGCCTACCTCTAGTTATCATGTAACAGTTGAGTATTAATATTTACTGCTACAAGTTAACAATTTTACAGCACTTTAGTTAAAATATTTGGTGCCTTACAATCTGTTGGCCCAAAACTGTAACAAAGCAAATGACAGGAGGGTAGAATATAAAGGTGTCTTATGGTTCATCCTTAAAAGGGAGACCTATTTCCAGAGAAAATATCTGCTCCCAATGTGGAATGTGGGCTATAGCTGTGGCTGCTATACTTTCTGCAGATGGAAGTGGAGTGGACTAGAAAATCACAGAGCATTGGAGACTGAAGTTTTGTCAACAGATTGCTTCCTTTATAGTTCCTTGTCTAGCAGCTTTAAACCTTCAAATGCTGAGCAAGTAGACATTGTCTTCTGAGCAAAAAAAGACCTGCCCATGTGTCAGCTTTAATATTCATCTTTCTTTACAGACCCAGGAAAGTTCTCAGGAATGTGTGCACAGAAATATCACAACTCATTTATCGGTAGAACAGTAGGAAGAGCTGAATGAGAATGTTAGGGCAGTGGGATTAGGAAAGAACCTTAATCCCAATCAGTTCAATTAACTCACTTTTTCCTAAGCATTCCAACATTGCCCCTTCAACAGGCAATCTGGACTTTGTCCAATTTTTCTTTAAAGTGAAAGTACTTGCAAAGTTCTCTTTCACATGAGGTCATTAGCCTCCTGATTGAAACTTACATTTTTCTTCTCTCTACTTTTTTTGTCAATAATTCACGTAAGATAATAAAATCCATACCGTGTTAAATTTTTCAAAGATCTAGAAGTAAAATCTTATTATAACATGGCAAGGCTGTGCTAAAAGAATTCTCTGTGCTAGTAACTTTCCTCTATTCTAATTTGCTATTGTGGTCAGAATTGGAGAAAAACAGAGCCTTTAAAATAATAAAACTAGTTTCTCTATGAGCTTAACACAAAGACAGGTGGGTACACTGTCAGGATAAAATGTAACACAATATATTCATATCTCGAAAATGGCAGTCAAGCTGTGATTTGGGCGCGCATAAATTTTGTGCTGAAGTGACATTCTTATCTGTAACAGGAAAAGACATTACTGCTATATATCTGGCTTGGTACCTATGGCTAATAGGCTAATGGACACTAGAAATATGTGCAGAAATAGATTTAGATAACAGTCTAGTGATTCATGTCTGCTTATCAAATGATGTTTCCTTCAGAGTTATGAACAAACCTTAATAAATACACAGCTATGATTTGTAGTTGAGCATCAATTAAAAAAAGATGAATATGAGTGGTGGAAAATAAACAATAACCAGAAGAGATCCAAATATTACTGTAAGTAAAAGACTTTTCATCAGTCTTCTTTTGTGTCTCTGAGGAAAAGAGGTTTTTAGCTTTATTTTATTTTTAAGCAATAGAAATGAAAACAAAGGCATCACCAGTTACATTATATTCTGTACCTTAAATATATGAGACATTTCCTGGAGTTAGAGAGCACTTATTATTATTCAACAGATACAAAAGCATGATTGTCTACCTACTCTGCAGAAATCATTATTTGCATGGGAAAAACAATGTCTTTCACAGGTAAAACCAGAGAGCTCAGAGCCCTGTCCAGTGCATTGCTCTTGCCCTAGACCCTTTATGTTGCATATTTGAACATACATCAGCACATGCCAATCTACAGCTCCAAAGCAGACTAAATTTTTTGTACATTTTTTATTGTAAAAATGCTGTACAGAGGGGTTACAGTTACATGAGAAAGGTAATGAGTACATTTCTTATCAAGAATTTTTGCCTCCTCCTTTGTTTTCCCTTCCCATCCCTTCCCATCGCTCACGCCCCCCACCAAAGTTATAAAGTTTGTTTTTCGACATAACATCTTGTACATCTAATTGTTGCAATGGGTCTGCCTGTATCCCTATTTAAACAATTTGCTTTTTCCCTTTCTTTCCACAAATTATACCAACATCAAATACAATGAAAACAGGGTTATACTGTGGGGGAGGGACAATTTTTTTTCTTTAAAAAATTTGTTAATGCTGGGGAGGAAACGTACTCATTACCTTACTCATTTAACAGTAACCCCTCTGTACAGTATCTTTACAATAAAAATATATATTAAAACATTTTATTGTTCAGGTGATGTACAGAGGGGTTACAGTTACATAAGTAAGGTAGTGATTACATCTCTTGTCTAACTAGTCACCCCTTCCTTCATTTTTCTTCCTCTTTCCCTCTATCCATTTCCCCCCCAAAGTTGTACAGATCATGTCCAACATGTTGCCTTGTGAGTATCGCTATTGCATAGGTTCCCATTTGTCCTTTGTCTCACCATTTTTTGTTCCCCTTCCCTTCTTTAGTTCAAATAATTATATATACAATACCCAGGGTACCGAAAATGGAATGCAGAGACAGCAGGGGATAAATCATAAGGGGGGAAAACACAAAAGAAAAAAGAATTCACATAGTAAATTGAGAACAACAACAACAAATAAAACCTCTTGTGTCCATGTCTTGGAGTTCATTTTTCTTAGCATCATCTTATATGGTCATATGTACATTGCTATTTAGCTATTCTGCTCATCTACTAAGATTATCCTAGATGTGGCCAAAAGGGAACACTACTACACTGTTGGTGGGGGTGTAAGCTTGTTCAACCACTCTGGGAATCAGTATGGAGGTTCTTCAAATGACTATACATAGTACTCCCCTATGACCCAGCAAACCTACGTCTGGGCATTTACCCAAATGACAACAAACAAGGCCACAGTAAAGTTACCAGTATAAATTTTTTTCTTTTATATATGTTATTGTAAAGATACTGTATAGAGGGGTTATAGTTATAGTATTGAGTACATTTCTTATCAAGCATTGTTACTCCCTCCTTTATTTTTCCCCTATCATCCCTTCCCTTTCCATCTCCCCAACTCCTCCTCCCCCAAAGTTGTAAAGTTTGTTTTCAACAGTGTCTTGTACATCTTATTGTTAGAATGGGTCATCCTGTATCCTTAGTTCAGCTTTGTGTTATTTCCCTTCCCCTCCTCAAAGTAGAAAAATGTATATACAAGATGCAGGGCATCGCAATCAAATACAGTGAAAACAGGGAACATACAAAAGAAACTAAAAGATCACATAGTATTTTAAAAACAACAGTGACAAAGATAAAACCTCTTGTGTCCCTATCTTGGGTAAATTTTTTTCTTAATAGCAACAATTATGCTTGTGTTTGTGAAGTCTAAAGCACATGTTTCAAAGGAATAGGAATTAACTGATCGAATAGTGCTCAGGAGAGCATGGCATCCGAAATACAATGTGTGCATTTACAGATTCATAATAAGCAGAGTAATCAGATCTAGGTTTTACTATCAAAAGGAACACAAAGATATTGTTTATCACAGTACCTTAATGCTCTGATCATTTCAGTAATGGATTCACTTCTCACACAGGTGTTTTTTTTTTTTTAGCATTTTTTTTATTTTGACAATACTGTACACAGATGTCCTACAAATACATGGGCAAGGTAATAAGTACATGTTTATCAAGTATTGTTGCCTCCTATTTTGTATCCCCTGCCCATCACTTCCCATCTCCTCCCACCCCTTCCCCCCTCCTCTCTTCCCTTCCCTCCCCTGTCAAAGATGTAAAGTTCATTTTTCTTTTCTTTTCCTTTTTCTTTTTTTAAATTGTGAAAATACCGTATAGAGGGGTTACAATTACATGGACAAGATAATGCGTACATTTCTTATCAATCATTGCTGCCTCCTTTGTTTCCCCTTCCCATCCCTTCCCATCTCCCCCTCGGCCAAAGTTGTAAAGTTCATTTTTCGACATAAGGACTTGTACATCCCATTGTTGCAATGAGTCCACCTGTATCCCTATTTAAACGATTTGTATTTTCCGTTTCCCTCCACAAATTATACCAACATCAAATGCAGTGAAAGCAGGATAACGGTATAACCACCGTGCGGGAGGGACATACAAAACAACAAAGAAATATATTATTAATATGTTAGAAACAATCGCATGAAAGAAAAAACATTTGAATATTTACCTTGGGGTTCATTTCACCTAACATCAACTTATCTGAACTTTTCTGCTTGTCTCACACATATACTAGTTATTGCAAATAAGGGAAACCATGGGACCTATGTTTTTTTGGGCCTGGCTTACTTCACTTAATATAATTTTTTCCAAGTCTTTCCATTTTCTAACAAATGGGGCAATGTCATTCTTTCTGATGAAGGCATAGAATTCCATTGTGTATATATACCATATTTTCTTGATCCATTCATCTACTGAGGGCATCTGGGTTGGTTCTATATCTTAGCTATGGGAAATATTGCTGCAATAAACATAGTTGTGCTGGTAGCTTTAGTATAGTCCTGTTTCTGATCATTCGGGTAAATGCCCAAAAGTAGGATTGCTGGGTCATAGGGGAGCTCTATGTGGAGTCTTTTGAGGAACCTCCATACTACTTTCCAAAGTGGTTGAACAAGTTTACACTCCCACCAACAATGCAGTAAGGTTCTCTTCTGTCCACATCCCCTCCAGCATCTGTTGTTATTAGAGTTCTTGATTATAGCCATTATAGCTGGGGTGAAGTGATATCTCAATGTTGTTTTGATTTGCATTTCTTTTATGGCTAGGGAGGTTGAGCATTTCTTCATGTGTCTATTGGCTGTCCTTTCCCCTTCAGAGAAGTTTCTCTTTAAGTCTTTAGCCCACTTATTTATTGAGTAGTTGTTTCTTTGAGGATTTGTTGTTGGAGGATTTAATTTTTTGAGTTCCGGGTATATTTTAGATGTGAGACCCTTGTCCATTGTATGGCTAGTGAAGATCTTCTCTCAATCTGTGGGCTTTCTATTGATCTTGCTAGCTATGTCTTTTGCCATGCAGAAGCTCTGCAACTTCATGCAATCTCATTTGTCCAACATTTCTTTGATTTGTTGTGTTTCCGGGTCTTTTTAAAAAAAAATTCAGCCTGCGCCAAGGATACCTAGGGTTTCTCCTATTTCATCCTATGATGTTTTCAGAGTGTCTGGTTTGACTCTGAGATCTTTGATCCATTTGGAGTTGATTCTGGTGCAGGGCAATACATAAGGATCTAGCTTTAGTTTTCTACATGTGATTAACCAATTTTGCCAGCACCATTTACTGAAGAGCCTGTCTTTCTTCCATTCTATTTTTTTAGCTCCCTTATCGAAGATTAGATAGCTATAGGTCTGTAGTCTCATTTCTGGGTGTTCAATTCTATTCCATTGGTCCTGAGGTCTGTTCTTGTGCCAGTACCAAGCTGTTTTGATTACTGTGGTTTTGTAGTAGAGTTTGAAATTTGGTGTTTATATTCCTCCAGCACTGTTCTTTCTGTTAAGGATCGTTTTTGCTATTCAGGGTTTTTTATTTTTCCATATGAATTTTTGGATTGCTTCTTCTATTTCCTTGAAGAATGAGGTTGTAATATTGATAGGTTGTCACATTAAATTTGTAGATAGCCTTGGGAAGTGTTGCCATTTTCACGATGTTGATTCTTCCAATCCAGGAGCATGGGAGGTTTTCCACTTCCTTTGTTCTGTTTTGATTTTCTTTTTCATGTTTTTAAAGTTTTCATCATAGAGGTCCTTCACTTCTTTGGTTAAGTTAATTCCTAGGTATGTTATTTTTTGTGGGGCTATTATGAATGGAGTTGCTTTCCTGATTTCAGCCAGGCTTCTCTCATTGTTGGCATACAGAAAAGTATTGATTTTTGAGGGTTAATTTTATACCCTGCTACTTTGTCAAAATTTTGAATCAGCTTGAGTAATTTGGGAGTGGAGTCCATGGGATTTTTAAAATACAAGATCATGTCATTTGCATAGAAGGAGAGTTTTACTTCATCTTTCCCTATTTGGATCCCTTTTATGTTTGCATCTTGTCTTACTGCTGTAGCTAGGCATTCTAATACTAGACTGAAGAGAAGTGGAGAGAGTGGACATCCTTGTCTCCTTCCTGAGTTAAGAGGAAATGGCTTTAGTTTTTCACCATTAAGTATAATGCTGGCTGTAGGTTTGTCACATCCAGCCTTTATTGTATTGAGGAATGTTCCATGGATTCCTAATTTTTCCAGAACATTCATCATAAAGGAGTGTTGGATCTTGTCAAATGCTTGTTCTGCATCTATTGAGATAAGCATGTGGTTCTTATCCTTGCTCTTGTTGATGTGATGAATTATATTAATTGATTTGCGTATATTGAACCAGCTTTGCATCCCTGAAATGAATCCTGTTTGATCGTGGGGTATGATTTTTGTGGATGAATTGTTGAAGTCGATTGGCCAAAATTTTGTTGAGAAGTTTTGCGTCAATGTTCATCAAAGAAATGGGTCCATAGTTCTCTTTCTTTGATGAGTCCCTGCCTGGTTTTGGGATGAGGGTTATGATGGCTTCATAGAATGAGTTCTATAGTGAAATTTCTCTTTTGATTTCATTGAAGGGTTAAAGGAATATTGGTGTGAGCTCTGCTTTGAAGGCCTTGTAGAATTCTGCTGTAAATCCATCGGGTCCTGGACTTTTCTTACATGGGAGGTCTAATTGCTGCTTCTATTTCAATGCTTGATATGGCCTGTTAAGATGGTTTACCTCATCTTGCTTTAGTTTTGGCATATCGATTTTGCTAGGAAAAGGTACATTTTTTGCCAAGTTCTCAAACTTCTTAGCACAAAGGTTTGAGAACTATTCCCTTATAATGTTCTGAATCTTGGTTGTTTCTGTGGTTTCCATTCTCATCTCTGAGTTTATTTATTTGTGTGTGTTCCCTTCTTTTTCTGATAAGACTTGCTAAGGGTCTGTCAATTTTGTGGATGTTTTAGAAGAAATAACTCTTTGTTTTGTTGATTCTTTCTGTGGTTATGAGAAGTACAAGTTGTCATGTTGAAAACGAACTTTACAACTTTGGTGCAGAGGTGTGGGGGGTGGGGTGGGGGGGTGTGGGTGAGGGATTGGGTGGGGGGGCGGAGGGAGGCTGGGAATGGATGTGAAGGGTCCACAAAGGAGGAGGCTGCAATGCTTGATAAGAAATATACTCATTATCTTGCCCATGTAATTGTAACCCCTCTGTACAGTATGTTCACAAAAAATTAAAATTAAAAAAATTCTAATTCATTTAATTTTGATTTAATTTTAATTATTTCTTTTCATCCACTCGATTGGGGTTTATCTTGCTGCTCTTTTTCTGGTGGCTCAGAGATCTCATTAAATTGTTGGTTTCAGATCGTTCTAATTTGTTGATGTAGGAACTCAGAGCTATAAACTTACCTCTGAGTACTGCCTTTGCTCTGTCCCAGAGGAGCTGGTAATTTGTGTGTTCATTTTTGTTGAATATCATGAACACTTAAATTTCCTTTCTAATCTCTTCCATGACCCACTGGTGATTCAACAGTGTGTTGTTCAGCCTCCATGTGTTCCAGGATTTTCTTTGGTGGTTTTTGGTGTTGAGTTCTAATTTTATTCCCTTGTGGTCTGGGAGAGTGCAAAGTATAACTTCAATGTTTCTGAATTTGGATGTTTGCTTTGTGACCTAAAATGTGGCCTATTTTGGAAAATGTTCCATGTGCTGCTGAGAAAAACGTGTATCTGATGCTGCTGGGTGAAGTATTCGGTAGATGTATGTTAAATCTAGTTCATCTATGCAGTTGTTTAGATCTGAGTTTTCTCTGTTGAGTTTTTGCTGAGTTGATCTGTCTAGTGGGGATAGTGGTCGCACAAGTGTTTTATTAATGTGATGGTCAAAAATATTTGGACTTAAAATCTGCCATATTAAAATATTTGGCAAGAAAGAAAAAAACATTTGAATGTCCCTCCCCCATGGTATAACCCTTGTTTTCACTGCATTTGATGTTGGTATAATTTGTGGAACCATTGTAACAATGAGATGTACAAGACCTTATGTTGAAAACTAATTTTACAACTTTGGTGCGGGGTGGGGGTTATATGGGAAGGCATGGGAAAGGGAAACAAAGGAGGTGGCAACAATGCTTTATAAGAAATGTACTCATTACCTTACCCATGTAATTGTAAAGCCTCTGTATGGTATTTTCATAAAAATGTTTGGCAATTGAAAACTATGAGTTAAGTGTTTTTAGAAGAAAACATCAGGTTTTCTTTTTCTTTTTGACATTCCTGATTGTAGCCACAAGAAATAGAGTCAACTTTGAAACCTGTCTTGTACTTGCCCACTTTTCTGAAGAATTATTTTTCCCAAGTGTCTAGGATTTAATCAATGACTGAAGAAATACTGTGTTAAGAACAAATTGTAAGAGACTGTTTTATGACTTTCTTTTATCTTTCTTTTAAATACCTATTATTAGGGGAAAACTAGCTGGACTGTCCAAGGGCCCCGTGAATGGCAATATCTCACCAATCGATCTAACTTTCTTATTGGAGGGTAAAGGTTGGGTACTCATCAGAAAAAGAAATAGCTAAATCTATCAGTTATTTATTATATTCAGGCTTTCCTTTCTTTCCACTAAATGAATCCTATCATTTAGTCTTCATGATAGCCCTATGTTTTTACATAATATCATTACCCTCACTTTTCATTGAAGACTATGAGGCCCAGATATATCAAATAGCTTATCTACCTATTCATGGTCTTCGGAGTGCAAGAGACTAACCAGTTTACTAAACTGTGTCATCCTAGAGAATTTCATTCACAGAATTATGTGGCCTGCTCATTGTAATTGAAAAAAAATATCTCCCTTGGGATTTCTCATGAGCTTCTAGAGTTTATAAGTTCTGTCTAAATGTAGACTTAGCTGGCTTCTTTGAAAAAAAAGCCAGTTCCCAGATCTAAGGGGAAAATGGATGCAGACATCAGAGATGCTCATGAGCCATTCGATGATAAACGTCCACCATATGGTCAAAATGATTTCTATTGCCTCCCAGTGAGGGAAGCAGACACATGAGTATGAAATGCAGTTTATTTTCTTGTGCCATGGTTTCAGTTCAAATTAAGTATTTCACATCAGACAACGAACTAATAACAAATGATCTACTCTCAGTGGTGCAGTAACAAATATGTAGTAATTTGAAAGCTGGGAAGAAAATTATTACTCCCAAAGCTGCAATAAATATATGATATGTTCAGAGAGTCCTTTGATGAAATGAACACTGAAGGTGCTGCTAGCAGTACTTCTGTTTAAAAAAAAAGTCAAAATAAAAAAAGAAGCAGCATTTAAAAATTATGTCTGATCTGTCAACATTTTGTTAACATGTAATACCTTAAGGACACAACTTAGAAGTAGAATCTTCAGTGAAGCAAAAACACACTCCATTTCACAGGATAGGAAACTAGTAAGTAGGACAACTAGGCATAACATTTTGCATTTTAAAAGCAATCTGTTAAGAGGGGCAACTTCTGAGGGCTTTCTAATTTTGATAGTTTTCTGTGAAGGGCAATGGTCAAATGTAGTTTTCTTCATGGATGTCCCCTGATGCAACCCCCAAGCTCCAGGTCTATTATACCTTTTAGCTGAGAGAATGGCTATTTTTGACTCTCTGCCAGGCTTGTAGATTCAAGGACTCCTTTGGAATCACTCACAGCCCTTGTATTTGGTTCCATCAAGTCCTCATTCCAAATATTAACAGAGGCAAGAAGGAATTCCATTGCCAAGATGAATGGCTGATTTTAGTGTCCAGTCCTATGGAGAGTGCAATGTTAGGTTTCTACAAAAGGATTTTTTGGCTTAATGCTCACCAGAATCAGCCTTCCTCTTCTTGAAACCTAGTTAGCAGGATGCCACTGTGAAAGGTAGCAGTATATCATGTTGTTTGGGTTTTCATCATATTTTTTAAGCTGGTACTGGTACTTGAACTTAGGGCCTCATGCTCTTCCCTGGCTTTTTCTCAAGTCTGGTGATCTACTACTTGAGCCACACCTCCATTTCTGGCTTTTTGAAGATAAGAGTCTCACAGAGTTTTCAGCTTATTCTGGCTCTGAATGGATATTCACGATCTCAACTTCCTGGTTAGCTAGGATTACAAGTGTGAGCCACCAGCACTTAGTTCGCCAAAATTGTTAAAGTCTTAAATGATAATAGAAGCAGTTGAAAAAATATACATGGCAGTCCTATGAAAATATACATGGCAGTCCTATGTAAAACTGTAATATACTATTTAAACCGTGAAATGGACATTAATAAAACACATACTGTTCATTAGGTTTACTATAGATGCCCTCATTTATGGTGTTAATGTGTGTTTATAGTTCTATGCAATTCTACCACGTAGGTAGCTTCACATAACTACTACCACAATCAACAAGGAAAGCAATTGTTTTACCATAAAGTAATCTTATGCTAGTACATTACTGCCACTGTTCCTTCAAGCCCTAATCTCTGATAACCAACACTCTTTTTCATTTCTACATTACATTGTTTCAAGAATGTTATATAAATGAAACCATAAAGGACATACACTTTTCTACACAACATAATTCCCTTGAGATCTGTCTAAGGGAATGCATATTATCAATAGTTTCTTATTTTTATTGCTGAATAGTATTTTATAATATGGACATACCACAGTTCTATTTAACCACTTCCTTGTTGAATGATATCTAGGCTGTTTTCAGTTCAAAGATATAAAAAATACAGTTGATACAAAATTAGTGTTCAGGAGATTATAGGTCATATGATAGTTGAAAATTTAGTTTTAAAAGAAATTGACAAATTGTTTTCCAGATTGATTGTATACATTTATATTCTCATCACAAATGTGTAAGTAATTTGGTTCATCAATGTTCTTGCTAACATTTGGTGTCACTAGATTTATTTTCTCCATTATAATAAATGTGAAGTGATAGTTTTATTGTGGCTTTTGTTTCCTTCAAGGTTATGCATGGAAAAGATATTTCTGTTGGTGAAATGTCTGTGTATTTTACTCATTTTTGAATGAGATTGTAGTTCTTTACTGTTGAATTTGAGTTTTTTTTATATAGCCTAGATGCAAACTTTGCTCTGATAGGTGGTTTGCAAACATTTTTTTCCACATATGTATTTTTACTTTTCACAAGTACAAGGCTCTTAAACACAGAAAATGTTTTGATAAAGGTTAATTTATCAACTTTTAAAATAAATTATAATTTTTATCTCCAGCCCAAGAACTGTGTCTAATCCTATGTACCAAAGATTATTTTTATTTGTTTTACTCATGTCTGTCAAGTTATCTGATCACCACAACAGTATTTATTGTCTAGGTTATCATCTGTCAATGAGTTACTTTTGCATTTTTGTCAAAAATCAGTTTGAGTTTTTTGTGACATTTGTTCTGGGCTCTCTAGATCCACATGTTTATTCTGTGAATACCACACTCACTTTATTACTTTACAGATGTAATAACCATTAAAAATAGGAAGAGTGATTTTCCTTCCCATGATTTATTTGGGACAGATCCTTGTGTGTGTGTGTGTGTGTGTGTGTGTGTGTGTGTGTGTGTGCGCGTGCGCACGCCCATGCGCATGTGCATGCCCGCACACCAATACTCTGGCTTGAACTCAGGGCCTCACTCAATCACTTGGCTTGTTTGATGAAGGCTGGTGATCTAATTCTGAGCCATGCCTCCAGCAAAGAGATGAAGTCTAGCAAACATTTCTGCCTGGGCTGGATTTGAATCAGGTCCTATCTCAACCCCCTGAGTAGCTAAGATTATAGGTATGACTAAAAGAGGGTCTTGCTATGGAGCCCTGTCTGTCTTAAAACTCTTGCTATGTAGTCTAGGCTAATCTCCATTTTGCAATACTCCTGCTTCTATGTCCTGAATGTAGGAATTACAAATGTGTACCACCACACTTGGCATTTCTCATCACTAATTTTTAAGAAAATATTCTCTTTTGTTCACTTTTTTCTCATTATATTCAAACTTTTCCATTTCCAAACTGGTTATGGCTAAGAGTTGATTTTATATAGTTTAAATAGAGTAAATTTCTTGTAGGAGTGGACAAAGGAACCAATTTACTATTGCAAATTGCCAAGTGTACAGCTTAGATTTTCTATGGATAATACTATGAGGTGATTGGTTCACTTGACTACTAACTCTTTGGAATATCATCTCAAACATGTCAGTCTGGAAGTATAAGCAATTTAAGGAGTCAAGCAAATTTCAGTTTTAGGTGGCCTTCTGATAAACAGAAGCTTCTAAGAAAAGTTGTCTGATTTTTATCTCTGTTTCTTGAAATTTTACTATGAACTAGCTAAAACCCACAGGAGTTAAGTCATTGCCCTAATTAAAAAACAAATTAGAGTAGAATAAAATTAAAAACCCCCAACCTTTGTTTTTAGTAAGTCAAATGAAAACCCAAAGAATTACTTACTTTGGTGTGCTATGATTTGAGGTGTACAACAAGGTAAACTTTTCCCCTGATATTTCCCCTGATATTTCTCTCCAACTGCAAACTGCTATTACAGTTTCTTCCTTTAACAGAAGATTTTTGTCCTTCTAATGCAGGAATGCCTGAGACAGCTGATACTTTCAAAATCTTTTGATAGTTTACATTTGTTAGTGTCTAGTTTATCCTTAATTAAATTGTATTTGGAGCAGGAAGAAGAAAAGCCTATACAGGGGACTGAAACCCAAAGAGGGCCAACAATGGAGATTGTCTTTTCCTTTCCCACTCCTGGGGCTTGAACACAGGGCCTGGACATTGTCTCTGAACCTCTTTGTGCTCAAGACTAGTGCTCTACTACTTGAACCACAGTGAACTTTTGGTTTTTGGAGTAGTATATTGGAGATAAGAATCTCATGGGGACTTTCCTGCCTGGGCTGGCTTTGAATGGTGATCTTCAGATCTCAGCCTCCTGAGTAGCTAAGATTGCAGGTACTAATCTCTTCTTAACACTTTCTAGAGCAAACTTTGCTTAGACTGTTGGCTTTCTATGCTAGCCATGCAGTTTCACTCCTCTTTTACTTAAGATGGTTGTTATAATGAAAAAAATCCGACCCTTTTGTTTTTCACGCATGCTGTATTTTATTGATTAGTTATTCTTGGGTCGCTTGAGGACATTTGAAATAGGATACTAGGAAGGTTGCCATTCATATGAAAGGAAAGATCCCATTTAATAAATCCAAACCACTTGAATTGTGTTTAATTCTATGTGTCTCCATATAGTTCAGTTCAGTTCAATTCAATTCAACATTTTATTGCATGCTAAGCAAATGCCAGCCCACATTCTACATGTGTACACAGAATCACTTCTGTGACATGGTACTAAAATATAAACTTGTTCCTCTATTATTACCAGATTAGAAAGTGATATAAAAAATAAAGACAAAAGGCTGTTAAAGTTATCAACTGAGGATAAGAAAAGTATTTGTGATTGGAACTCATCTTTGTAGTCAAAAGCAGCATGTTTCCTGGAAAGTGAGTCCATATTTTCCTGGCTTTGCCTTGTCTGACATGTCAGCACTGGATTAGAGGGCTGTTCAGAAGAGGAGTGGGCTGAGACATAATACTCAGACTAAGAGGGAATGATAATGGCACATAGCCTCAGAGCAAGCATCTATTAGGGGGATTTATTCCTGAAATGGTAGTGGAGTGCTGCCTCCATTATAAGCCTCACACTTAATTTCAGCAAGGCACAAAGCAGAATGCTCATTATGTTTTAAAAGAGATGCAAGCTTGTGCTGACTTTATGTCAAGCTGGGTAAGTGAAAATGGGCTGGAATCTTAAAACACCTTTTCCTGTCATATTGATCTATTGTGTTACCTGGCTAACACAACAGTGGCTTTGCTTCAGGAAATGATTCTAGCTGGTTCTGGGATCTAATTAAACTTCACAGGGCAAGCAAGAGGAATCTAAATGAAGCCAAAGTGAATTTCCACATTATATACCTAACACCTTTGAGGTGTTTTCCTCCTTCATGCTGATTTTCAGAAATCAAACCTCCTGAAATGCAGAGACATTTGAAGCAAAATTGTCATTTTCATTCCAGAAAACTATATGGTTGGGCCTGACAGATAGCCACGGAGACAAACCTGGCTAGTAGATATCTTAGAGAACTGCAAGGCATTTTTCACATGGTGCAAGAGGGAAATGGTGACAGATTGCTCAGGTCCTTTTTCTGGCTCTCATGACACAGACTCACTTAAGAGAAGCTACACAACTTCCCATCCCCCCAATCTTCTGACTAGAATGGTGAGCCAGTTAGGTCAGCCTAAATCATACTTCAGGACATGTCCCTGACAACTGTGTGGGTGTGAGGGAAGTGAGGTGAGAGGCAGATGTGAGAAATGTCAGGTCGTCTTGATGCACAAAGACTTACAGGATGTCCTGCACTGCTTGTAACTCAAGAGGCCTGTAAGTGGTAAGAAAAGTTAAAAGCAACCATAATGACTGATTTAAGTGCCTGTTAAGCAAGATCTTCTAAGCTGAGTTTTCTTTTCTTTTTTTTTTTTTTTGTCGGTCGTGGGGCTTGAACTCTGGGCCTGGGCGCTGTCCCTCAGCTCTTCAGCTCAAGGCCAGCGCTCTACCACTTGAGCTACAACGCCACTTCCGGTTTTCTGATGGTTTATTGGAGATAGGTGTCTCACGGTCTCTCTTGCCCGGGCTGGCTTTGAACCGCGATCCTCAGATCTCAGCCTCTTGAGTAGCTAGGATTACAGGCGTGAGCCACCAGCGCCCGGCTTAAGCTGAGTTTTCTAAAGCAGGCATTTCTGGCTAGTTCTTCAATCAGCTGTTTAGAGGTTAGGCTTATGAAACCCAGAGGCAGTGGGAAAATACCACATTTCCTGCTCACCCTACATGTAGCTCACTCAGCAACTGCAATGTTTATGGGGTACATATCTGGAGGAAGGGAGCTTTGTGGGAATAAGTACCTCTAGCCAACCATTTGTCTGATCAAATCACGTAGGAGTCAATTTGGATCTCAACCTTTTCCTGAGTACTAGTTTTTGTTCCTTCTTCTGAAGATTTCTTTTCTTTGTCCAGTCGTGGGGCCTGAACTCTGTGCCTGGGCACTGTCCCTCAGCTCTTCAGCTCAAGGTTAGTGCACTACCACTTGAGCCACAGTGCCACTTGCAGCTTTTTCTGCTTATATGGTGCTGAGGAATCAAACCCAGGGCCTCATGCATGCAAGGCAAGCACTCTACCACTGAGCCACCTTCCTAGCCTGTTCTGAGGATTTCTTCTAGAACAGGAATAATGGAAGCGTGAATCATTAAAATCTATAAAATACCACTTCCTGATCAAAAGGTTTAGTTGGAAAATAGAGAAAACTTTAATTTCAATGATATCAAACAAAAATTATAATACTGAAATTTTTCCTCCCATCAGAGTAGTAAAGAAGGGAAATTAAAATACTTTGAGATGAAGAAAATAACTAGTGACTAAGTGCTGCTAGGGTAATATAAGATGAGGATAGCTTTTTAAAAAATAATTTAGCAGTATTTAAACATTCTGATTAACAAGTATTAACTAGTAATCACGAAGTTAAAATTTAAGCACATTTATTCGAGTGGTGACTTCTAAATTTTAGCCAAATATCATGCAAAACAAAAATGTATAAACATGTAGGAATATGTTTAAGTGCAATGCAGCCTATACCCATTTTGTACTACTTTGCAGTCACTAAACATATTAAATATATATTTATGAGAAATTGTTTTTGCCAGTCCTGGGCCTGGGTGTTGTCCCTGAGCTCTTTTTGCTCAAGGCTGTTACTCTACCTCTTGAATCACAGCTCCACTTCTGGCTTTTTCTGTGATTAATTGGAGATTAGAATCTCATGGACTTTCTTGCCCAGGCTAGCTTGAAACTGTAATCCTCAGATCTCAGCCCCCTGAGTAGCTAGGATTACAGGCATGAGGACTGATGCCTGGGATTTGAGGAGCTTTTAATAGCATGGGAAAATACATTGTCACATTAACTGGAGAGAAAAAAGTGAGAATAGGCATTTACGTACAGATCAACACAATAATATTAAACATATGTATATATCTGGGCATTGTTGGCTCATGCATATAAACTTAGCTACTCAGGAAGGTAAGAACTGAAGATCATTGTTTGAAGCCAGTCTAGAGAGGTAAGTCTGTGAGACACTTATCTGCAAGTAACCATCAAGAAAGCCAGAAGTGGAGCTGTGGCTCTAGTACTAGAGTGCTATCCTTGAGTGAAAAAGTTCAGAGACAGATCCCAGGCCCTGTGTTCAAGCTCTGGGATTGACATGTGCACACACAAACACACAATATGTACATAAATATATAGTAGAAAGGATGGAAGAAAATTCAACTGCATGATACCACTTGGGTGATGGTACTATGATTAATGTTTTCCTGAGCTAATCTTATTCTTTTAATCAATTTTTCTATACTGAATATGGATCATTCTTGTAATTGGGAAAACTTTCATTGATAATGATGGGATAATGCTATAACCAGTTACTCTGGAGGCTGAGATCTGAGGACTAAGGTTCAGAGACAGCCTAGGCAGGCAAATCAAGATGCTCTTGTTTCTAAATAACTGCAAAAAGTTGGACTGGAGGGCCAGTCATGAACAGAGAAAGCTGACTGGCATTGAGAGACCTTGAGTTCAACTGGCACAACAAAAAAACAGTCAGTAGGAGATGAGTCAAGAAATTGAAAATGTTGGGAAAAATTAACTAGATAGGGTACCCAGAGATTTTTATGTACCTAGTTTTTCCTATTTCTATTTATTACTGAAAGTTGTAATGTAATGGTATTTATATCTCAAGTGATATGACCTCGTACAACTTATTTTACAAACTTGTCCAGCTCTTTATGTGGCTTTATTCTAGGCCATATATGGGAGAAAAAAAGTAGCCTTTTTTTCATTAGAACAATATGTCTAATCTTTTTTTATTGTGAAAAAACTGTACAGAGGGGTTACAATTACATGGGCAAGATAATGAGTACAGTTCTTATCAAGCATTGTAGCCTCCTCCTTTGTTTCCCCTTCCCATCCCTTCCAAGGCTCCCCCCAACCCCCCACCCAGTCCTCCCCCACCCCCCCATCAAAGTTGTAAAGTTTGTTTGTACTTCTCATTGTTGCAACGGGTCCACCTGTATCCTTATTTAAACCACTTGTTTTTCCCCTTCCCATCCACAAATTATACCGACATCAAATACAGTGAAAGCAGGGGTTATACTGTCGGGGAGGGACATATAAAGCAACAAAGAAATGATCTTATAAATGCGTTAGAAACAAATGCATGAAAGAAAAAAATTTAAATACATATCTTAGGGTTCATTTTCTTAACATCACCTTATCTGGCCTTTTCTGCTTGACTCATACATATTCTAACTATTGCAAATAAGGGAAACCATGGGACCTATGTTTCTTTGGGCTTGGCTTACTTCACTTAATATAATTTTTTCCAAGTCTTTTCATTTTCTAACAAATGGGGCAATGTCATTCTTTCTGATGGAGGCATAGAATTCCATTGTGTATATATACCACATTTTCTTGATCCATTCATCTACTGAGGGCATCTGGGTTGGTTTCATATCTTAGCTATAGTAAATAATGCTGCAATAAACATAGTTGTGCTGGTAGCTTTAGTGTGGTCTTGTTTGTAAACATTTGGATAAATGCCCAAAAGTGGGATTGCTGGGTTATAGGGGAGCTCTATGCGGAGTCTTTTGAGGAACCTTCATACTACTTTCCAAAGTGGTTGAACAAGTTTACACTCCCACCAACAATGCAGTAAGGTTCCCTTCTGTCCACATCCCTCCAGCATCTGTTGTTATTAAAGTTCTTGATTTTTGCCATTCTAACTGGGGTGAGGTGGTATCTTAATGTTGTTTTGATTTGCATTTCTTTTATGGATAGGGAGGTTGAGCATTTCTTCATGTGTCTATTGGCCATCCTTCTTTCTTCTTCAGAGAAGTTTCTCTTTAAGACTTTAGCCCACTTATTTATTGGGCAGTTGTTTCTTTGAGGATTTGTTGTTGGGGGATTTAATTTTTTGAGTTCCAAGTATATTTTAGATATGAGACCCTTGTCTGTTGTATGGCTAGTAAATATCTTCTCCCAATCCGTGGGCTTTCTATTGATCTTGCTAGCTATGTCCTTTGCCACGCAGAAGCTCTGCAACTTCATGCAATCCCATTTCTCGAACCTTTCTTTAATTTGTTGTGTTTCCGGGTCTCTATTAAGAAAATTTCGGCCTGTGCCAAGGAGACCCAGGGTTTCTCCTGTTCCATCCTGTAATGTTTTCAGAGTGTCTGCTTTGACTTCGAGGTCTTTGATCCATTTGGAGTTGATTCTGGTGCAGAGTTATATATAAGGATCTAGTTTTAGTTTTCTACAAGTAGTTAACCAATTTTGCCAGCACCATTTACTGAAGAGGCTGTCTTTCTTCCATTCTATTTTTTTTAGCTCCCTTATTGAAGATTAGATGGCTATAGGTCTGTAGGTTCATTTCTGGATTTTCAATTCTATTCCATTGGTCCTGAGGTCTGTTCTTGTACCAGTACCAAGCTGTTTTGATTACTATGGCTTTAGAGTAGAGTTTGAAATTTGGTATTGATATTCCTCCAGCATCATTCTTTCCGTTGAGGAGTGTTTTTGCTATTTGGGTCTTTTATTGTTCCATATGAATTTTTGGATTGCCTCTTCTATTTCCTTGAAGAATGAGGTTGGAATTTTGATAGGTATCGCATTGAATTTGTAGATAGCCTTGGGAAATATTGCCATTTTCACAATGTTAATCTTTCCAATGCAAGAGCATGGGAGTTGTTGCCATTTTCTAAGTTCTGTTTTGATTTCCTTTTCCAAGTTTTTCAAGTTTTCATCATAGAGATCCTTCACTTCTTTTGTTAATTCCTAGGTATTTTATTTTTTGTGAGGCTATTACGAATGGAGTTGTTTTCCTAATTTCAGCCATACTTTTCTCATTGTTGGCATACAGAAAAGCCATTGATTTTTGGGAGTTAATTTTATACCCTCCTAAAAGTAGCCTTTCTTTAGTGCTTAGTAACTATTAAGACTTAGTTTACATATTTGACATTTATTATTTTATTTAATCTTACATATACTCCTGGAGCTAGGTTGTGTTGTTATTAAGTCTGTTTTACAAAAATGAATACTGAGACTTAGATATATTAAATAACAATCTCAAATGCACATCTAGTCAACAGTAGATTGAGAAGTCAAATCCATTTTTAGCTTAATTGTTTCATTTGATATAACTATTTGTTTCAGAAAAGACTACAGAAACTATTTCAGACACTTTTGTGTGAAAGTACCAAGTATGCTGACAGGTGATACCTGGGAATTTCAGCAGTTTTTCTGCAGGTTTCAAGATGCTTGACAATGGAATAAGCACAGTGTTTTTTAAAATGCAATTTTTCTAAGAAGGATAGAAGTTAAGAAAATTTAATTTTGTAGCACATTTGTTTTATTATTATTATTATTAAAAAGTCTAGTAAAGCTTCTACAGTAGATTTCTCCTTGGCTCTATTAGAGACAGCTCTAAGAGGAGACAAGAACAGTTCTAATAGTCCTAATAGGAGACAGTCATTCACATTTCATCATATCTTATGATCAGTGAAAATGATGCCTTGTTCTGCACTGTTTTCAAGAATGGTTATATAATAAAAATCCTTGCAGGAAAGAGATATGTCTATTTCCAAGCCAAAGGTCACCCATGTTTATTACTCATTATGAACTATTTGGATTTCCTGTAGGCAAGGTATATCTCCTTTATTTGAATCACCTGAATGTCTCAGTGTCTCATGGTTTTCTTTGTATTAAACTATGATAGTTGGAGACTGGAGAATAGGCTCAAGAAAATGCTGATACTTTGGTGATTTCTCATGCTCTGATCAATGAAGTTCTTTTGCTTCTGTGGCAGGAGTTATATGTCTTCTGTCAGCATATATACAACACGATGGCAGATTAATTTGTTGGTAGGCTGAAATTTCAGTCCTGGCAGGACTCCTAAGTTTCATTGGCAAAACTCTTTTCCCGTGATTATCTCTAGTTATGAGGAAGGTTGAAACAAGAGATTTTAGGGCAAAAGAAAGCTGAAAATTTAGATTAGGTATTTTATAATTAATTCCTGGGGCTGGGCACATTGCTCTTTCAACCAAGGTTTCTTTGAGTAAGTAACTGTCTATCATGACAAATGGCAATCATAAAGGCAAAATGTGGCATGCACTTCATGGCAGTATCAACTGAGGACCTTGTAGTTTCATAGAAGAAAGATGTCATGTGTCATGTGTTTTGAGATCTATATATCTATATATATATATATATATAAATGGAGAGAGAGAGAGAGAGAGAGAGAGAGAGAGAGAGAGAGAGAATACTTGATTTGTGCCATGAAAACTAGAGTTTTGATAGATAGTGATGTAGATAGCTAGGCTGGCAGGAAGATATTCCAAGCAAAGGACTAGCACAACTGAAGATATAATACACATTCAGTGTTGGAGTACTACATTTGGAGGTGCTCATGCCTGAAATATTAGCCGCTCAGGGAGTGAAGAACTGGAGGATCATGGCTTGAAGCGAGTAGGGAGAAAAGTTTGCTTGATTCTACCTCCAAATAATGAGCAAAACATGGGGGCTGGAATTGTGGCTTAAGTGGTAAAGTACCAGCCTAGAATGTATGAGACTCTGAGTTCAAAGATAAGTAATGCAGGGGGAAAATGATGTAGTCTGAAGAGAGGAGGGAGGAAGGGATCAATGGCACAGCAATTGCATAGTATGTGAAAGGCCCTGGGTGTGATCCCTAGTGTTGTCAAAGATTAAAGATACACTGTGAGGAAAACACATAGAGTATTCAGAGACCAGTAGAGATGACCTGATTAGTGTCCAACTTTGAAGAAGCATGTGAATTAATGGTGGAATTCTGGAGTGTATAATGAACTTGGTGAATTTGAAAAAGATGGTTTTGTCACAGTGTCACAGTGGTGCCACATGAAAGATAACAAAATGAGACTTGGTATTTAATTTAAAGAGCCATGGTAAAAAAAAAAAGAGCCATGGTGAATATTGTAGTCTGAATAGTGACTCGAGTTACACAGAGGTAAAATGCTTTGAATATATAATTACCACAGTTTATGTGATTAAAAGTGCAAATTGGTGGAGAACTATTCTGTTAAATAGCCCACACTAGAAGTCCGTGTCCTGCAGAGAGCAGAGAGATGCGCACTAGGAGTCAGAGGCCTGTGTTTAAAATTAATGCATTTCTTTTCTTGATTTATTTTCCTCATTTAGAGATCAACAGTTTGAAACTTGATGTTTGCTGAAGGATTCTGATATTTTATATTTCTCCCTCCAATCAAGGTAATTACCCACCATCATCCACACAGTCTCCCCATTTTTGCTGCCTTCTCCCCCTTAACACACGTGCATACCACATGCTGGCAGTATGACACATAGCCAAGCTAAGATGTGAACTTTGATCCCACTTAATATTTTTTATGTCAAATTCATGAAGTGCTGCTTTCCTTGTGGAGTTTATTTTTAGTTTAGCCTGTGTATGTGGCAAATCATTCTGCAGTAGATGAGGTCAGGATGGGACTAGAACTAAACAGCTTGTAGTTTTCTAACTGGCATTTCACTTACTATTTCCTGGGTTAGTTTCCTATTCTATAAATTTCATTAGAGTGAAAACCTCTTTGTAGAATTGTTCCTATCTGCCATTTTTAATGCTCTATCAAATGCATTTGTGTGGTCTGTGATGGCTCCATCACTCAGCTCACAGATGAATTAGGGTGAGACCAACTGCATGCAGAGAAACCTCCAAGTCACCAGATTTCAGGGCTTCTCTTTGTCATCTTTTAAAGAAGCCTGACACTGGGGATTGTTTCTTCAGTGAAAAAAGGTGGGAAGAAGTTTAGTGTATTTGGAACCTGTCATTCTTTATGCCCTCATTTTTGATAAATAGGAAAAGGCAGGAGGTAAGGCACTGTGTTCTGAGTGCTTGGTGCAGAAGGGCAGTGAGAAATGCATCCTGTGCAGAATTCAGGTCCTTGGTGGCAATTCTTTTGTCTTGGTGGTTATTGCACTCTGCTTCTCATAAAAGTCTGACAACCTCAGCAGTTAGAAATGCCACTCATGTTACTTTTTGAGCTTGCTCTGTGTGCCTACCATTAATTTAGGTTCACAGCTGAAGAGGAAGTATAAAACATGCAGCCATGAGGAGTTATATGTCTATCAGTCAAATGAAGTATTCTTTTTGGGAGGAGGGGTGTGGAAGGTAACAAATGACTTACAATCACACTTACAAAGCAGCATACAAATAATTGTGAATTAATATGGTGCAATGAGAATGAGAATGGAGGTGCTGTGCCCACACTGAAGAGATCACAGTACAGTTTAATAAGAAAAGGCTTATCATTTTAAACTGAGTTTTGAATGAAGGAGGTTCATAATACATACACACAGTGTTCCTGGCATCATTCATTGAATCAATAAGCATTCATTTGACATCTGTTGTAGTATAACACTAAGCACGGTGCATTGGGGATACATAGAGTCACAAAGTACCAGCATTAACTCCTTCCTCTCTGAAGATCTTCAAGTCTGTTAAAGAGTTCATTCATTTCCTAGCCCTGATTTTTTTCCATGTGGAATGATATTCCAATACAACATTCCTGACTTTTCTCCATGTCTCATGGACTCCTCTTTTGTCCTGGGCAGGTGATGCTCAGCTGTTCCTCTTGCTTCCATTTAAAATCTAAGGAAACCCATTCTGGCCTGCCCATACATTCTTTAAGTCCAATAGGTACAGGTTCCCTTATGGGGGAAGCCTCCTGGCTTCCAGTAGTATTTGTGACTACATAGTTAAGTCTATCAAACTCTGGGGTTGACACTTACAAAATCAAACTAAGCTATGTTATTCACTGTAGACTTTCGCATTAACAGAGGTGATGTCTTCATTTCTTCTAGTATGAATGTTTATTATATATAGTTTTAGTACATTAACTTTGAATTCACAGGAATGTGATTTGTTCATCCTACTTAGTTTAATAAGGGTTGAGAGACAAGCCAGGTGCTTGTGGCTCAGGCATGTAATCTTAGCTACTTAGGAGGTGAGATTTTAGGATTGAGATTTAAAGCCAGCCTGGGCAGAAAAGACTCTTGTCTACAATTAATCCCCCAGAACAAAAGAAAAACTGGAAGTGGAGCTGTGGCTCAAATGGTAGAGCACAAAAGCTCAGGGACAGTAGCCAGGTCCTGAGTTCAAGCCCCAGGGCTGGCAAACACACACACACACACACACACACACACACACACACACACAAGAAAACCCAGAAAGTCCATCAAAACTTAGAAGAGAAGCCAGGCGCTGGTGGCTCTCGCCTGTAATTCTAGCTACTCAGGAGGCTGAGATCTGATGATCGCGGTTCAAAGCCAGCCTGGGCAGGAAAGTCCATGAAATTCTTATCTCCAATAAACCACCAGAAAACTGGAAGTGGTGTTGTAGCTCAAGTGGTAGAGTGCCTGAGCTGAAGAGCTGAGGGACAGCGCTTAGGCCCAGAGTTCAAGCCCCACAACTGACCAAAAAAATATTAGAAGGGAAAATAAGTGTGGCTTGGTTCTTTTTAAGATTCCACTCTTCACCCTGCAAATTCTACAATCAATACAGAAAGAACTTTTTGAGTCTGAACATTTACAGAAGTGATTGGAAGTAGGCTCCATTCCCCTCACTTTCAGCTCTCTCTTGCCTTCCCAATTGTTCACTTTTACTTTTTCTCTCATTTCTAGTACTAACTTCTTTTCTGAGCCCCTACATGTATATAATTGCCTGCCTGACATTTGCATTTGGATGTTGCACAGGTTTCTCTAAATTTGTGTCCAAAAATTGAGTTCTTAATTCCCCAGTGCACCACCCCAACCTGAATCTCTTCCAGTTTTCCTCATATCAAAATGGCGCCAACATCTATATAGTTGCTTAAGGAAAAGGTCTTGATATGATTTATATTTGGATGATTATTTGTCCACCATCTGGCTCTCTTGGGCATCATTTCACTCCCTTTGCTTGCAATGTTACTATTATGTGTCATAGGGTTCCTTAGGGCACATAGTGAGTAGCCACTAGTTATTGCTGAATAAGTACATTCTATTATTTAATCCTAAATTTAGCATTTTCAGCTTGTTACTTCCTTTCATTTGTTTGGCTATTGACCTTGAGGTGTTCCCCCTTTGAATTCTAGTATTATTTTTCCCTTCTCCCAACAGTACTAAGGCATGCTTGGGTAGTACAGATAAATTGTGGCAGGTGGCTAGGATGGGAGAAGCATGGAAGGTTCATGGGGGAAGAATAATTTGAGTCAGGACTTGAAAGATGCACAATTTTGGTATATGGGTGTGTGGGAGCAAAGGAATAAAAATTTTATTGCAGAAGAATTCACAAAGGGAAATTGTAGAGGTAGGAAAGCACTGAGTACTTTGGGAAATGGCCAAAAGATCAGTCTGTGGAGGGGTAGAATTGAAGCTAGAATTAGAAAGGTGGGATACAGGCAGTTTATGTAGAGAAAAAGTGCATGAAATTCTTCTAAGAAATATGAATCTGCTTGGTAGGAGGATGCAATATGATCTCTTCACCAAAACTGCTAAACTATAAATGAAGCAGCATAGACAGAGTATGAAATTAAAATCCGTTCCATTTGGTTATAACCAATTTCCTTGTGAGATTAATGTGGCTGAAATTTAGAGAATTTCACAGAAATATGCTACTTTTGACAATGTTAATGTTTCTTGTAAAATTCTTCACTTCCTCACCAATCTCTCGGATTTGCTGTGAAATTCTGCAAGTGCAGTCCTTCCCCTTGTCATTTCATGAAAGCATATGTTTGAGGCACATCCATTCTCCAGAAACTCCAAGATTTGATGGACTGATAACCCTAAGCAGTAGAACTAAATTGATGAGTTGGAGAAACTTCTACTTTCTTTGGTAGTTTTCACTTCATGAACCTTTACCAGTCTCAGCACTAGGGATTAATTAATGTGTAATATAGAATAGTCTGAGATATTGTTCAATTTTAGAAAGAACAATTGTTGAAGAGAAAATGGGTCCATTTTACCAGTTCCTCACTTGAACACATTTGTACTGGCTGCTTGCTTCTGTGAATTGGAGGTTGCCCAACAAGTTGCTGTTTTTAGCAGTGATTATTTCACCAGAGCAATTCCTATCTCTATTTTATTTTTTGCAGAAATACTTTCCCCTTTGGGTGGGCTGCACTGGGATAGGTATGTTCCTGATACTAACAGCCTAAGCCTATTTTACTCAGGCAGGAATGTCTTTTATACTTTTTTATACTTTTATACTAACTCAGGACTGGAGAATTACCCTCTAAAATGTGGCATGTTCTCATCTAGGAAATTAGCTAGATATATTCTCTATCTCTAGAATACATATCTAGGACTAATGCCTGAAGTTACAAGCAGACTTTGGTTTAGCTTCATTATAATCAGAGTTTCTCAAAAAGAATGGTGTATCTTGTCAGGTAATTACTTTTGGGTTCCTTGAAGGGCTTAAACAGAGATGGTGTGAACAACTGTTATGGATATGGTAGAACAAATTATTGGAGTGGGTTGGAGTTGAATTAACCTCAGCAATCCCTTTACAGCCAGTGTATTTGCAAATCTTATTGCCTTTCTGTCTGATACTGCCTGTGATTGAAAACCAAGGCCCAGGGGGCTGGGAAGGTGGCTCAGTGGTAGAGCGCTTGCCTTGCATACATGAGGCCCTGGGTTCGATTCCTCAGCACCACATAAGCAAAAAGAAAAAAGCCGGAAGTGGTGCTGTGGCTCAAGTGGTAGAGCGCTAGCCTTGAGCTGAAGAGCTGAGGGACAGTGCCCAGGCCCAGAGTTAAGGCCCACGACCGGACCCCCCAAAAAAAAAAAAGAAAACCAAGGCCCAATCTCATTCTGCACAAAACCTTGACTAGTTGTCTTCTATAGCACTTATCAATTCTCCACATAATTTCAAACATATATCGTTTCATATTATGAGTCTAAAGTATCATTACAAATTTCCCAAGATATATAGATAGTGCATGTGCATAAACACACTCATGCATGCACACAAGTGCACACACACACACACACACACACACACACACACACACACACACAGAATCCCTGATTTGTTATAGAACACATGTACAATAACCTTCCCTCTTTTATCCCATTGATGAATTTTAACCTAACCTCCTCCCTTACCACCATTTTTAAAAATAATTTTTTATTGAGATTAAGTGAATACATAAATTTCACAAACTTTACAGTATTGTAGAATGATTATAGTAAAAGTCACAAACACATTTAACCTTCACAAGGCAATTGTCATTATCATGGTCTATAAAGTTTGTGAATTCTTTTTTTTTTAATTTTTATTGTGAAAATACCGTACACAATTACATGGGCAAGGTAATGAGAACATTTCTTATCAAGCATTGTTGCCTCCACCTTTGTTTCATTTCCCCTTAACATCCCTTCCCATCTCCTCCCCACCTAATGTCCACTGCTCCCCTCTGATGCCAAAGTCGTAAAGTTCATTTTTCCACATAACATCTTGTACATCTCATTGTTGCAATGGGTCCACCTTTATCCCTATTTAAACAATTTTTTTCCCTTCCCCTTCACAAATTATAACAACATCAAATACAATGAAAACAGGGGTTATACTGTGGAGGAGGGACATACAAAGCAAAAAGAAATATCTTATAAATATGTTAGAAACAATAGCAAGAAAGAAACAAACATTTGAATTTTTATCTTAGGGCTCATTTCACCTAACATCAACTTATCTGACCGTTTCTGCTTGTCTCAGACATATACTAGTTGTTGCAAATAAGGGAAACCATGGGACCTATGTTTCTTTGGCCCTGACTTACTTCACTTAATATAATTTTTTCCAAGCCTTTCCATTTCCTAACAAATGGGGCAATGTCATTCTTTCTGATGAAGGCATAGAATTCCATTGTGTATATATACCACATTTTCTTGATCCATTCATCTACTGAGGGGCATCTGGGTGGGTTCCATATCTTAGCTATGGTAAATAATGCTACAATAAACATGGTTGTACTGGTAGCTTTAGAATGGTCTTGTTTGTAATAATTTGAGTAAATGCCCAAAAGTAAGATTGCTGGGTCATAGGGGAGCTCTATGTGGAGTCTTTTGAGGAACCTTCATACTACGTTCCAAAGTGGTTGAACAAGTTTACACTCCCACCAACAATGTAGTAGGGTTCCCTTCTATCCACATCCCCTCCAGCATCTGTTGTTATTAGAGTTCTTGATTATAGCCATTCTAGCTGGGGTGAGGTGGTATCTCAATGTTGTTTTGATTTGCATTTCTTTTATGGCTAGGGAGGTTGAGTATTTCTAGGAATATATCTATTGGCCATTTTTCTTTCCTCTTCAGAGAAGTTTCTCTTTAAGTCTTTAGCCCACTTATTTATTGGGCAGTTGTTTCTTTGAGGATTTGTTCTCAGAAGATTTAATTTTTTGAGTTCAAGGTATATGTTAGATATGAGACTTTTGTCCATTGTATGGATAGTGAAAATCGTCTCACAATCTGTGGGCTTTCTATTGATCTTGCTAGCTATGTCCTTTGCCATGCAGAAGCTCTGCAACTTCATGCAATCCCATTTGTCGAACCTTTCTTTAATTTGTTGTGTTTCCGGGTCTCTATTAAGAAAATTTCGGCCTGTGCCAAGGAGACCCAGGGTTTCTCCTGTTCCATCCTGTAATGTTTTCAGAGTGTCTGCTTTGACTTCGAGGTCTTTGATCCATTTGGAGTTGATTCTGGTGCAGGGTGATATATAAGGATCTACCTTTAGCTTTCTACAAGTGATTAACCAATTTTGCCAACACCATTTATGAAGAGGCTGTCTTTCTTCCATTCTATTTTTTTAGTTCCCTTATCAAAGATTCGATCACTATAGGTCTGATGGGTTCATTTCTGGGTTTTCAATTCTATTCCATTGTTCCTGAGGTCTGTTCTTGTGGCAATACCAACCTGTTTTGATTACTATGGCTTTGTAGTACAGTTTGAAATTGGGTATTGATATTCCTTCAGCACTGTTCTTTCTTTCTGATCGTTTTTGCTACTTGGGGTCTTTTCTTGTTCCATATGAATTTTTGGATTGCCTCTTCTATTTCCTTGAAGAATGAGATTGTAATATTGATAGGTTATTGCATTAAATTTGTAGATAGCCCTGGGAAGTATTGCCATTTTCACAATGTTGATCCTTCCAATCCAGGAGCATGGGAGTTTTTGCCACTTCCTAAGATCTGTTTTGATTTCCTTTCTAAGGTTTTTAAAGTTTTCATCATAAACGTCCTTCACTTCTTTGGTTAAGTTAATTCCTAGGTATGTTATTTTTTGTGGGGCTATTACGAATGGAGTTGCTTTCCTGATTTCAGCCATACTTTTCTCATTGTTGCCATACAGAAAAGCCATTGATTTTTGAGGGTTAATTTTATACCCTGCTACTTTGCCAAAGTTTTGAATCAGCTCCAGTAATTTGAGATTGGAGTCCGAGGGATTCTTTCAATACAAGATCATGTCATCTGCAAAGAGGGAGAGTTTTACTTCATCTTTCCCTATTTGGATCCCTTTTATGTTAGCATCTTGTGTTATTGCTATAGCTAGGCCTTCTAATAATAGATTGAAGAGAAGTAGAGAGAGTGGACATCCTTGTCTCCTTCCTGAGTTAAGAGGAAATGGCTTTAGTTTTTGACAATTAAGTATAATGCTGACTGTAAGTTTGTCATATACAACCTTTGTTGTATTGAGGAATGTTCCCTGGATTCCTAATTTTTCCAGAACCTTCATCATAAAGGGGTGTTGGATCTTGTCAAATGCTTGTTCTGCAGCTATTGAGATAAGCATGTGGTTCTTATTCTTGCTCTTGTTGATGTGATGAATTATATTAATTGATTTGCGTATATTGAACCAGCTTTGCATCCCTGAAATGAATCTTGTTTGATTGTGGGGTATGATTTTGTGGATGAATTGTTGAAATCGTTTGGCCAAAATTTTGTTGAGAAGTTTTGCGTCAGTATTCATCAAAGAAATGGGTCTATAGGTCTCTTTCTTTGATGAGTCCCGGCCTGATTTTGGGATGAGGGTTATGATGGCTTCATAGAATGAGTTCTATAGTGAACTTTCTCTTTCGATTTCATTGAAGGGTTAAAGGAATATTGGTGTGAGCTCTGCTTTGAAGGCCTTGTAGAATTCTGCTGTAAATCCATCTGGTCCTGGGCTTTTCTTAGATGGGAGGTCTCATTGCTGCTTCTACTTCAATGCTTGATATGGCCTGTTAAGATGGTTTACCTCATCTTGCTTTAGTTTTGGCATATCGATTTTGCTAGGAAAAGGTACATTTTTTGCCAAGTTCTCAAACTTCTTAGCACAAAGGTTTGAGAACTATTCCCTTATAATGTTCTGAATCTTGGTTGTTTCTGTGGTTTCCATTCTCATCTCTGAGTTTATTTATTTGTGTGTGTTCCCTTCTTTTTCTTATAAGACTTGCTAAGAGTCTGTCAATTTTGTGAATATTTTAGAAGAAATAACTCTTTGTTTTGTTGATTCTTTGTATGGTTTTTTGGATTCTAATTCATTTAATTCTGATTTAATTTTAATGATTTCTTTCCATCTACTGTATTGGAGTTATCTTGCTGCTCTTTTTCAAGGAGGCTCAGCTGTCTCACTAAATTGTTGGTTTCAGATCTCTCCAATTTGTTGATGTAGGAACTCAGAGCTATAAACTTGTCTCTGAGTACTGACTTTGCTCTGTTGCAGAGGAGCTGGTAGTTTGTGTGCTCATTTTTGTTGAATATCATGAACACTTGAATTTCATTTCTATTCTCTTCCATGATCCACTGGTGATTCAACAGTGTGTTGTTCAGCCTCCATGTGTTCCAGGGTTTTCTTTGGTGGTTTTTGGTGGTCAATTCTAATTTTATTCCCTTGTTGTCTGGGAGAATGCAAGGTATAACTTCAATGTTTCTGAATTTGGACAAGTTTGCTTTATGATCTAAAATGTGGTCTATTTTGGAAAATGTTCCATGTGCTGCTGAGAAGATCGTGTGTTCTGATGCTGCTGGGTGAAATATTCGGTAGATGTCTGTTAAATCTACTTGATCTATGCAGTTGTTTAGACCTGTGGTTTGTCTGTTGAGTTTTTGCTGAGTTGATCTATCTAGTGGGGATAGTGGCTTGTTAAAATTTCCAACAATTTGGTGGAGATATATTGTTTCAGTTTTTCTTTGCTATGGAAGGTTATAATTTCACCTTCGGTTATGATGGAGAGTTTAGCTGGGTACTGTATTCCTGGTTAATAGTTGTTTTTCTTTAGGGCATGGCATACATCATTCCAGACTCTTCTTGCTTTAATTGCCTCTGCTGTGAAATCCGAGGTAATTCTAATTGGTTTCCCTTCATAGGTAGTTGATATTTTCTCCTTAACAGCTTTAAGGGTCTTTTCCTTGGTCTGAATTGATCCTGTGTGGCTTATAATGTGACGGTGGGATACCTGTTCTGGTCTGGTCTATTTGGGCTTCTAAAAGCTTCTTGTATCTGAATAGGCCTATCTTTTTGCATGTTTGGGAAGTTCTCTGCTAGGATCCTGTTAAACAAATTTCCTAGACCATTAACTTCTGTCTCTAGGTGTTCCTCTATACCCATTATCCTTAGAGTAGGCCTTCTGAAGGTATCTTCCAAATATTGAATAGATCCATCATATTTCTTGGATTTGTCATGGATAGTTATATGTTCTTTCTCTATAATATCTAGACTGTTTTCAATCCCTGAGATTCAGTCTTCTGCATGGTCTAACCTATGGTCAAGACTTTCTACTTTGTTTCTTATTTCTTTTCCTTCTAATTGGTTGGTTTTGATAGCTTCAAATTCTTTGTTTTAGCTTTGTTTTAGATCTTGTATGAACTTCTTTATTTCCTTATTTTGGTGTTCAGTGTTTATTCTCAAATCACTTAGTTGATTGGTTATGGTTTCCTTGGACTCCCATTCCTTCTGTTGGGCTCCATTCAGCATTCCCTTTGTGGTCTCCCAGAATTCTTTCAGCTGTCTGGTTATGGATTCCATGAATGCCTCTATTGATCTTTGTCTATTCTCATCCCACTTTTGCAATTCCTGTATTACTCCTTGATTAACTTCCTCACATTCATGCAATTCCTGTAGTTCTCTTTGATTCTTCTCAGCCTGCTCATGCAATTCGTGTCTTTCTGTTTGACTGTTCTAAGCCTTCTCACACAATTCCGTTATTTCTCTTTGACTGTTCTGAACCTTCTCATGCAATTCCTCTATTAATCTTTGGTTTGCCTCCTCTCACTCCCTATCCTGCTCACATTGAGACCTTTGCAGGTTTTCAATCTTTTTATTCACCCTGTTTACCAGTAGTGTTTGTAAAGCTTCTTGGTAAGTCTCCTCTGGATTATTCTTTAACTGTTCTGTCTCCTGATTATCATGAGTGGGAGTTGATATACCCGGAATTGCCACTTTTCTTGTGTTTTTCTGGCTTGTTCTGCCTATTTGGTATGAAAGTAACACCAATTTTGTCCTAGAACACTATTTTAAGGCAAGCATCAACCATAGTTCTGTAGTTTCACAGTCAAAATGGCTGCAGATACAATCCAGTTCAACAGATAGAATCTATTCAACATCAAACAACTATGGATTAATGGGCTAAGAACAGCAAAGAATTTTCCAAACCAGAAATTCTTAGGTTTAGGGAGAAATGTGGGGAAAAATAGGATTAGAGGAATGTGGAGAGTAAAAGGAGAGTAAAATTAACCAAGTCCTAATCTCAGTGAGCGAAATTTATTGGACAGAATGATAGGAGAGAGATTAAATAAAAAAACAAGAAAAAATGGAAAAACAAAAATTTCAATTTAAAAAGTGAAGCACTTAAAAATTATGTAAGAAAAGAAATGATATTGAGAAAACAAAAGGATAGGATGGCAGGAGGGAGGGATAGAAAGGAGACATGAAAAACTTAAAAATAAAAATTCTTAAAATTAGTTACTTGGAAATTATATAGGTATAAAGAGATAATACTGCTATTAAAGAAGTTGAGCCTAAGAGGTTTTGAATTGAGTAATACATTTCTGGATTAAGTATGTACACAATGGAGGATAAGGTCTAATATTCGATGACGGGTATATATTGGGGGATGAGCAGAACAATAATTAAGTCATGCAAAACAGAAAGAAAGAGAAAAAGAGAATAAATAAAGGACCAAACGATCAAAAAAGATTAAAAAAACCAAAAAACAAACACACACACACATATACATCTAAAATAAAAATTATGAGGGAAAAAATTAATTGAAAACAATTCAAAAAATACAAATTTTAAAAAAGGTACAAAAAAGAGTTCTTTGATTTCTTTTGGGGGGGAGGAGATGGGAAGATCCTGTATCTCCCCATGTCTGTAACCAGTCTCTTGGTGGAGTCTCTGATCTGCTTGTGGTGTTTGGTTTTTCTGTGGCTTGATTGGTTTCTAATGTCAGTTTGTTTGACCAAGCAGAAAAATGCTCTTCATTACCCAGGATTTTGTGATGCTCCTCCTAGGCTAGTTCAGTGGGAGGGAGATCTGCTTTGAGTATCACAAATGAGGGAGATGGCTATTTCCTCTAGTTTGGAGATGCTGTGATGAGGCTACTTTCTGGGTAGGTTTGAGGCCTTTCAATAAGCAGTAGCTTTTTCCTGAGGGGCTAGCTCCTGAGACACTCACAGAGCCCAGCCTGGGGCCATTCTCAGGGTTTATGTTTACTGAATTTCAA
Source organism: Dipodomys spectabilis (assembly GCF_019054845.1). NCBI lineage: Eukaryota > Metazoa > Chordata > Mammalia > Rodentia > Heteromyidae > Dipodomys > Dipodomys spectabilis. Next base: position 1,039,453 of record NW_024871033.1, on the reverse strand, counting down.
TTGTTTGTCTGGGCTGCTGTAGGGAGGGGCATCTTCTGGCTCTGTTTATCCTGTGAAGAGTCACTCCTTCTGGGGCAGAGCTGTAACTGCCTGGGTGGGGTGCCTTTCCCCACCCAGCAGGTTCCTGTGACCTGCTAAATGACTCTTCTGTTTTCTTCCAAGGCCTGAGTTGAAGCTAGCTGCTCAGCTGGGCCTTTGTCAGTATCAAAGATGGAGATCTCTGGTGGTGGGGGAGGGGCAGCCTCCCCTCCCCTGCTCCCTGAGAAGGAATGAGGATGTCAGGGTTCTACTCAAGCCAGAGTCTTGGTTCCTGGGCCTTCTCTGGTCTGCGATCTGTGGGATGATATTTGCTCCTTTTCAGTTCTTGCTGGTATTGAGTAGAATCCACTTACCTGCTGTGTCTGGACCCTATGTCCTGAACTCTCCCTGTAGGTATGGTGGCTATGGCCATTGCCATTGTCACCACTGCCTCTATAGCCGCGGCTACCAGCAAGTGCTCAGATCTGTCTCCTTGCCTGGATTTTCCTTCTCTAGCCAAACTCTGTGTACTGTGATGGCCCACTTGGTGTGATTCTCTAGCCTAGGACTGTTCACTGGAACACTAAAACTGCTTTCTATGCGAGAGCTTTTTCAGCCTCCAGTTTTTCTCCTTTGCCATCTTCCTCTTAACTCCAGTTTTTGAATTCTATAAGCTTTTACAGTACAGATATTTCAATGATGTGTACATTTCTTTCCTTTTGCTTAGTGTAAGCTGTTCCCTCTTTCCCTCCCTCCCATCACTGCCTTTGAGTTGCTTAGTTCAGTTTCATCAATGTCCAGTGCAGCTGATGGGCCCCTTTCTTCCCTACCACCATTTTTTGGAATTAAGGAAGGGGTGAGTCTCAGAGAAGGTATAATTATATCTATACTTGCTTTCCATTTACCTTGTCTAAGGTCCACTTCTAGGCATAAGTGAATGAAATAAACAAAGATAACTCTTCCATCAGAAAGAATGACATTTCCCTATTTGTAAGGAAATGGAAAGACCTGAAAAAAAATATTAAGCAAAGGACCAAATAAAAATAGGTTGCATGGTTTCTCTCATTTGTAATAACTAGAATAAATCTATGATATTCTTAGCATGGGATCACAATAGCTCAATTACTAAGTATATATGACTATATATAATGAAGCGTATTAAATGAACACCAGTTATTTCTATTTTTTCTTTCTGTTTAGTTTTCTGTACTCTTTATCTTGAATATAAGTTTATCTGATCCGGAGAAGTGAAAGGGAATTACAACAACAGCAGGACAAAGCATGAACTAATGCAACAATGATGCCCATTAGACATTATGTTGGAAATGAATTTTACAACTTGAGGGGAGGGGAGTGGGGAGTGGCAAGTAGGAGAAAATGAGGGAAGGGGTAACAGATTTTTTTTTTAAAGGAAATGTACTCATTACCTTTCTTATGTAACTGTAACCCCCCTGGTCATCACCTTTTCAATAAATTAAAAAACTAAAAAATTAAAAAAAAACTCTCCTTGTGAAACTTTGTACATACCAGTACATAGGGAACTCTCAGCTTATCTTCAATTCTTTTCAAATCTCCTCACTTAGTATCACATTAGAGAAATAGCATTTATGAAATGCTTAGTGTTTTCTGTGTGCTTCACACATAATCTTAGTCCCTGAAACAACCCCAATGAGTAGATCTTTTCATCTTTACTTTATAACAGTAAAGAAACAATGGTTTAAAGACATTATGTAATTAACCAGCTCAATTACCACCATATGTATAACTTATTTCTTAGTAACTTTTATTATTTCCATTTAAAGTATGCAGCATGATGCTTTAGGATAAGTACCGATAATAAAAAGGTTACTACAGTGACATAAATGAACATATCCTTAATCTTATATAATTACATTCCCAACAAGAAGTAGAAAGGCTCTATTTTCTCTACATCATCAACGGCAACTCATTTTTTGACTTTTTGATAATAGCTATTCTTACTAGAGTGAAGTGATAGCTCATTATGGTTTTGAGTTACATTTTTCTGATCATTAGTGATATTGAACTCTTTTAGTATATCTAGTGGCCATTTTTCTGTCTTCTTTGGAGAAAAAGTATACTGAACTCTGCTGCTGGAGTTTGAATTGAGTTCTTTTTCTAACTGTTGAGTTGTACGAATTCCCTGTGTATTATGAAAATAATCTCTTTGTCACATGTATGACTTACAAATATTTTTCCAGTATATAGGTTGCTGTCATAATGTCATTTCATTCATTATTTCCTTTGCTGTGAAGAACTATTTTAGTTTCATATAGTCCCATTTGGTTTCTGCTTTTGCTTTTGTGTTGGATTTTATATCTAAAACATCATTTTGTGGGAGATCAAGAGGGACGGGGTAATGATGATTAAAAGCAAATGTACTTATTGTCTTACCTAGGTAACTGTAGCCCCCCCCCCAACAAATCAACTTTTCAATTAAAAAAGTGTCAAGGATTATTTTCTCTTTCTAGGAGTCTTAAGATTCCCATGTCTTAAGTTTAAATCTTTTATCCATTTTTGAGTGGCTTTTTGTACGTGGTTTTAGATAAGGTTCCAGTTATAAGACCAGAACAGGACATGTAGAAGTCATTTTGCCAGAGTTATTTATTGATAGGTTAGCCTTTCCCTATTGTGTCCTGTTGATGCTATTTTTGAATATTAGAAGATGGTCTCTGAATTTGCTTAACACTGGAGTAATTTGAACATAGGTCTGAATGGTTTCAGATTCATTATCATGTGTTTTATTGTTCTCAAGAAGAAAGGGTTTTCTTAGTTATATTGTAGCTGAAAATATCTACCTAGTTGAAGACTATTGTTTATGAAAAAAGAATTGTGGTCTTTGAGGCATGGTTCTTATACTTCTGGTTTTAGTCATATAGATTAAATGAAGATAAAACACGAAGATATCTAGAAGTTGATGGCATCATGAATCTACATCTTAACAAGTACCTGCCATGAAGTAATACTGATATCCATAAGCTACTATTTGCATTTTGAGGGGACTTTGCAGTTACACTACTCTGTTTTCAATGATTTTTTTCTAGTCTCAATTTTTGTTATTTATAATTCATAAAAGCATTTTGGATGTATTATCAGTTGGTCTATTATCATCTTTTCCACTACCACCTCCAGTAACATCAGGTACAGTTTTCTTCTATTTTTTAACCATTTGATTGGTATATTGTTCTTTCTGGGAAACACCTGTGGAAAGAGTGACCCTTAATATTCTTCTGGGACTGCCTGGCTGGCTTGCTAACCCTTAGAAAATCAACAAAATCAAACAGTTCCAGGTCTCATTTTGTAAAGCTCCAAGAGTATAATTAGTGACTAATTCTCAGAACATTTGCCATGAGAATAATCAATGGTGAGTTTAGACTGTTCAACCTCCCTGAGGGCCTACTCTTTTTCTCACTGAATTTACTTTTCTTTCCATGACTGTGATTGTCTCCATCTACTTCCTTTTGAAAATGTCGCCTTAGTGGATGCACTGTTGACAAGAGAAGTTTGTGATTATCTGAATTCAGTGTGGCTAATTATTTCCTCCTAACCTTGAAGGTATTTGTTTGCATTTTTTCAGTTTGGACTGTAGCTGTGTGAGAATTCTGCCATCAAACTAATTGTCATTCATTGCAAGTGAACTGTTCTTTTACTCAGCTAGATTTTTAAAAATGTCTCCTTGATGTTTTGTAGTTTCTTGTGATGAGTATTAAGCATGTAGTTATTTCTGTTTTTCCTTCTAGGAATTTATTGTACTTCTGAAATGTGGATTCAGGCCTTTCATGCTTTAAATTTTGCCTCTGACATAGTCTCTCCATTCTCTCTCTGATATACTGATCATATATGTGTGTGTGCATATAAATTTTGAATTTCATGTGTTTCTATTATAAATATATGTGCATAAATACACTTTCTATATGTCTGTTAAACTTAATTCTTATTTTACTTTTTGTTATTTCATCCAATTACTATCAGTTTGCTTCTCTGTTAAATTGCCTACAATTTGCTATTAAAACCATATATTGAGGATTTTTTTACATCAATACGCATATTATTTATTTTAGATATTCTACTATTTATGTTTGTTTTTATAACTCCTTATTATCTTTAATGTTTTCAATCCCTTCTGTAATGTCTGCAATGATTTTAAGCATTCCAATTTTGTGGACTCTATTGTATTATATTTTATAATTTTATTGAGACTCAAATCCTGACTTTTGCTGTATTTACACATCTTATTCATGGAGATGTTTTTTGTCTTTACTTAGGAGTTTTGTTGTGTGTCAGGCACAGTGTTAAATAAATAGCAGGATATAAATAGATTCTTTAAAAAATATCCCAACTATGTTTATTGAAGCATTATTCACCATAACTAAGATACGGACCCAACCCAGATGCCCCTCAGTGGATCAAGAAAATGTGATATATATATATATATATATATATATATATATATATATAGATAGATAGATAGATAGATAGATAGATAGATATGGAATTCTAGGCTTCCATCAGAAAGAAAGACACCTCCCAATTTGTTAGGAAATGGAAAACCTTGGAAAAAATCATATTAAGTGAAGTAACCTGGAAACAAATAAATTTGGTCCCATGGTTTCCCTTATTTGCAATAATTAGTATACATATAGGATAATCTTGTCATGAGCTGAAATGCTCAAAAGCCATGTACGAATGACCATATAAAATGATGCTGACTCCACAGCTACTGGTCTGCAGCTGTTCTTAATGATAACAGTTGTGGCATTCCTCTGTGGGAAAGAAACTGTTACACAGTTAAACACCACTTTCTTAACCAAACAGAAAGAGGGCACACAGTGTGACAGACATAAGAAAAAAAAAGATTATGCTGAGTGAAATAAACCCCAAGATATGGACACAAGAGATATGTCTTTACTGTTATTGTTTTAAGTGTACCATGGGATTTTATTTTTTGTTGTCGTTTTTTCCTTTGTATGGTCTTTCCCCTATGGCATATCCCCTGTTGTCATTGTACTTGGTTTTGGTACCCTGCATCTTGTATATACATTTGCATAATTTGGGAATGGGAAGGGGAATAACAAAATGCTAAAATGAGGACACAGGATGACCCATTGCAACAAGGATACCCATAGACCAGTATATTGGAAACAAATGTTACAACTTTGGGCGAGGAGGATGGAGGGGTGTATGTGTGGTAGGATGGGGAGGAATGTAGGAGGTGGAGGAGGAAAGGGATAGTGGGACAAGAACAAGGAAGGGAAGGGGTAACAATGATGGACAAGTAATGTACTTATTGCCTTACTCATGTAACTGTAACCCCCCTCTGTACAGCATCTTTACAATAAAATAATTTAAAAATAGATTTTAAAAAGTCTCTGCCGTCGACACTCTGAAAACATTACAGGAAGGAATAGGAGAAACCTTAGGTGTCCTTGGCACAGGCCGAAATTTTCTTAATAGAGACCGGGAAGCACAACAAATCAAAGAAAGGTTGGACAAATGGGATTGCATGAAATTGCAGAGCTTCTGCATGGCAAAGGACATAGCTAGCAAGATCAATAGAAAGCCCACAGACTGGGAGAAGATCTTCACTAACCATACAATAGACAAGGATCTCATAATTAAAATATACCTTGAACTCAAAAAATTAATTCCCCCAACAACAACTCTTCAAAGAAACAACTGCCCAATAAACAAGTGGGCTAAAGACTTACAGAGAAACTTCTCTGAAGAGGAAAGAAGGATGGTCAATAGACACATGAAGAAATGCTCAACTTCTCTAGCCATAAAAGAAATGCAAATCAAAACAACATTGAGATACCACCTCACCCCTGTCAGAATGGTTAAAATCAAGAACTCTAATAACAACAGATGCTGGAGGGGATGTGGACAGAAGGGAACACTATTGCATTGTTGGTGGGAGTGTAAACTTGTTCAACCACTTTGGAAAGCAGTATGGAGGTTCCTCAAAAGACTCCACACAGAGCTCCCCTATGACCCAGCAATCCTACTTTTGGGCATTTACCCAAGTGATCACAAACAAGATCATACTAAAGCTACCAGCACAACCATGTTTATTGCAGCCTTATTTACCATAGCTAAGATATGGAACCAACCCAGATGCCCCTCAGTAGATGAATGGATCAAGAAAATGTGATATATATATATATATATATATATATGTATATATATATATATATATATATATATATACACACACACACACACACACACATATATATATAATAGAATTCTATGCCTTCGTCAGAAAGAATGACATTGCCCCATTTGTTAGGAAATGGAAAGATTTGGAAAAAATTATATTAAGTGAAGTAAGCCAGGCCAGAGAAATATAGGTCCCATGGTTTCCCTTATTTGCACTAACTAGTATATGTCTGAGACAAACTGTCAGACAAGTTGATGTTAGGCGAAATAAACCCCAAGATAAGGATTCAAAGGTATTTTTTTTTCTTTCTTGTGATTGTTTCCAACATATTTATAAGATGATTTCTTTGTTGCTTTGTATGTCCCTCCCCCATGGTATAACCCCTGTTTTCACTGTACTTGATATTGATATATTTTGTGTAGGGGAAGGGAAAAAACAAACTATTTAAATAGGATTACAGGTGGACCCATTGCAACAATGAGATGTACAAGTGGTTATGTCGAAAAATGAACTTTACAACTTTAGCGGGTTTGGGGGGGTTGGGAGGTAGTAGGGGGTGTGCGGGGCTGGAGAGGGGAAGGGATGGTATGGGGAAACAAAGGAGGAGGCAACAATGCTTGATAGGAAATGTACTCAATGTCTTGTCCATGTAATTGTAACCCCTCTGTACGGTATTTTCACAATAATAATAATAAAAAACTAAAAAAAGTCTTTGCCCTCAATAATAAATAACTATGCTTATTTTTTTTGTGCCAGTGCTGGGGCTTGAACTCAGGGCCTGAGTGATACCACTAGAGTCAACTCCACTTCTGGCTTTTTGGTGATTAATTGGAGATAAGAGTCTTAAGGACATTTCTTCTCCACACTGGCTTCAAACCATGATCCTCAGATCTTAGCCTCCTGAGTAGCTAGGATTATAGGCACAAATAACCAGCATCTGTCTTGAATAACTATTCTTTACTGCATTGTCATATTAATCCTCATAACAACTCTCTATATTAAGACGATTATCTTTGATATTAACCAATTATCTAACAAAAAATTACTCTGATCCATGATTCTGAGTCCTATTTTTAAAAATCATTTAATCTTCTGTGGACACGGGCCTTATTATCTTCTACAGATGTACTTCATTTGTTTTGGTGGTAATTACTAGAGTTTGAACTTAGGGACTTCAACTTGGTAAGGAAATGCTCTGCCCCTTGAGTCACACCTAAGCCCCTTCCTTACTTTATTTATATTTCAGATATTGTTTACAATTATGCCAAAGTCAGGAATGGGACCACATGCCTCCTATGTATGCCTATCATATACCTGCGATTATAGATATATATCATCATACTTACTGTGTTGACTGAGCCAAGAGCATCTCACTAATTTTTTGCCTGAGATTGGCTTCAAACTTCAATTCTCCTTATCTTTGTCTCCCAAGTTCCTAGGATTATAGGTATGTACCAGCACACCTGGTCTATTTCATTCTTTTAACGATTTCATAGAAGATCATCACATAAACATATCATTATTTACTTAGCCTTATTAAGGGATATTTAGTTGCTTCAAGTATTGCGCTAGTATAAATAATACTTCAGCACATGAAAACCTTGTATATTGTCCCAGTATATTCATAGTAATGAGATTTCTGAGTCAAAGAAAAGGTGCAGTAACAATTTTGATGGATTTTTGCCAAGTTATCTTCCAAATAATGTGTGCAAATTTCCCACTGAGTATAAAGCCCTTTATTTCTACAATATATGGTGATATTAAGGATTAGAGCTGCTAAGTAACATTTTTTCAAGGTCATACGTCTATTTAATGTTAGACTTTGCTTTGAACTCCTATCTGTTGGCCTTTCATTTGCCTGGACTATATTTGTGGAAAAGCAGTGAGATAGGTTAGAAGGGACCAGCCCTCCTTAGGATTATTTTGTTAGGAGTTAAGCAACATTAAATGACATTAAAATATTAATGTTAAGTATTTAAGCACCCTTAATAATTACTTTTCATTCATAAACTAAGCTGTTAGGGAATAAATTGATTTGATTCTTTTATTGACAGCTGTGAGACCCTTCATTTGAACTTGAATGCCTTGATTAGAGATCTGTCAACTGAGGAGCCCTTCTTTTGATTATTGACTGGACTGTCATTACTGCAACTTGACTACTTTGAATACTTCATAGAAACCTTGAGGGGATTACACTCCAGCTTCAAGGAAACCTGTAGCTGTAATTACTATTCAAATCATAATTTCTGATTCACATGGCCCTGTTTCAGTTACAGCTACTTCAGATATCTTGCCCTGGTTGAACCATCACAAGACTCAGTGAACTCTACATGATCCTGCACATGCTGCAGTTAATTCCACTCAGAGTAGAACCGAGCTAATTTCCTTGGTGACTCAGACGAAAGCTTATAATTGGTGAAAAGTGAAGATTTGTGATTGGTCTTTACATAAAGATTGTGATTGTTCCTTATGAAACTGGACACCCTGCTGTGATTGATACAAATTATAATCACATATTTGTATGTCATACTCATGCAATACCCCTTCTGGATATATAATTGGCTACTTAAGCACATGTGTTCAAGTAGGAAGGTACTCTCCTGTGTACTGTTTCTTGCTGTTATACCATTAGACTTCATCGAAAGCTTGTTTCAAATGGCTTTTGCCTATCTGGTGTCTTTATGGTAAATCGGGTTAGTTAGGCTGGTTGGAAGACCTTAATAATTCAAGCCCTGGTAGTGGTGATTGTAGCAGCAATGGGGAGGCAGTTGAACAATCATAGAAGGTAGTTCACTACAGGAACTGCCAGAAACTGCAAAGGATAGCAAAAATATTGACAAGGTACAAGATGAAGACAAGAGGCTATGAAGAGAAGAGTCAAGAGATGAAGGAAACTACATGTTCTAATTGGTATAAGAACTCAAAGACTCCCAAAAGTTCAAGATTTGTTCATCCTCAAACAGAAAGCTTGGGAACTGTAATGCTAGCCACTAAGTATTGGTACTCTTATCCCAGAACAATAAAGCCTCTGCCTTAAATAATTATAGCAATAAGCCTTGGAGCTTGGAGCTATAAGCCTCTAAGTTCTCAAGAATTAGAGTGAAGAGCTGCTGGAACTATTATCATAAAACCTAGAGAGTTGTTCCTTGACTATCCATGATTCTATCCTGAAAGAACACAAAGACATCTAACCAGCTGGCCAGGTGTTTGTAAAAAGAGGAGAGATCTGTTTATCTTAAGGAAATATTTTCTTAAGTTGATTTACTAATCATGACTTTTTTTTGGCAAGTCCTGGGGCTTGAACTCAGGGCCTGGGCATTGCCCTTGAGCCTCTCTGTGCTCAAGGCTAGCACTCTACCAGTTGAGCTACATCACCACTTCCAGTTTTTGAATGGTTAATTGGATGTAAAAGTCTCACAGGGACTTTTATGCCCGGGCTGGCTTCAAACTGTGATCCTCAGATCTCAGCCTCCCGAGTAGCTAGAATTACAGGCATGAGCCACTGGCACTCAGCTTAATCAGGACTTTTGATCATGCCTGTGGTTCTATGTGATATTCTTCGTAATACCATGTGGGTACAGATGGTTTAGAACAGGATTCAGTAAACTATGTTATATGGATAAAAGTTGGTACTCTGCTTGTTTTATATGATCTTAAATTAAGAATGATTTTTACCCATTTCTTTGATGAACATTGATACAAAAATTCTCAACAAAATTTTTGCCAATCGACTTCAACAACTCATCAAGCAAATCATATACCATGATCAAACAGGATTCATTTCAGGGATACAAACTGGTTCAATGTATATTAAATAATATAATTCACCACATCAACAAGAGCAAGGATAAGAACCACATGATTATCTCAATAGATGCACAAAAAGCATTTGACAAGATCCAATACCCCATTATGATGGAAGCTCTGGAAAAACTAGGAATCCATGGAACATTCCTCAATATACTAAAGGCTGTGTATGACAAACATACAGACAGCATTATACATAATGGTGAAAATCTAAAGCCATTTCCCCTAAATTCAAGAATGAGACAGGGATGCCCACACTCTCCACTTCTCTTCAAGTATTAGAATGGTTACTTAGAGCAAAAAGACAAGATGCAAACATAAAGGGGATCCAAATAGGGAAAGATGAAGTAAAACTCTCCCTCTTTGCAGATGATATGATCTTGTATTTAAAGAAACCCATTGACTCCACTCCCAAGTTACTCCAGTTGATCTGAAACTTTGGCAAAGTAGCAGGGTATAAAATCAACCCTCAAAAATCAATGGCTTTTCTCTATGCCAATAATGAAAAGAGTGTGGCTGAAATCAGGAAAGCAGCTCCTTGTGTAACAGTCTCACACAAAAAAATAAAATATCTAGGAGTAAACTAAAGAAGTGAAGGACCTCTATGATGAAAACTTTAAAACCTGAAAAAGGAAATTAATGAAGAACTAAGGAAGTGGAAACACCTCCCATGCTCCTGGACTGGGAGGATTAACATGGTGAAAATGGCAATAGTGTCAAAAAGGCTACCTACAAGTTCAGTGTGATACCTACCAATATCTTAATCTCAATCTTAAATTCAATAGAAGAAGCAATCAAAAATTCATATGGAACAATAAAAGACACCAAATACCAAAAGCAATCCTTAGCAGAAAGAACAGTGCTGGAGGAATATCAACACCAAACTTCACTCTACTACAAAGCCATAGTAATCAAAACAGCTTGGTATTGGCACAAGAACAGACCTGAGGAACAATGGAATAGAACTGAAGATCCAGAAATGAACCAACAGACCTATAGCCACCTCATCTTAGATAAGGGAGCTAAAAAATAGAATGGAAGAAGGAGAGCCTCTTCAGTAAATGGTGTTGGCAAATTTGGTTAAACACCTGTAGAAAACTAAAGCTAGATCCTTATATATCACCCTGTGCCAGAATCAACTCCAAATGTATCAGAGACCTCAAAGTCAAAGTAGACACCCTGAAAACATTACTGGAAGGAACAGGAGAAACTCTAGGGCTCCTTGGCAGAGGTTGGAATTTTCTTAATAAAGACCCAGAAATGCAAGAAATCAAAGAAAGTGTCATCAAATGGGATTGCATGAAACTACAGAGCTTCTGCATGGCAAAGGACATAGCTAGCAAGATCAGTAGAAAGCCCACGGATTGGGAGAAGATCTTTACTAGCCATACAACGGACAAGGGTCTCATCTAACATATATTTAGAACTCAAAAAATTAAATTCCCCAACACCAAATCCTCAAAGAAACAATTGCCCAATAAATAAGTGGGCTAAAGGGTTACAGAGAAACTTCTCTGAAGAGAAAAGAAGGATGGCCAATAGACACATGAAGAAATGCTCAACCTCTCTAGCCATAAAAGAAATGCAAATCAAAACAAGTTTGAGATTCCACCTCACCCCAGTTAGAATGGCTATAATCAAGAAATCTAATAACAACAGATGCTGGGGAGGATGTGGCCACATGGGAACCCTACTGCATTGTTGGTGGGAGTGTAAACTTGTTCAACCACTTTGGAAAGCAGTATGGAGGTTCCTCAAAAGCCTACACATAGAGCTCTCATATGACCCAGTAATGGTACTTTTGCACATTTACCCAAATGATCACAAACAAGGCCATACTAAAGCTACCAGGACAACTATGTTTATCGCAGGAGTATTTACCATAGCTAAGACATGGAACCAACCCAGATGCCCCTCAGTAGATGAATGGATCAAGAAAATGTTACACACACACACACACACACACACACACACACACACACACACAATCCAAAAGAATGACATTGCCCCATTTGTTAGGAAATGGAAAGACTTGGAAAAAATTATATTAAGTGAAGTAAGCCAGGCCCAAAGAAACATAGGTCTCATGGCTTCCCTTATTTGCAATAGCTAGTATATATCTAGGACAAGCAGAAAAGTCTAAAGCTATGTACATATGACCTTATAAGATGATGCTAAGTGAAATGAACCCCAACATAGTGACACTATAGGTTTTATCTTTCTTGCTGTTGTTTCTAATGTATATATAATGTACTATGTGATAATTTTGTTCTTTTGTATGTTCTTCCCCCATGTTACAACCCCTGTTTTCACTCTATTTGATTCCGGTGCCTTGCATCTTGTATATACATTTTACTAATTTGGGGAGGGGAAGGGAAATAACAAAATGCTGAAAAAAGGATACAGGTTGGCCCATTGTAACAATGACATGCACAAGACACTATGTTGAAAATGAACTTTACAACTTTGATGGGGAAGAGGTAGGAGGGGAGGGAAGAGATGGTAGTGGAAAAGCAAACGCAGAGGTAACAATGCTCTATAGGAAATGTACTCATTACCTTACTCATGTAGCTGTAACCCCTCTGTACAGTATCTTTACAATAAAAATATATACTAAAAATAAAGCTAAAGTTAGATGCTTATATATCAACCTGCACCAGAATCAATTCCAAATGTGTAAAAGACTTTGAAGTAAAATCAGACACCCTGAAAACATTACAGGAAGGAATAGGAGAAACTCTAGAGCTCCTTGGCACAAGAGCAAAGTAAAACAAGTTGACACACGTTAGACTCACTGGGAAGAAAATTCACCAGTTACTATTTTTTCAAGATGATCTTTAATTTCTTAGTGCAGAGTAGTTATATTTTTTTCTTTTGATGGTAATGGCGTTTTAACTATGATCCTCATTCTTGATAGCCAAATGTTCTACTACTTATACCACCCCTACAGCCCTTTTTTGCATTCAATTATTTTTCATACAGTATTTTGCATTTTTCTTTAAGAATGATCTTTGACCCTAATTCTCCCATATACACCTAACATACCTTAAGATTACATGCCCAGATCATTTGCTGAGACAGGGCCCATTAACTTTTTGCCGTGGCTAGCCTTGAACCACAATTCTGATATTTTCTTTCCAAGTAATTGAGATTACAGATCTGTACCATCAGGTTTTTGAAACCAGACATGAAAGATTTCCTTTTCTACCCACTTTACTCCCAGTATTTTATCATTCCAGTTTATGATGTCTTTTTTTATTTGGGTTATACCTTGGCTCTACCATAACATTAATGTCGTGCAAATTCTAGAAATTATCATTAGGAGTGTTTTCATGAACAGGAAAACCAGACTTAAACTGTCATCAATAGAGCGAGGACAAACTTGAATTGGAGCTGTGCTTTTAAGATTGTGTTTAGTTGTATGTGTGTGTGCCTATATGTGTAGTGTATACATGTACCTACACTCATATCTCCAAACAAAAGTAATGGAGTTCATCTTTTGAGCTTCTAAAAGTATCTTATTTACTTTTATAAGACCATATTAAATCAGAATAGTATAGGCTCTTCTTAGGCTAGTGGCTACTATTCTTTATTTTTATGGAGGATAATATTAATCAGTCACCTGTCTTCTTCAAATGATAAACACAGCTTGTATAGGATAGCTACAGCAAGAAAAAGTATTGAAAAGGTCTCAGAAAAATACAAACTTTTTGCACTTATAGTGGTATCACTGAAGAGCAGGGAAGACTTGGTAGCTCAATGTGTCACACTGAGAAAATCAAGACTTGTTTGGGTCAGAAGTATTTAAACCACACACCACTGAGAGCCCTAATCCTTTGGGTATAGACAATGCAGTCTTCTGTCTGTCTTTCTATGTCTGTCTGTTTCTCTCCCTGTTTCTCTGTGTTTCTCTTTTTCCATTTTTTCTACTTCTGTTTTTCTCTGTATTTTGTCTCTTCCTCCCTCCCCCACTTTGTGTTTTTAATATGAACCAGAGTAGAAATGCTTCAATGTCCCACCAATATTTGGGCATTGTAGATTGAAACTTATTTTCATTGGGTTGAGAGGATAAAAGAGATCTACTAAGTTTTTAACAGATTTCTTCAACATCTCCTCCTATAGATACTTCTGAAGTAGGTGCTCAGTACACAAGGCTAGAATTGTCACTTGAACACAATTTCACTTCTAGCTTTTCAGTGCTTAATTGGAATTAAAAGATTCATTGTCGGAAGTGGCGCTGTAGCTCAAGTGGTAGAGCGCTCGCCTTGAGCTGAAGAGCTGAGGGACAGCGCCCAGGCCCAGAGTTCAAGCCCCATGACTGACAAAAAAATAAAAAAATAAAAAAATAAAAAAAAATAAAAGATTCATTGTCTTTCCTGTCAAGGCTGGCTTCAAATCGTGATGCTCAGAGCTCAGATTTCTGAGTACTAGAATTGCAGGTGTGAGCGACCAGAGTCCAGATTTAAAATATAAGTTTTGAATGTAGCCTTAAGGGATGACCAATCTTGGATAACAATGCTTTCACATGCGTAGCCCTAGACCTTTTGGAGCTAGAAGGTATTTTAGACGTGTTCTCACTGACTTTTGATTGTAATATACCAAAACACTTGAAAATCTAAACATGAGAATTAATGTTTGAAAATTTTATATTTTTTACCATTAGAGTAATTATTAAAGAAGAAGTTGCCATTTGTATCACTGCTGTATCAAAATATAATGGAGCTTTTTGCCTAATAGCAATAATTTTGGACATTCAGAATTTTAAAAAGTGAATAATTTTGGCTTAATGAAAAATTTATTATATTATCTTTTTCTCAGACAAGATTGATATGTATTTTATCACAGCTAGTACCTATCCATGGACTGTTATTTGGAAATAATTGGTTTGGTCCCACTATATTAATTTTGCAGTTGAATGAAATCTTGAGAAGGAATGTGGTTTCCAAGAGATCCACAACTCCATAGTGTCAGATATGAGACTAGAATGTGGATCTTATCAGTCTCATAATGGAATCTTTGTAGTCCTGGAATATATTTTAAAATAAAGAGGGATTTTTATATAGTATAATTTTTTTGAAAAAAAATATGATGCTTTCCATATAGTACAACAGATGATACTGCAAATTCTATCTTAGTAAATTTATTTGGAGTGACATGTATGTTTAGGGCTGTGCCTGTCTATATATGGAAATGAATGTGATTTGTAATAAACAGCTGGTTGCATTGATTTAACTTATTCCTATCCATTGATTTTAGAAAAGTTAGTGAAGAAGAATAAATGGTTTCTTAAGTCAAATGACTGTAAAAATTGTTTAAGTTTTATTGGTATCTAAACATGAAACCTTGCCAAGGGCTTTAACACAATTTTGGTCTACAATTGTTAGACAAGGTACCTCTTCACATCACTTTAAATTTTTGTGTAACTTTAAAGTGAATCTCATTGTTATGTGCAGCCATAAATGCACAAATTTATATTGTGTAGCAAGTTACTACATCTGACATATTTAGCTTAGAAAAATCATAAAGAGAAAGAATTAAAGGAGCACATGTTCCCACTTTGTTAGCAGAATTCATACCACAACCTACAGCTTGCTGGGATCTCAGTATTCTCAGCTATTTAATTTTCTAAACCCAAGACTAAAGTATGCAGCTAACCATGAATATATAGGTACAGACTAGAAGTTGACTGGGTTTAGGGAGTAGGGACAGAATGTGGGAGGGGGACATTTCTTTAATAAAGTTCTATGCCTGTGTTGCCCTGTGATAGTATGGTAAAGATTCCCAAAAGAGCTATGTCCCTAAATAATGATAAGCCTGTCCCTTACTGGCTCATTCCTTTGGGATAAAAAGACATTTATTTTTTCCATATCATTGGCAAACCTTAGAGAAGAAGTGAGTAAGGCATCCCATCATTGTTTAGAACTTTAGCCTGGGAGAATTTTGTCTTATCTTTTCCAAGAAATAGTCTTTCAGAAGAAAGCAATGATAATTCAGTTACTAAAGTGAAGAGTAAAGGAAGGGAGACCAAAGGGGCTCTCTGAGGAAAGAAACACTGCTGGGTTTTGTAATGGCTCTCCTAATCAGCAGGGGGATAGGAGGAGGAAATTTGGAATCTTGCTAGTAGTTATGACTGTAGTTGAGAGGTTTGTAAAAAAGACAGACTACAAAGCTTTATGGGGCCAACCAATTTGTCATTACCAAATTGTTTCATTTCTCTTAAACACCATTAAGAAGTTCCTTCTACTTGCTCATATTTACAAGTTGGGAGAGGAATAGGTCCTCATGGGAAGGGCCAAAAGGCCTGAGCCACTGGAGGAATTACATCTTGTTGGAGTAGAATATGGGTAGGATATTATTAATATTGTTAGAAAAACAAATCTACAAAAGAGGTAGTCAAACATTCATTTATAGCCCAGTGGTTTTAATGATATCTGATGAATTACAATTTATGAAGTATTTTAAAACCATATAATATACTATTCAATTAATGTTTGGACAAGGCAGACATTATTATTTTTATTTTATAGATAAAAATGGTGACCTAGAACTAGAGAAACACAGATTGCATGGTTTCCCTCATTTGTGGTAGCTAGAATGTGCCTATAAATCTATAAGTAAACACACTCAGTGGTAAAGAAATGGTAGAATAGACTCTATGGAGAGCTCAAATAGTATACTTCTTTAAACAGATTAAGTTAAAGCTTATCAAAATAAGTACCAGGAAATGGGTACTTACAAGAAGGGAAGGTAAGGCCAAGGGGAGAAAAGTAGAGTAATGAGGGGAGAAAGGAAGAGAATACAGAAAAAAATTCATTGTATATACGACAAAATTGTGAAAGTATAAGGGAAGGGGGGAGTGGAAGGAGGTGAAGATGTTGAAATGGTGATGCAGATCAAGATGAATGCATTTTGTATTTATCTTATATACATACACTACTTTTTAAATGGTAAAAATTTGATGTATAACCTAAAGATTAAGAAAAGTAAGGGAAAAGGTGGATGGGGGGGAATGTGTGAAAATATTGAAAGGGGCAACATTGATCAAGTTGTACTGTATCCATAAACTGTTTTGGTGAATGGCAACTCCTTTGTACAACTACTTAAAAATAATAAAAACTTTCAAACAACAGTGATCAATTAATTTCAAATGTTTTATCCAAGGTAAAAAGGGTATACGTAGCTGAACTGGATCTAAATCTCAGATCTTCTAAATTAAACCCCATTGTTTTTCCAGTAAAAAAAACACTTCTTTTTTAACATCCTAGTATGTTTATAAATTTAAGGATTTATTTGTAAACATTTGAGGTCCTGCTCTATATTAACATAGGTATCAAATTTTCCCTTCAGACTAGCATTAGCAGTAGCTGTCATGAAGGCCTTCAATAAATACTGTGTGAAGAAATAGATGTCAATTTCCAGAGGAATGGATTAATAAGATGATTTAGAAATTCAGAGAAATAAAAGGATGTAGAATCGCAGCATCTTTTCAACATCTGACTCCAAACCAATTTACTCTTTTTTTTTTTTAATTTTATTTTATTTGTGAACATACTGTACAGAGCGGTTACAATTACATGGGCAAGATAATGCATACATTTCTTACCAAGCATTGCAGCCTCCTCCTTTGTTTACCCTTCACCTCCCTTCCCTACCTCCCCCCGCCCCCTCTACCCATTCCTCCCCTCCCCACCCCCCCCCTTCCCCCCCTACATTGTAAAGCTCCTTTTTGACATGATAATTTGTACTTCTCATTGTTGCAACAGGTCCACCTGAATCTTAAAAGACTTGTTTTTCCCCATCTCCTCCATAAGTTATACTGACATCAAATATATTGAAAGCGGGGGTTATACTGTGGGGGAGGGACATACAAAGCAACAAAGAAATAAAGTTATAAATGCATTAGAAACACATGCGTGAAAGAAAAAAAAACATTAAAATACCTATCTAAGGATTCATTTTCCTAACATCACATTATCTGATCTTTTCCACTTGACTCATACATATACTAGATATTGCAAATAAGGGAAACCATGGGACCTGTGTTTCTTTGTGCCTGGCTTACTTCACTTAATATAATTTTTTCCAAGTTTTTCCATTTCCTAACAAATGAGGCAATGTCATTCTTTCTGATGGAGGCATAGAATTCCATTGTGTATATATACCACATTTTCTTGATCCATTCATCTACTGAAGGACATCTGGGTTGGTTCCATATCTTAGCTATGGTAAATAATGCTGCAATAAACATAGTTGTGCTGGTAGCATTAGTGTGGTCTTGTTTGTAAACATTTGGGTAGATGCCCCAAAGTAAGATTGCTGGGTCATAGGGGAGCTCTATGTGAAGTCTTTTGAGGAACCTCCATACTGCTTTCCAAAGTGGTTGAACAAGTTTACATTCCCACCAACAATGAAGTAAGGTTCCCTTCTGTCCACATCCCCTCCAGCATCTGTTGTTGTTAGAGTTCTTGATTTTTGCCATTCTAACTGGATTGAGGTGGTATCTCAATGTTGCTTTGATTTGCATTTCTTTTATGGCTAGGGATGTTGAGCATTTCTTCATGTGTCTATTGGCCGTCCTTCTTTCTTCTCCAGAGAAGTTTCTCTTCAAGTCTTTAGCCCACTTATTTATTGGGCAGTTGTTTCTTTGAGTATTTGTTGTTGGGGGATTTAATTTTTTGAGTTCCAAGTATATTTTAGATATGAGACCCTTGTCCGTTGTATGGCTAGTAAAGATTTTCTCCCAATCTGTGGGCTTTCTATTGATCTTGCTAGCTATGTCGTTTGCCATGCAGAAGCTCTGCAACTTTATGCAATCCCATTTGTCCAACCTTTCTTTGCTTTGTTGTGTTTCCGGGTCTCTATTAAAAAAATTTCGGCCTGAGCCAAGGAGACCTAGGGTTTCTCCTATTCCATCCTGTAATGTTTTCAGAGTGTCTGCTTTGACTTCGAGGTCTTTGATCCATTTGGAGTTGATTCTGGTGCAGGGTGATATATAAGGATCTAGCTTTAGTTTTCTACATGTAGTTAACCAATTTTGCCAGCACCATTTACTGAAGAGGCTGTCTTTCTTCCATTCTATTTTTTTTAGCCCCCTTATCGAAGATTAGATGGCTATAGATCTGTGGGTTCATTTCTGGGTTTCAATTCTATTCCATTGGTCCTGAGGTCTGTTCTTATGCCAATACCAAGCTGTTTTGATTACTATGGCTTTATAGTAGAGTTTGAAATTTGGTATTGATATTCCTCCAGCAGTGTTCTTGCTGTTGAGGAGCGTTTTTGCTATTCGGGGTCTTTTGTTGTTCCATATGAATTTTTGGATTGCCTCTTCTATTTCCTTGAAGAATGAGGTTGGAATTTTGATAGGTATTGCATTGAATTTGTAGATAGCCTTGGGAAGTATTGCCATTTTCACAATGTTAATCTTTCCAATCCAGGAGCATGGGAGGTTTTGCCATTTTTTAAGTTCTGTGTTGATTTCCTTTTTCAAGATTATGAAGTTTTCATCATAGAGGTCCTTCACTTCTTTGGTTAAGTTAATTCCTAGGTATTTTATTTTTTGTGGGGCTATTACAAATGGAGTTGATTTCCTAATTTCAGCCACACTTTTCTCATTGTTAGCATACAGAAAAGCCATTGATTTTTGGGGATTAATTTTATAACCTGCTACTTTGCCAAAGTTTTGAATCAGCTTGAGTAATTTGGGAGTGGAGTCTATGGGATTCTTTAAATATAAGTTCATGTCATCTGCAAAGAGGGAGAGTTTTATTTCTTCTTTCCCTATTTGGATCCCCTTTATGTCTGCATCTTGTCTTATTGCTGTAGCTAGACATTCTAATACTAGATTGAAGAGAAGTGGAGAGAGTGGACATCCTTGTCTTGTTCCTGAGTTAAGAGGAAATGGCTTTAGTTTTTCACCATTAAGTATAATGCTGGCTGTAGGTTTGTCATATACAGCCTTTATTGTATTGAGGAATGTTCCATGGATTCCTAATTTTTCCAAAACCTTCATCATAAAGGGGTGTTGGATCTTGTCGAATGCTTTTTCTGCATCTTGATATAACCATGTGGTTCTTATTCTTGCTCCTGTTGATGTGATGAATAATATTAATTGATTTGCGTATATTGAACCAGCTTTGCATCCCTGAAATGAATCCTGTTTGATCATCGTGTATGAATTTTTGGATGAATTCTTGAAGTCGATTGGCCAAAATTTTGTTGAGAAGTTTTGCATCAATGTTCATCAAAGAAATGGGTCTATAGTTCTCGTTCTTTGACGAGTCCCTGCCTGGTTTTGGGATGAGGGTTATGATGGCTTCATAGAATGTGTTCGGTAGTGAGCTTTCTCTTTCAATTTCATTGAAGAGTTGGAGGATTATTGGTGTAAGCTCTGCTTTGAAGGCCTTGTAAAATTCCGCTGTAAAACCATCTGGTCCTGGACTTTTCTTAGCTGGGAGGTCTCTTATTGCTGTTTCTATTTCAATACTTCATATGGGCCTGCTAAGATGGTTTAACTCATCTTGGTTTAGTTTTGGCATGTCAATATTTGCTAGGAAATGGTCCATTTCTGTCAAGTTCTCAAACTTATTAGCATAAAGTTTTGAGAAGTATTCCCTTATAATGTTCTGAATCTTGGTTGTTTCCGTGGTGATGTTTCCATTCTCATCTCTGAGTTTATTAATTTGGGTGTGTTCTCTTCTTTTTCTGATAAGATTTGCTAAGGGTCTGTCCATTTGTTAAGTTTTTCGAAGAACCAACTCTTTGTTTTGTTGATTCTTTCTATAGTTTTTTTGGATTCTAATTCATTTAATTCTGATTTAATTTTAATTATTTCTTTCCACCTACTGGATTGGGGTTTATCTTGCTGCTCTTTTTCATGGAGGTTTAGATGTGTCATTAAATGGTCAGTTTCAGATCTCTCCAATTTGTTGATGTAGGAGCTCAGAGCTATAAACTTGCCTCTGAGTACTGCCTTTGCTGTGTCCCAGAGGAGCTGGTAATTTGTGTGTTCATTTTTGTTGAATAGCATGAACATTTGAATTTCCTTTCTAATCTCTTCCATGACCCATTCATGGTTCAGCATTGTGTTGTTCAGCCTCCATGTGATACCGGACTTTCTTTGGTGGCTTTTGGTGTTGAGTTCTAATTTTATTCCCTTGTGGTCAGAGAGAATGCAAGGTATAACTTCAATGTTTCTGAACTTAGACAAGTTTGCTTTGTGGCCTATAATGTGGTCTATTTTAGAAAATGTTCCATGTGCTGCTGAGAAGAACGTGTATTCTGATGCTGCTGGGTGAAATGTTCGGTAGATGTCTGTTAAGTCTAGTTCATCTATGCAGCTTTTTAGATGTGTGGTCTCTCTGTTGAGTTTTTGCCGAGTTGATCTATTTAGTGGGGTGAGTGGTGTGTTAAAATCCCCAACAATTAATGTCTTGGATCTATATGGGATTTGAGGGAAAGTAGTGTTTCTTTGATAAATTTGGGTGCTCCATTGTTTGGCGAATAGATATTTAGAATTGTAATATCCTCCTGAAGGAGAGATCCTTTAATTAGTATGTAGCAACCTTCTTTATCTCTTCTCACGAATTTTAATTTGAAGTCTATTTTATCTGATATTAGGATTGCAATTCCCGCCTGTTTATGAGAGCCGTTTGCTTGGTAGATTTTGTTCCAGCCTTTAACATTGAAAATATGTTTGTTTTTACGGGCAAGATGTGACTCCTGAAGGCAGAAGATAGAAGGGTCTTGTTTTTTAATCCAACTAGACAGTCTATGTCCCTTAATTGGAGAGTTCAGTTCGTTAACGTTAAGAGATAGGACTGAGAGGTATTTGGGAGTTCCTGCCGTGTTATCCACCTTCTTGGGGATTGCGAAAACTGGGTTCTTCCTATGGTTCTTGGCTTCTCAGTTTGGGTGCGGTTTCTTGGCCTTTATTGCGGTCTTGTTGGTTTTCTATTTGTAGGACTTCTTTAAGAATCTTTTGTAGGGCTTGTTTGGTGGAGATGTATTGTTTCAATTTTTCTTTGCTATGGAACGTTTTATTTGGCCTTCAGTTATGAAGGAGAGTTTAGCTGGGTACAGTATTCTTGGTTGATAGTTGTTTGTTTTTAGGGCATGGGATACATCATTCCAGGCTCTTCTTGCCTTGATTGTCTCTGCTGAGAAATCTGAGGTGATTCTAATTGGTTTCCCTTTGTAGGTGATTAACCTTTTCTCCCTGACAGATTTAAGGATCTTTTCCTTGTTCTGTGTTGATCCTGTGTGGATTATAATGTGACTGTGGGATGTCCTATTCTGTTCTGGTCTATTTGGGGTTCTAAAAGCTTCTTGTATCTGAATAGGCCTATCTTTTTGTATGTTTGGGAAGTTCTCTGCTAGGATCCTGTTAAACAAATTTCCTAGACAATTAACTTCTGTTTCTAGGTGCTCCTCTACACCCATTATCCTTAGATTAGGCTTTCTGATGGTGTCTTCCAAGTGTTGGATAGATCTATCATATTTCTTGGACTTGTCTTGGATGGTTGTATGTTCTTTCTCTATAATATCTAGGCTGTCTTCAATCCATGAGATTCGATCTTCTGCATGGTCTAACCTGCTGTCAAGACTCTCTACTTTGTTTTTTATCTCATTTCCTTCTAATTGGTCAGCTTTGATGGCTTCAAATTCTTTGTTTGAAGTTCTGTTTTAGGTCTTGTATGAATTTCTTTATTTTCTTAATTTGATGTTCAGTGTTTATTCTTGAATCACTTAGTTGATTGGTTATGGTTTCTATGGACTCCCATTCCTTCTGTTGGGTTCTATTCAGCATTCCCTTTGTGGTCTCCCTGACTTCCTTCAGCTCTTTGTTCCTGGATTCCATGAATGCCTTTAGTGATCTTTGTGTATTCTCATCCTGCTCTCTCAATTCCTGTATTACTCTTTGATTAGCTTCCTCCCATTCTCGGGATTCCTGCAGTTCTCTTTGAGTGTTCTCAGCCTGCTCATGCAAATCCTGTATCAGTTTTTGAGTAGCTTCCTCACGCTTATGATATTCTTGTATATACTTTCGGGTTGCCTCCTCTCTCTCCCTATCATGCTCATACAGAGTCCTTTGTATGTTTTCAAACTTTTCATTTATCATGTTTGCCAGCAGTGTTTGTAGAGCTATTTAGGAACTCTCCTCTGGATTATTCATTATCTGTTCTGTCCCCTGATTATCAAGATTGGGAATTGAGATACCTGGATTTGCCATTTTTCTTGTGTTTTTCCGGCTTACTCTTCCCATTTGAGATGAAAATAGCAGCAGTTTTGTGCTAGAACACTATCTTAAGGCTACCATCAACCAAAGTATGAATTTGTACAGTCAATAGTCTACAGATACAATCTAGTTCAACAAATACATCTATTCAACATCAAACAACTTTATGTTAATGGGCTTCGAACCGCAGAGAAGAATTTGGAAAACCAGAAATTATTAGGGTTAGGGAGAGATGTGGTTAAAAAATAGGAATAGATTGGTGTGGGGAGGCGCAGGGAGAGTTAACTATGTCCTAATCTCAAAGCAGGAAATAAGTTGGGTAGGATGCAAGTAGAGAGAGAGAGAAAAAGAAGAAAGGGAAAGGGAAATGAGAAGAGACCAGAAAAAATAGACAAGTAAAAATTAATGATATTATTGAGATTCAAGAACAATCTATTTAGACAGGAACGTGAGTATATTGAGAAATTGGGAGGGACATAGAGGAGATGTGAAAGACTTAAAAAAATGCTTAAAATGTTATATAGGTATAAAGAGGTAGTACTGCTATTAAGGAATTTAAGTCTCAGAGGTTTTGAATTGAGTAATAAATTTGTGGATTAAGTGTGTACACAATGGGGGATAGGGTCTACTAGTTAACTACGGGTTTGTCTGAGGATGTGCAGGACAAGAGTTAAGTCATATAAAGAAGAACAAAGGAGAGGAAAAGGTGAAAAGGATAAGAAAGGGAGAATAAAAAGATCAGAAGTTCAGTAGAGCTAAAACAAAAACAGAAAGATAATTAAAAAAGAAGAAAAAAAAAGAGAAAGAAGACAAGAAAAGAAAGAAAAACACACCTTCACATCCCCCTAAAATAAAAATTATAAGAGGAAAAAAAAAGTTACTGGAAAACTATTTTTTTTTCAAAAAAGGCAAAAATTAAAGGTTAATAAAAGTTTTAGAAAAGAAAAAAAAATTTTTTTTCTTATATATAAGGAACCAAAAAAAAAAAAGAAAAAGAAGAAGAAGGAAGAAAAAAAAAGTTCTTTGATTTTTTTGGGAAGGGTGGGAAAAATCCCTTATCTCCCTTGTGTCTGTAGCCAGCCTCTTGTTGGAGTCTCTGGTCAGCTTGAGGTCCTGTGGCTTGATTGGTTTCTTAAGTCAGATTGTTCGAACAGGCAGAAAAATGCTCTGCTTTACCCAAGATTTTGAGATCCCCTTCCCAGGTTAGTTTACTGGGAGGGTGATCTGCTTTGAGAATCACAAAAGAGGGGGATGCAGTGATGAGGCTAGGTTCTGGGTAGAGTTGAGGCCTTTCAACAAACAGTAGCTTTTCCCTGGGGCTATTTTGTGAAAAAACTCACAGCGCCCAGCCTGGACCCATTCTCAGGGTTTCTGTTTTTCAATTGATTGTGGTGGCTGCTAGAGGGAGGGGCAGCCTCTGGCTCTGGTTACCCTGTGCGGAAAGCCTCTCCTATGGCTGGCGCCCAAGCTGGGTGACTTTTCCCTGGATGGAGCTGAGTCTGGCAGGTCACTTTGCCATTAAGTTCTTGTGATCTGCTAAATGACTCGTTTTATTCCAAGGCCTGAGCTGGAGCTCACAGCTCCTCCGAGCTTTGTCGGTATCCAAGATGGAGATCACAGGTGCTGGGGGGGAAGGGTGGCCTTCCCTCCTCTGCTCCCTGAGAAGGAGTGAGGAAGTCGGGCTTCTACTCACGCCAAGTCTTGGTTCCTGGGTCGTCTCTGGTCCGCAAACTGCAGGATGAAGATGTCCGCTCCTTGTTGATTCTTGCTGGTGTTGAGTAGAATCCGCTCGCCCGCCGGGTCTGGCTCCTTCGTCCTGGACTCTGTGGCTCAGTTATGGTGCCCTGCAGTCGCCGCCGCGACCGCTGCCACAGCCGCGGCGGCTGCTGGCAAGCGCTCAGATGTGTCTCTTTGCCTTGATTTCCCCTCTCTTGACTAACTCTGTCCTGTGATGGCACACTTGGTGTGGTTCTCTGGCTTAGGGCTGTTCACTGGAACTCTAAAACTGCTTTCTATGCGAGAGCTTGTTCAGATTCCAGCTTCTCCTCCGCCATCTTCCCGGAACTCCCAATTTACTCTTTAATATTTCAGACAGTGGGCTTTCAGTTTCTGTTTAAACATTATCAGTGATGAAAGGACCTCTCTGCTTTATAAGGCAATCTGTTGCATTGTTATATTGTTTTGAGAATAATAATATTATTTCTAGAATTGTCCTCCTGTAATGCTCATGACTAGCTTAGTGTATTTCTTTATGAAAAGTGGATCTCAACTATGTATGCAGGATGAATATATTGGCTGTGTATGTATTAGATTCACTGATCCAACCTTCTTTTCCCATTCCTAGATATACTGCTATATATTGCTTGATCCCCGATTTTCTGTTGTCAGTGCTAAAGACCCCAAGTCTTTCAGCTATCTACTTTATATTACATTTTTTGTATATCCTTACCATTTCAGTTGGTCTGTTCAGCACTTAATCTAGTTTGTAAATGTTTCTTTTAAAAATGTTGAAACCAATTCACAGATGTGGTTCAACTGCGAAAGGGTATTGTGGAACTCTTGCTTTTTGTCAACTGGGTAAAATACTTCTGAGTATAGCTTTAGATTGCACTGGCATCTTTAGCAATCACATCTCACTGCTGCTTCACATTGATCTTGAGGCCAACTAAAATCCCCAGGTCTATTTCATAGAAACTGTTGTGAAGACTGGCTTCTCCCTACGCTATACTTGTGAAATTGATATTTTGAACCTGAATGCTAGAGCTTGGTGCATTATTTCAGTTAAACTGGATCTTTTTGGTTTAGGCCTTTTATTCTGGTTTATTGAAATAATTTTTAATCTTGATTTGGTTGTCTATCCTATTGACTACTTCTTCCAAGCTTTGTTTACTGCTTACATATTTACAAGTTTGCCTACTTTATTTATTCAGGGTGGTCCAAAGCCTCCTGCTTCAGTAGAAGAGGTAATTGAGATTAAAGACAGTTTTATGCAGATGATACATTTTATATCAGGAGATTTCTTTAATGCTCTAAACTATGAAATTTTCCGGATTTACTGAAATCATGTAAAATGAAAGCCATAAACTGATTTATTGATAGATCCAGTGAATATTTATTGGATTTCTATGTTCTTAAAATGGTACTCACTAGTGAAATTGACATCGATATTCAATGTCCTTTTGAATCTTGCAGTAAGATTGGCTAAAATCTAACTCAATTTCTACATTAGATTTCCAGAGAAAACTCAACTTCCCAATCATAAGTTAAGTCTTTTGATAGCTTAAACACAGTTATATTAACTTGATTCAATTGAACAAATATTTATTTACTAAGCACTGTAATTGGCACTAGCAATAATGATGAAAAAGAAACTTATTGTTTCTACTTTATTGAGATTGCAGTATAATATGGGTATTAGGCAGGCAAATAAGCCATTATATCACAGTGTGGTATGATATGGGCTCTGACGGGGCATATACATGTTGATTGTTTTATAGCATTTGTAGCCTTCTGGTTATATATAATAGTATTGATGATCCCATACTTATGGGAAGACAGTGCTTAGGGAAAAACTATAGGCAGAGTAATACTTTAGGTGAGAGTAGACTGATATGAGTAAATGGCTAAAGTAACAAGTAAGAATACTTTGGGCATAAAAACAGCTCATGTTATAACTTAAAAGAAAGAAAAGACATGATCCATTGAAAAAAACAGGCTGATAGTCCTCAGATTGAATCAGTATGTGAGGGATTTGGAATTGTCTGTTAAGTCAATTTACTTTTTCCCTTGAATTTGGGGTGTTGAGGTGTCAATTGATGTACTTTCCTTTTATCCTAGAAAGCTGCTATAGGAGACAGCTACAGATTTTGGGAGTTGCATCACCTTGTAGAACTATAATGAAGTTAGAGAAGTCCCTCACTTTTCTAAATACTTTATTTTTCTTCTAATATTTCCTTTAATACAGGAGATATTTTAAAGCAAACTTTTATAAATGGGCCATTTGACTCAATCTTGCTAAGCTGTTTGACCCTAGAGATGAAGCTCATTTTTTATAAGCATTGCTTGTGCTTATCTTGTTGAAGTGAAAATTGTACAATTGCTTTATAGCAAAAATAATCGTACTGTAATTAAAAATAAATGATAGGTATGACCACTGTACATGCATACTAAATATTTCAGTGTGAGGGTTAACAACTCTGGTTTTTATACATAATGAAACCTCAGAATCTGATTCTTTGCAAAGTGAAGAAAAAGGATCAGATCTCTGTAGCAACAATGAAAAAGAATATTGTGAAGGAGACTTGAAAAGTCTGTGTAAGATATTACCCAACGACAAGGTTCTCAGGGAACATGGCTAAAAGCAAAGATTCTGACTTTTGAAAAATGCCTAAGGCAGATGTATTGAAGGACTGATTTGGTCAATTTCATTATTTTGGGACAAAAATCTCATGTTTAGTTTAAAAAATCAGATTTTTGTTCCTCTAAGGATTCTTTTCCCCTAGTGTAGGGGATCAAAGAACTTTGGAGTTTGTGGTCATATTAAAGCTGGTAAGCATTGTAGCTAGAGCACAGCTTGCAGGAGTACTAGGGGATAGATAGCACAGTTGCATTTGTGTTAGAATGCAAAGCCAGGCAGACAGGAGAAAATTCCTTTGTACATGAAAATATTTTAAGATATTAATAATAATATTTAAGATTCATTGAGTAGTTACTGTGCTCAAGGACTATGCCACATACTTTATACACATGATCTCATTTAAACCATATTGCTATGCTATGCTGTTTATACCATACATTGTTATCATTTCAAAGACCCAGTGATAGCTACATTATTCAGGATCCCACATAGCAAGTGGCAAATCGAGAGCTTTTCCCAAGTATTTTTTTTTGTTAAAGCATACATTTTTAACCCTTATGTTTCTTTACCTATACATCCCTGCAGCAGGGGTCATTGGGATGGTATGCAACTTTCTGTCAATAGATCACAAGAGTACTGCTGAAAGTGATTACTTCCTTTATCTGCCCCTCACATGGCAGAGGCAGAATTTCACATCACAAAGGTCACAGACTAGGCATCTAAACAGACCTAGACCAACTTTTTCTGTGTAACTTAGAAGGCTTTTAATCTTCGGTAATTTATTTAACCTCCCTGATTGTCAGTTGCCAAATCTACAAAATTAAGGTCATGCTGTCAAATTGCAAGGTTGTTTTATAGATGAAATGCAACAAGCTAAGCAATATGTCTAATAGAGGGCTTGGCAGATCAGAGATACCCAATAATAGTGGTTAGTTCAGTAATTACAAAGTGGTCCAATTAGATTATTGACTTATCAGATGTTCTAGGGATGGACACTTAACATCTCAATCCAGAGCCAAGAGGATAAAAACAGCAACTGCAATCTAGTCTTTAAGTTCAGCTGAATGTGTGGCTTCCTAACTCCACTATTTCAAACTACTACAGCCAATAGCTTAGTCTTAATGTAGGTAATAGAAATTGATATTCTTGAATTGAGGTATTAACCTAAATGCAATTAAAGCACCACATTGTATTGCTGTGATTTTCTGTCCATTGTGATTACTTGACTAGATGTGTTTCTAAAGCCTTGTTTCAAAGTGACACATTTCAACATCTGGAAAGATAACTACAGTGCAGAGGAGACATGATGAGAAGTCACTTACTTGTAGGTTCAGAGAAAAAAAAGAGTATACTGAATTTATAGCCAATTCACAATATACAACCATTTGTTCAGCAAAACTTCCTGCTACATTTATACTGTACATTATTTGCTGGAAACTGGAACTACTGAGAGAAGCTGAGTTCAATTTCTTCGAATTCAATCACAGAAAACACACTTATTTTCACCCGTTTGTCTGGGAAAGTAAGTCCTTTAGTACAATACATTTCCCACAGTCAGGGTTTGTTGGCTATTTATGTTTGTGATGAATTTTCATCTCTGTGCTTTTCATCAGAAGCAATTATGAAGCCACAATCATGAAAATAATGGGCACAGATACTTGGTTCAACATGTCTGCATTGTGACTCTTCAGACCACTCAAATACGACTCCAAGGTTAATTTCTTAACATGTTATTTGCAATTTTTCCTCTTTGGCCCTACATATGCTAAGAATCAGTACTGTCACACAGCCCTGACTCATGCATTCTCTGTGGTTTAATATGATGAATAAAACAAAAGAGGGGGCTGGGAAGATGACTCAGTGGTATAGCGCTTGCCTTGCATGCATGAAGCCCTGGGTTCGATTCTTCAACACCACATAAGCAAAAAGAAAAAAGCTGGAAGTGGCGCTGTGGCTCAAGTGGTAGAGTGCTAACCTTGAGCTGAAGAGCTGAGGGACAGTGTCCAGGCCCAGAGTTCAGGCCCCATGACTGGACCCCCCGAAAAAAAAAGTGGGAGAGAGGCTAGGGTAAAGTCCTCAAGGAAAGGAATCTTAAGGCAATTTATGTAGCTGAGTACCAAAGAATGAACCTAGCTCCCACTTGTGAAAACATTGACAATTGTTTGAAAAATGTCACCAAGTCAAGGGTATCTGAAAAAGATGATGAGGAAAGGTTCATTTCTGCTGGCTAATCAAGAAACATGGAAGACTCTGACTGTATTCCCTGACACACATTGAAATGAATCCGAAAGAGGACATGTCCCATTTCTCAGTCACGATTTTCTGCTGGAACTGTAAAAGCCATTATGCAACCCAGACAATAGTTGTGAGCCTTAACGGAGATAATGTATTTGAATACTTAGCATAGTAACTGGACAAGTACATTCTCAATGAAGACAGGGAATCCAATTAATGATGATATTTTATGGTTATAACATGATACTAAAGATCAAGGATCTGAAGATATGAGTTTGGTTCTTAAGAGCTTATTGTAGACCTGGGGGAGACAGGACCCATAAAGAGAAAGAGAGAGAAACAGTAATATGAAGTGGTAGGGAATTGTCAAATGGTGGATGCATGCCTTGTGGAAGTGAGATTTCCTTTGCTGAGCATGTATCTACACATATCATTTATTCCTTATAGCAGGTGTACATGGTTAGTGCCATAATTGTCCCCATTTTTGACATGCAATATAATTTATTTTTTCCTATTATCTATTTTATTTTATTGTAAGGGTGATGTACAGAGGGATTACAATTGCATAAGTAAGGCAATGAGTACATTTCTTATTGAACGTTGTTAACCCCTCCCTTGTTTTTTCCCATGTTCCTTCCCCACCAGACTTCCCTCCCCCCAAGTTGTAAAGTTAATTTCCAACATTGGATCTTGTGAGTCTCATTATTGTATTAGATCAACCTTTGTCCATTGTCTCAACATTTTGTTACTCCTCTTCCCTTCTCCAAATCAGATAATATACATACAGGACACAGGGTACCAAAAGCAAAAACAGTGACAACAGGGGATAAACCAAAGGTGGGGGGGGGGGAATGAAAGAAAAAAGAAATCACACAATACATTAAAGAAACAACAAAAAACACCCTTGTTTCCATACCTTACAGTTCATTTGAATTAACATTATTTTATATGGTCATATTTACAGACCTATTGAGCTATTGTAATCCTCTGCTAGGACTAGCCTAGACATATGCTAATTATTACAAACGAGGGAAACCATGGAATCTACACTTCTTTGAGTCTGGCTTTCTTCGATTTGAGTCTGGCTTACTTTGCTTAATATGATTTTTTCCAAGTCTTTCCATTTGCTTAATATGATTTTTTCCAAGTCTTTCCATTTGCTTAATATGATTTTTTCCAAGTCTTTCCATTTTCTTATGTATGGGGTGATGTCATTCTTTCTGATGGAAGTATAGAATACCATATTTTCGTCATGGATTCACCTACTGAGGGGCATTTGGGTTGGTTCCATATCTTAGCTGTGATAAATAATGTTGGAGTGAACATAGTTGTGCTGGCAATGTTAGTGTGGGTCTTGCTTGTGATCATTTGGGTAAACGCCTAGTAGTGAGATTGCTGGTTAATATGGGAGCCCTGTGTTTAGTCTTTTGAGGAACCTCCATACTGCTTTCCAAAGTGATTGAACAAGTTTACATTCCCAACAAAAGTGTACTAGCATTCTCTGTTGGCCACATCCCCACCAGTATCTACTATTACTTGTTTTCTTTATAATGGCCATTCTAACTGGGATGAGGTGGTTTTGATTTACATTTCTTTCATAGCCAGAGATGTTGACTTTTTCTTCATGTGTCCATTGGACATTTTTTTTGTGAGAATACTGTACAGAGGAGTTACATTACATAGGCAAGATAATGAGTACATTTCTTATCAAGCAGTGTTGCTTCCTCTTTGTTTCCCCTTCACATCCCTTCCTATACTCCCCCAACTCCCCACCCGAACATCCCCCCCCCACCAAAGTTGTAAACTTCGTTTTTCATTGTTGCAATGGGTCCACCTGTATCCCCAGTTAAACGATTTGTTTTTTCCCTTCCCCTATACAAATTAAACTAATATCAAATACACTGAAAGCATGGGTTATACCATGGGGGAGGGACATACAAAGCAACATAGAAATCATTTTATAAATATGTTAGAAACAAATGCATGAAAGAAAAACAAACAAAAAAAAAAACAGTTGAATACTTATCTTGGGGTTCATTCCCCAAACATCAACTTATCTGACCTTTACTGTTGACTCAGACATATGCGAGTTATTTCAAATAAGGAAAACCATAGGACCTATGTTTCTTTCGGCCTGGCTTACTTCACTTAATATAATTTTTTTCCAAGTTTTTCCATTTCCTAACAAATGGGGCAATGTCATTCTTTCTGATGGAGGCATAGAATTCCATTGTGTATATATACCACATTTTCTTGATCCATTCATCTACTGAGGGGCATCTGGGTTGGTTCCATATCTTAGCTATGGTAAAAAGGCTGCAATAAACATAGTCATGCTGGTGGCTTTAGTGTGGTCTTGTTTGTGAATATTTGGGTAAATGCCCAAAAGTGGGATTGCTGGGTCATAGAGGAGCTCTATGTGGAGACTTTTAAGGAACCTCCATACTACTTTCCAAAGTGGTTGAACAAGTTTACACTCCCACCAACAATGCAGTAGGGTTCCCTTCTGTCCACATCCCCTCCAGCATCTGTTGTTATTAGAGTTCTTGGTTATAGCCATTCTGACAGGGGTGAGGTGGTATCTCAATGTTGTTTTGATTTGCATTTCTTTTATGGCTAGAGAGGTTGAGCATTTCTTCATGTGTCTATTGGAAATCCTTCTTTCCTCTTCAGAGAAGTTTCTCTTTAAGTCTTTAGCCCACTTATTTATTGGACAGTTGTTTCTTTGAAGATTTGTTGTAGGGGGATTTAATTTTTTTAAGTTCCAGATATATTTTAATTATGAGACCCTTGTCTGTTGTATGGCTAGTGAAGATCTTCTCCCAATCTGTGGGCTTTCTATTGATCTTGCTAGCTATGTTCTTTGCCATGCAGAAGCTCTGCAATTTCATGCAATCCCATTTGTCCAACCTTTCTTTGATTTGTTGTATTTCTGGGTCTCTATTAAGAAAATTTTGGCCTGTGTCAAGGAGACCTAGGGTTTCTCCTATTCCATCCTGTAATATTTTCAGAGTGTCTGCTTTGGCTCCGAGGTCTTTGATTCATTTGGAGTTGATTCTGGTGCAGGGTGATATATAAGGATCTAGCTTTAGTTTTCTACAAGTAGTTAACCAATTTTGCCAGCACCATTTACTGAAGAGGCTGTCTTTCTTCCATTCTCTTTTTTAGCTCCCTTATCAAAGACTAGATGGCTATAAGTCTGTAGGTTCATTTCTGGATTTTCAATTCTATTCCATTGGTCCTGAGGTCTGTTCTTGTGCCAGTACCAAGCTGTTTAGATTACTATGGCTTTATAGTAGAGTTTGAAATTTGGTATTGATATTCCTCCAGCACTGTTCTTTCTGTTGTGGATCATTTTTGCTATTTGGGGTCTTTTATTGTTCCATATGAATTTTTGGATTGCCTCTTCTATTTCCTTGAAGAATGAGGTTGGAATATTGATAGGTATTGGATTGAATTTGTAGGTATCTTTGGGAAGTATTACCATTTTCACGATGTTGATATTTCCAATCCAAGAGCATGGGTGTTTTTGCCACTTTCTAAGTTCTGTTTTGATTTCCTTTTTCAAGTTTTTAAAGTTTTCATCTTAGAGGTCCTTCACTTCTTTGCTTGAGTTAATTCCTAGGTATTTTATATTTTGTGGGGCTATAACGAATGGAGTTTCTTTCTTAATTTTAACCACACTTTTCTCATTGTTGGCATACAGAGAAGCCATTGACTTTTGAGGATTAATTTTATACCCTGCTACTTTGCCCAAATTTTGAATTTCCTTGAGTAATTTGAAAGTGGAGTCCATGAGATTCTTAAGATACAAGATCATGTGATCTGCAAAGAGGGAGAATTTAACTTCTTCTTTCCCTATTTGGATCCCCTTTATGTTTGCACCTTTTCTTATTGCTGTAGCTGGGCATTCTAATACTAGATTGAAGAGAAGTGGAGATAGTGGACATCCTTGTCTCCTTCCTGAGTTAAGAGGAAATGGCTTAAGTTTTTCACCATTAAGTATAATGTTGGCTGTAGGTTTGTCATATACAGCCTTTATTGTATTAAGGAATGTTCCATGGATTCCTAATTTTTCCAGAACCTTCATCATAAAAGGGTGTTGGATCTTGTTAAATGCTTTTTCTGCATCTATTAAGATAACCATGTGGTTCTTATCCTTGCTCCTGTTGATGTGATGAATTATATTAATTGATTTGCGTATATTTAACCAGCTTTCATCCCTGAGATGATCCTGTTTGATTGTGGTATATGATTTTGTGGATGAATTGTTGAATTCGATTGGCCAAAATTTTGTTGAGAAGTTTTACATCAATGTTCATCAAAGAAATGGGTCACTAGTTCTCTTCCTTTGATGAGTCCCTGCCTGATTTAGGGATGAGCTCTATGATGGCTTTATAGAATGAGTTCTGTAGTGAACTTTCTCTTTGGATTTCATTGAAGAGTTGGAGGAGTATTGGTGTGAGCTCTGCTTTGAAGGCCTTGTAAAATTCTGCTGTAAAACCATCTGGTCCTGGGCTTTTCTTAGATGGGAGGTCTCTTATTGCTGTTTCTATTTCAATACTTCATATGGGCCTGTTAAGATGGTTTAACTCATCTTGGTTTAGTTTTGGCATGTCAATATTTGCTAGGAAAAGGTCCACTTCTGCCAAGTTCTCAAACTTATTAGCATGCAGATTTGAGAAGTATTCCCTTATAATGTTCTGAATCTTGGTTCTTTCTGTGGTGATGTTTCCATTCTCATCTCTGAGTTTATTTATTTGGGTGTGTTCTCTTCTTTTTTCTGATCAGATTTGCTAAGGGTCTGTCAATTTTCTTAATTATTTCGAAGAACGCACTCTTTGTTTTATTGATTCTTTGTATGGTTTTTTGGATTCTAATTCATTTAATTCTGATTTAATTTTAATTATTTCTTTCCATGTACTCTATTGGGGTTATCTTGCTGCTCTTTTTTAAGGAGGCTCAGCTGTCTCATTAAATTGTTAGTTTCAGATCTCTCCAATTTGTTGATGTAGGAACTCAGAGCTATAAACTTGCCTCTGAGTACTGACTTTGTTGTGTTGCAGAGGCGCTGGTAGTTTGTGTGCTCATTTTTGTTGAATATCATGAACATTTGAATTTCTTTTCTAATCTCTTCCATGATCCACTGGTGGTTCATAAGTGTGTTGTTGTTCAGCCTTCATGTGTTACAGGACTTTCTTTGGTGGCTTTTGGTGTTGAGTTCTAATTTTATTCCCTTGTGGTCTGAGAGAATGCATGGTATAGCTTCAATATTTCTGAATTTGGACAAGTTTGCTTTGTGAACTAAAATGTGGTCTATTTTGGAAAATGTTCCATGTGCTACTGAGAAAAACATGTGTTCTGATGCTGCTGGGTGAAATATTCAGTAGATGTCTGTTAAATCTAGTTGATCTATGCAGTTGTTTAGATCTGTGGTTTTTCTATTGAGTTTTTGCCGAGTTGGTATATCTAGTGGGGATATTGGTGTGTTAATTAATGTCGTTGGATTTATGTGAGATTTGAGAGTAAGTAGTGTTTCTTGGATAAATTTGGGTGCTCCATTGTTTGGCGAATAGGTATTTATAATTGTAATATCCTCCTGAAGGAGAGATCCCTTAATTAGTATGTAGCGACCTTCTTTATCTCTTATCACTAATTTTAATTGGAAGTGTATTTTATCTGATATTAGGATTGCAAATCCTGCCTGTTTATGGGGGCTGTTTGCTTGGTAGATTTTCTTCCAGCCTTTTACATTCAAAATGTTTTTGTTTTTATGGGCAAGGTATGACTCCTGAAGGCAGCAGATAGAAGGATCTTGCTTTTTATTCCAACTAGAGAGTGTATGTCTCTTAAATGGAGAGTTAAGCCCATTAAGTTAAGAGATAGGATTGAGAGGTATTTAGGAGTTCCTTCCATTTTATCCATCTTCTTGGGGGCTGTGGCAACTGGGTTCTTCCTATGGTTCTTGGATTCACAGTTTGGGTGATGTTTCCTGGCCTTTATTGTGTTCTTGTTGGTTTTCTATGTGTAGGACATCTTTAAGTATCTTTTGTAAGGCTGGTTTGGTGGAGATATATTGTTTAAATTTTTCTTTGCTATGGAAGGTTTTTATTTGACCTTCAGTTATGAAAGAGTGTTTAGCTGGGTACAGATTTCTTGGTTGATAGTTGTTTGTCTTTAGGGCATGGCATACATCATTGCAGGCTCTTCTTGCTTTAATTGTCTCTGCTGAGAAATCTGAAGTGATTCTATTTGGTTTCCCTTTATAGGTGATTAATCTTTTCTCCTTGACAGCTTTAAGGATCTTTTCTTTGGTCCAAATTGATCCTGTGCAGATATAATGTGTTGTTGGGATGTCCTATTCTGGTCTGGTCTATTTGGAGTTCTAAAAGTTTCTTGTATCTGAATAGGCCTATCTTTTTGTATGTTTGGGCAATTCTCTGCTAGCATCCTGTTAAACAAATTTCCTAGACCATTAACTTCTGTCTCTAGGTGTTCCTCTACACCTATTATCCTCAGATTAGGCCTTCTGATGGTGTCTTCCAAATGTTGAATAGATGTATCATATTTCTTGGATTTGTCTTGGATGGTTGTATGTTCTTTCTCTATAATATTTAAGCTCTCTTTAATCCCTGAGATTCAGTCTTCTGCATGGTGTAACCTACTGTCAAGACTTTCTACTTTGTTTTTTATTTCTTTTCCTTCTAATTGGTTGGCTTTGATGGTTTCAATTTCTTTGTTGGAACTTTGTTTTAGATATTGTAAGAACTTCTTTACTACCTTAATTTGGTGTTCAGTGTTTATTCTCACATCACTTAGTTGATTGGTTATGGTTTCCTTGGACTGCCATTCCTTCTGTTGGGCTCCATTCAGCATTCCCTTTGTGGTCTCCCTGATATCTTTCAACTCTCTGTTTATGGATTCCATGAATGCCTCCGTTGATCTTTGTCTATTCTCATCCTTCTCTCTTAGTTCCTGTATTACTCTTTGATTAGCTTCCTCACATTCACACAATTCATGCAGTTCTCTTTGAGTGTTCTCAGCCTTCTCAGGCCATTCCGGACTTTCTTTTTGTCTATTCTCAGCCAGCTCTAGCAATTCCTGTCTATCTTTTTGACTGATCTGAGCTTGCTTATGCAATTCCTGTTTATCTCTTTGACTGATCTCAACCTGCTCAGGCAATCCATTTATTTCTCTTTGAGTCTTCTCAATCTGCTCATGAAATTCCTGTATCAATCTTTGAATAGCTTCCTCATGGTCATGAGACTCCTGTATTGATCTTTGGTTTCCCTCCTCTCTCCTCCTATCATGCTCACACTGAGACCTTTGCTGGTTTTCAGTCTTTTCATTTACCCTGTTTACCTGTAATGTTTGTAGAGCTTTTTGGGAACTCTCCTCTGGATTATTCATTATCTGTTCTGTCCCCTGATTGTCATGAGTAGGAGTTAAGATCCCCGGACTTGCCATTTTTCTTGTGTTTTTCTGGCTTGTTCTGCCCATTTGGGATGTGTACCACCAGTTTTGTGCTAGAGCACTATTTTAAGGCAAGCATCAACCAAAGTCCGTAGTTTCACAGTCAAAAGTCTGCAGATACAACATCAAACAACTATGTCTTAATGGCCGAAGAACAGCAAAAGAGAATTTGGCAACTAGAAATTTTTAGGTTTAGGGAGAATTTGGGGAAAAATAGGATTAGAGGGATGTGGAAAGGTGAGGGGAGAGTGGAATTAACCAAGTCCTAATCTCAAAGAGGGAAATGGAGTGGACAGAATGATAGCAGAGAGAGAAAAAAAGGAAAAAAAGGAAAACAGAAGAGAAAGAAAAAAAGAGACAAAAAAATGGAAAATCAAAAATTTAGAATTAAAAAGTGAAACCCTTAAAAACTGTAAATTTGAAGAAAGTATTCAGAGAAGAATGGGGATGGGATGAGAGGAGGGGAGGGATAGAAAGGAGACATAAAAAAAAAACTAAACAATAAAAATTTTTAAAATATTATATGGGTATAAAGAAGTAATACTGCTATCAAGTAATTTAAGTCTAAGAGGTTTTGAATTGAGTAATAAATTTCTGGATTAAGTATGTACACAATGTGGGATAAGATCTAATAATCGACGACCGGTATATCTGAGGATGAGCAGAACAGCAATTAAGTCACGGAGAAAAGAACGAAAGAGAAGTGAAAAGAATGAGAAAAGAAAGAAAGAAAAAAAGCATCAAAAGGTTAGTAGAGATAAAAAAAAAGCACACACACATATACACCTACAATAAAAATTATACGAGGAAGAAAAGAAAAAATAATAGAAAACAAAATTAAAAAAAAATTAAAAATTTAAAAAATTTCAAAATAAGGTACAAAAAAAGAAAGTTCTTTGATTTTCTTTTTTTTTTGGGGGGATGGGAAGATCCTGTATCTCCCTAGTGTCTGTAACCAGTCTCTTGGTGGAGTCTCTGATCTGCTTGTGGTGTTTGGTTTTCCTGTGGCTTGATTGGTTATTTATTTCACTTTGTTTGGGCAGGCAGAAAAATGCTCTGCTTTACCCAGGATTTTGTGATCCTCCTCCCAGGCTAGTTCAGTGGGAGGGAGATCTGCTTTGAGTATCACAAAAGAGGGAGTTGGCTGTTTCCTCTAGTTTGGAGATGCTGAGATGAGGCTAGGTTCTGGGGAGAGTTGAGGCCTTTCAGCAAACAGAAGCTTTTCCCTGAGGAGCTAGCTTCTGAGAGACTCACAGAGCTCAGCCTGGAGCCTTTCTCAGGGTTTATGTTTACTGAATTTCACTTGATTGTCCAGGCTGCTGTAGGGAGGGGCAGCCTCTGGCTCTGTTTACCCAGTGAAAAAAGCCACTCCTCGGGGTGGAGTTCCCTCTGCCTGGGCTGGGTGACTTTTTCCTGGGTGGAGTTTAGCCTAGCAGGTCTGGGCAGGTTCCTGTGACCTGCTAAATGACTCTTTTGTTTTCTCCCAAGGCCTGAGTTGGAGCTAGCAGCTCAGCCGGGCCTTTGTCAGTATCAAAGATGGAGATCTCCGGTAGTGTGTGTGTGGGGGGGGGGATCGGTGGCCTTCCCTCCTCTGCTCCCTGAGAAGGAGTGAGCATGTCAGGGTTCTTCTCACACCGCCAGAGTGTAGGTTCCTGGGTGGTCTCTGGTCTGCGATCTGCAGGATAAAGATATCTGCTCCTTGTCAGTTCTTGCTGGTGTTGAGTAGAATCCGCTTCCCTGCTGTGTCTGATGCCTTTGTCTTGGACTCTCCTTGTTGCAAATATGGTGGCTAGGGCTGCCACCGCTGCGGCTGTGGCGCTGCGGCTGCTTGGACCACAGCCGCGGCTGCCTGCAAGTGTTCAGATCTGTCTCCTTGCCTGGATTTTTCCTCTCTGGCCAAACTCTGTGTACTGTGATGGCACACTTGGTGTGATTCTCTGGCCTAGGATGGTTCACTGAAACACTAAAACTGTTTTCTATGGGAGAGCTTATTTAGCCTCCAGCTACTACTCCACCATCTTCCTGGAACTCCATTGGACATTCTTATTTCTTCAGCGAAGTCTTTTTTTAAAGTCCTTAGCCCACTTATTAATGGGGTGGTTGTTTCTTCCAGGATTTGTTTTTGGAGGATACAATTTTTTGAGCTCTAAGTATATTTTAGATATGAGACTGTGGGCTGTTGTATAGCTAGTGAAGATCTTCTCCTACTCTGTGGCTTGGCTTTCTATTTATCTTGCTAGCTATGTCCTTTGCCATGCAGAGCTCTGAAGTTTAATACAAGCCCATTTCTCTAGCCTTTCTTTGCTTTGTTGTGTTTCCGGGACTGTATTTGGGAAGTTTTGACCTGTGCCGAGGAGCCCCAATGTATTCCCTATCCTTCTGATCTCAGCCTCCTGAGTAGCAAGAATTACAGCTGTGAGCCACCAGTGCCCAGCTCACCAAGCTATTTTATAACTACTGCTTTTCTTACTAAGGATTATTTTTTGCTATTCATGGTTTTCTATTATTCCATATGAATTTTTGGATTGATTCTTCTACATAATTAAAGAAAGTTGTTGGGATATTGACGGGCATTGAATTGAATTTGTGGACAATTTGGGGCAGAATGGCCATTTTTGTGATGTTAATTCTCCCAATCCAGGAACATGGGATATTTTTCTACTTCCTTAAATCTGCTTTAATTTCTTTTTTCAGGTTTTAAAAGTTTTCAATCATCCCAATTTTACAACTCTGTAATCTGAGGAGTGATTTTTTTCCTAGACACATCAGAAATGACAATTCTAGCATTTTGCTTTTATCTCCAAAATCTATATTCTTCCTATGGTATACATTCTGCTTTTTCTGATGGACAATCCAACAGAGATTTTCATCTCTGGACATTGTTCATTATTTATCATGCTCCTGTTAAATCTTTTATATAGGGCATACTATTACAGTATATAGCCTGAGGTCATAATTTGTGGTTGCCAGACTTTCTAGGCTTCAATAGTCTTTTTATTTTTTTAAATGTTCATTAATCCCTATGAAGTAGGGACTCTGGCAATGTTCATTTTGTTGATGAGAGGAACCAAACCTCTGAGAGACAATATTTTCTATTTACAAGGTTGGTAAATTCTAGAGCTTATATTCAAGTCCAGACTTGTCTAACTTTGAGATATGTTTTTTTCCCCTTACTGCGCCCTCTTGCCTCTGTAAGTACTGTAGTTCTTCAAAAGAGGGAGCTAAATTGGCTGGAGAAGGTTTTACTGAACTTGATAGCAAAAGAGTGAGAAAAAGAAAACCATATAAAAAGTCTACATAAAGAAAGAAGGAAAATGTATGTTGAAAAGAAGAAGAGGAGTGTGGCCCAGATATCTCTCCTCTCAAAAAATTCTTAGAGTGTGAGAAAATCCAGTCCTCCATTAGTGACACAAAAGCAAGTATAGGCTTGTTCATAAAAGCTTGTCCTTCAGAATTCATAACACAGGCCCTGAGGGCAGGAGGCAGTCTTCCCTTTACCAAGAGGAACACGTGTGAGGGAAGCTGTAAATGAATGTGAAAATAATCGCCTAGAGGAATGTGCCTAGAATTCTAAACCTGAGTTTCCAGCAGTCCTGTCAGCTTCCAGATGCCTCTTGGTTACACCCCTTTCAGAGATTGATGGGGCCAAGAAATTTCTGGAGAAACTATCTCTTAAGCACTGCATTAGGAAGAAAAGAACCCAATGGCTTAATTGAAAATTTATAAAAATATGTACAGTTTTAAGTCCATTACATTGTGAGGCACAAACCTCCCACTGGAGAATGATTTAACGGCAGCTCCTTTCTGCTCTGCATAGCCATGTCTCCTGGGGGCCGTTGCGTTAGCAGTTTGGCTATCTCAGCTGCTGCCATGCCTTCTCATTTCCCAAATCTCCAGTGGTGTGACTTGGGAAGCCAACCCTATCTTTTGTAATGCCTGCCAGTTTGCCTATGGTGCTGGTAAGCACTGGTGATTTATGTCTGGAAGTCAGTTTAACTGGGGTTTCTGCCTGCCCCAAGCTTTCAGTGGTAATAGCCCTCCTAATTAACTCTGTTATTCTTTACCCTTTACCCGGTGAATTTCCTTTGAAACTTTCTCAACATTAGATGACTCAGAGATTTTAGAGAAGCATTTTCTAAAGGAGGAATTTCATTCTGGCTCAGGCCAGTTCTTCAAGTCTCACATCAGCACCTGTACCTATGTATACTTTTTACTGAACCCCAGTGGTCCAATAGAGAATTGTCTCAATGTATCATAATTACACAGACTCTTGAGCTAAATGACGACTTTGGAGCAACCTGCTGAGAAGATTCATTGGCTCCAGAGCTTATAAATGGGCTTAATTTACCCTGCCTAAAGAAAGTGTACCTGTGCCCGTTAACTCTTAAATGGATGGTGTACTGAGCTAAAGCAATGACAGGCTGAATGAAAGATTCCCTAAGTGCTAAAGGGAAAAATCAGAGCTGGCTCAGCAAAGAAAATGCCTTCCTGCACCTGTGAAATTCAGGTATGACATATATTTGCAAAGGATATTTATGCCATCTCACTTTAAGCATGATTCTATAATTATAGGACTCATCATTTACATATGGGAAAGTGTACTGTTATAACTTCAGGGTTCTTTATGAAGAAATCAAGTAGACCTTCATGAAAGCTATTCTAGGATACTTTCCCACAATTCCTTTTCAATGAATGTATGAAATGGAATAATTCTTCTGTAAGGGAATCCTTCAGATTAAGTGGAATATTTGGATTTTGGTAATATGAAGCAGAGAGACAAAATAGTTTCAAGCAGGTAAATGGGTAAGGGACCTGATTTGTGAGAACTCTGTACTCATGCCTTGCTTGCATTCTTTCATCTTTCTCTGGCCACTCTGAACTGTTGTAACCACAAACTAGAAAGTACAATTACTCTTTATTTTACCATCTTTATATGAATTTGCTATCATGAACCATTTATATGTCTGCTGAAGCTCATGGAATGCTCACACACAGTCTGGTAAGCTCATTGGTTTCCATTCCTTCAGCAAAATTTCCTATACACTGAACCTGGAAAACTTGGTCCTTGCCCTCAAGTCTGATGTGTGAAATAGATAACATTTGATTCTGGGAGGTTGAAGTCAGATTGTAGCAGGGAGAAGAATTACATAATGTGTAAAGTAGAGAAACACCTTGGAACATACAAACGAGTGGTCTGGAGGCCAACAGAAGACAGTGATGAACAAACATGTAATCTGATTCCCAGGAGCAGAGGGTCTTTTATTAGGGTGAGGCTAGGGTAATTAATCTTTAAAATATTCTAGCCACTCTGGGGCTCAGAACAAAAACTTCTAAATTAAGTTAGGATGAGGTAAGAAATGATTTGGTGGCTTGTGAGAGCCTCCTTAGAAAAACACTAGGTTCAATGTTCATGCTTAAAAAAAAGACCAATGCAATCATTATCATTGCAACTATCAATGTCAAGTGTAAGAGCAGAATGATTTGCAGTGATCTTTCATGATGGTCCTGTGGGACAAGGGAGTTCAATCCCTGTTATTTGCAAAAAAAGGCAGCAGACAAAATTCCTGTGGTTGGATTTAAAGCAAAGTTATTGATTGAACTCCCTTTAATTGGCTATCACTTTCTAATTGGCTGATGATGTACTGGCTGGTGGAAACTCCCAAGGGAATTCTCAGGGCTCTAGTCTGCACAGAAGTGATAAATGATAACTTGAGTAACCTTGTTCCTTTGCTAAGGGCAGTCATTTGTTGGTTCTATAGAAATAAATGATCCTTTCCCCATTACTTAGTTAGACTTTCTGATATTTGCAACATCAGTGATTTTGATTATTGGAATACTATTGACCATTTTATAGTTATAGTTTTCTCATTTATAGCTAAGATGTGATGTTAGATTCTTGAATTATGTACATTTATTTATTTATTTATTCATTTATTTTTGTCAGTCATGGGGCCTGAACTCTGGGCCTGGCTGCTATCCCTCAGCTGTTCAGCTCAAGGCTAGCGCTCTACCACTTGAGCCACAGTGCCACTTCTGGCTTTTTACTGCTTATGTGGTGCTAAGGAATTGAACCCAAGAGTGTTTGCAAGGCAAGCACTCTACCACTGAGCCACCTCCCCAGCTCTGTACATTTATTTTTTATGTATACAGGATAAGTATTATTCCTGCTGTATTCTATCATCTTCAAAATATCAGGTTCTGTCATTGGTTGAATTTAACAACATTGCCCTATGCTGTCAAGGTAATGTTCTCTGTGGATTTTAACCTAATCATGGACTTGTGCACTGATGGGATTGATGGATTTTGGAATAATGGTGCTCTGGACAGTAAGCAAGGGTTGCATATTTATGATACTGTGTTATGTATAAAGAGTTAGTGATGTAGTTTTCTCTGGAGGCTACTGTGCAGTCAGCTATAAATTAAAGTGTTTTTTTTTTTTTTAATCTTACTTCATGTGCAAGATGGGGCATTGTTTTGGTCTATTCCTGAATTCCCTTATTTGTCTCTCTCTCTTTTCTTCTTTTATCCTTTAGATCATAAAATAATATCTAAAATATGACTATCTCAGGTGGAGGAAAATGACTGTAACTCAAAGCTTTCATATGTGAGTAAACATTTTTAAAAGCCTCTAAGCTTGCATTAAGCTGGAGGCTTTTGCTTTTAGTACAGCTTTTTTTTTTCTTTTTGTAGAGCAGGTGTGATCTTGTGTTGTTCATCTGGCCAAATGAGAATATGGCCAATGATAATGTGTCTGTTTCTCACTATTGTGATTTGTATTGATATAAATTATTTCAAATTCATGCTTGGCCTGCAGTCAGTCTCTGTAGAGTTCTGTTTGGCACATCCATCTGGAGATTTCAACATTTTGGAGGATTTTGTAGTTGAAAGGAAGCAACAAATCCCATTAAATCAACTCTTGGTCTGTCTTTACACTTGTTGCAGTTACTGTCATAGGGCTCTGATAATTTACCTGATTTGATTCTCTACTTTTTTTCTCTAGTAAGAAGCAAGGCTCCCTCAGGTGCCCTCTGAAGGTTCTACTTCCAAGTTTCCTGAGTGAATTCTCAGATGAGACTGTGACAGATATTCACAGAAGCCCTCAGATATGGAAAGATGAGGTGACTCTTCACATCTATCTGTAGTTTCTCACTTGCTCATGGATGTTTCCTTGAACACCTGCATCCCATCTGTTCTTACAATGGCCCCACAAAACTAGATATCATTATTAACAGCATTTTCTCCTTCATTTTCTTTCTTTTTAATTTTAATTTTAATTGTAAAGGTGAAGTACAGAGGGGTTGCAGTTACAGAAGGTAGGTAATGAGTACATTTCACCTCTTCCCTGGTTTTCTTCCAGTTTTTTTCCTCTCAACCACCCTCCCAAGTTGTATATTTCATTTTCAACGTAGTGCCTATTTAGTATCACTGCTTAATTAGTTCATCCTTTGTCCCAGCATTTCTGTGCTTCCCCTTCTCCTCCCCAAATCACACAAACTTACATATAAGAAAAAAGGCACAGAAATCAAAAACAGCAACAAAAGGGGAAAAACAGAAAAAGAAACCCACAAAAAGTAAAATAAAAAAATCTTTTGTTTCCATTTCTTGCAGTTCATTTTGGTAAGAATCATTTTATATGATCATATGCACATAGCTATTGAACCTTTGGATCCTCTCCTAAGAATATCCTCCTTTGGT
Organism: Dipodomys spectabilis; assembly: GCF_019054845.1. Classification (NCBI taxonomy): domain Eukaryota; kingdom Metazoa; phylum Chordata; class Mammalia; order Rodentia; family Heteromyidae; genus Dipodomys; species Dipodomys spectabilis. The sequence goes on along the minus strand of NW_024871033.1, from coordinate 994,456 downwards.
CTCATTGTGTGAATGTATAAAGTCCTGTTTAATTTATCATGTCCAAGTGCAGTTTTTTGTCTTTTACCATACATTGTGTTTACTTGTGGATTTATAGGCACATTCTAGTTACTACAAATGAGGGAAACCATGCAAGCCATGTTTCTTTGGGTCTAGCTTACTTCACTTAATGTAATTTTTCCCATGGCTTTCTATTTCCTTATGAATGGGGCAACATCATTCTTTCTGATGGAAGCATAGAATTCCATTGTGTATATATACCACATTTTCGGTATCTATTTGTCCACTGAGGGGCATCTGGGTTTATTTCATATCTGGGCTAGGTTAACTCATACTGCAATGGACATAGTTGTGCTGGTAACTTTAGTGTCACTGGTTTGTGGTCAATTGGATAATGTTCAGGAGTGGAATTACTGGGTCACAGGGAAGCTCTATGTTTAGTCTTTTAATGAACCTCCATATTGTTTTCCAGAGTGGTTGAACAAGTTTACATTCCCACCAACAGTTTAGTAGCATTCCCTTTTGGCCATATCCCTATCAGTATCTGTTATTGTTAGTTTTCTGGAAATGACCATTTTAACTGGGTTGAGGTAGAATCTCAATGTTGTTTTGATTTGCATTTCTTTTATGGCCAGAGATGTTGAACATCTCTTTATGTGTCTATTGGCCATTCTTACTTCTTCTTCTGAGAAGTCTCTCTTTACGTCTTTAGCTCATTTACTAATTGAGTTTTTGTTTCTCTGTTTTGGGATTGTTTAATTTTTTTGAACTCTAAGCATATTTTAGATATGAGGCCTTTGTCTGATATACAGCTAGTGAATCTTTCATTTTCTTTATTGGAAAGTTACTTGCAACTTGCTTTCCCTTCTCAGGTAGATTAGGTAGGTTCTAGAGAAAGTAATTCAGACATCAATTCATCTAGAATCCCACCTCAGAGATGCTTTCAATAATAATAATGCACCTCTTCCACAATGGTGATAAATGCTCTAAATGGAGAATAGCAATAAAGAATCATGTGCTGCTTGTACTCAGAGGGGTCTGTTGGGTTATCTTGTGGCGTTATCATTTCCCTTCTTAGAGGAAAGAGGCATCTTGCTATATCTAGATGCTTGGGTGATAGGGAGACTGTTGCAGGCTGATAGGCTGAATCTGATTATGTGTTTCTGGCATTCAATCAGTTGACTATTATAAGGCTAAACAAATATATAAGGTATTTGAATATTTGATGCTGTACCAGCATCAAAACAAATTGAGCCAGTGCTCAATGTGGTTATTAATAACAAGTTCAAATCAACTTGTACTTTCTTATTTTGACAGTATTGGAATTTAAATGTAGGACTGTACAATCACTATGCAAGCATTCTACAACTGATACATGTCCTAGTCCTTTGGCTTTAGTTATATTTCAGATAAAGTATCCAAATTTCTTTTTCCCCTGTGGCTGGCCTTGGACCATGAATTTTCTATTTCTACCTCCTGAGTAAGTAAGATGACAGACATGCACCATACCTGGTTTGTTTGTTGGTTTAAGGTCTTGCTATATTTTTGACCAGGCTGGCTTTCATCCACAATCTTCTTATCTTCACTTAGGTGTGGAATACAGGCACAACTCACCAAGTCTGGCCCTCAACTTGTATTTTAAGTCAAGTTCCATAGTATTGCTTCCTATGCCTTTTACCCTTTAGAAATAGATACTGATTGTATTGTTCTGTCTTAACTTCCCACAGATGTCCCCATTTCCCACAGATCCTTGGCTCAAATTCTTTTTTTCTTCAACACCCTCAAACACTTCCCTCCTATGTTTATTATTCTTGATTTTAAATAAAATACATAGTAATTTAAATATAATAATAATTATTTTTTAAAGTCCTTACTTTGTTAAGTTATTGTTTTCCTCTACCAAACATCATGGCACTTTCTTGTTGGATAACTTTATTAGAAGCTCCTAAATTAAACGTGTTCCTTTTTTACTACCATTACTGGTTTTTGATTCCTTCTTTTCCATTTGTAGTTTTTAATCTACTTGGATCCGGTACAAGCTATCACTCTCCCATTCTTAGTGGATGTAGCTGGCTCTTTTCCATAGTTTTCCTGCTTTATTTTCCTTCTGAGATAAGTAAACTTGTTTGACCAAAAGATACATCCTTCACTTTCATCCAACTTCTTCTGCTAATATTTCTGTATCTTCTCCAAATACTTTATTTTCCATTGGTAATTTCTGAAGTGTCATCATATTTTGACACTTTTTCCATAATGGAATGTGTCTGTGGCCTTTCTGCTGGCAGTACTCTTTTCCCCTTCCCTTCCTCCCATCCTTTCATCCTCCTTCCCTATTCTCCCTCCTTCCCTCTCTCTTCCCTTTCCTCCCTCCCTTCCACCTTTCTCTTCTATTGCAATATAACTGGTAATCTGAGCACGATACCAAACATAATAAATGCAGGAAGCTTTCTGTTCTCTTATGTTTTCCATCATTACCCTTGGATTACTAGGAAAATCTAAACCCTTTTCAAATAATGACAAGATTTGACTTTAAATGACTTGCCTGAAGGGAATGAACTGCCTCTAAAATGTAGCACTAACCAATGTCCCATATTTTATGAGTAGCTTTACTGTAGATAATGTTTTGTGTATCCAAGTGTAGGTTATACTGAAGACAAAGGGTTTGCTCTCAAGAATCTAACTCAGTGAGAAAAGAGGGAAACTTCTAGTAGTCTAGTGATTGAAAACCTGTTTGACATTGGATGGGATAGGTTTTAAAAACATGCTTTGCTTATTAGTAAAGGATAGGATATCTTATAATGTAATAGAACCATATATTTTATGGATTAAGAGTACAGTTTCCAAAGTTACCAACTTGCTAGATGTGTGACCTTACCTGTCTTCTTTTATGCTCAATTTCCACATCTATAAAATGAGAGTTACAGTACTTCACCTAATTGGCTTGAGATCTAAGAAAGAATGTATGTAAGTTCATATGAGTGGCAAATAGATCTTCTATAGCTGTTACATGGTACATATGTGATAATTTTATATGTTCCTTATAGACATAACAGTAGATTATAATTCAATTAAAACATGCTGAAACTTGTAACTGAAGTTACAATTATATTTTCAATAGATCTGTAATCCTTGTGAGCAAAATAATAGAATTCTCAGATACGTATATATGGATGAGCAAAACCTTTTTTGTTGCTTTTTCCTCTTTGCATGTATAGAAAAACCTTAGCATTGACAATTGTGTTTGGGTAGTCTGCATCATAGTCCTTTCGTAGATTGTTTTAGCTATACTGAAGAGACTGTGAATCACTGCTTCTAATTTTGTAACTTTGTCAACACTTTCTTTTTAGGATGTAATTTCTAATATCTTTATGACAATATGGATCAGATTTGTGCTGCTATAACTATCACCATTGAAACAGCACGTTATTAGGAAGCACCTAATATATGATGGTGTTTAGTGAATTTTTAGCTATAGCATACCAAAAGTCTAAGAAATCTCTAGTCAATGGCTCCATACTTCTTCAGTTATTGAAGCCGTAGAAGTTTTGTCCTACAAGTATCTTCAACTGCAAAAGTGAATTCAAGTGCTTTTGTTGTTTGTCTGTGGAACTTCAGTTGGCTCTAACAAAGCATATTAGTCAGCAGTAACTTCTTTTTTCTTTGGCTCAAAATGGCACCTAGATTTCCTTGATTCTACTCAAAGTGGGGTTTGTATCTCCTTCTCCTGCCTGGATGTCTGTCTATTCATCTAATGTTACATCATAGTGCCTCTCAAATATTAATATGCGTAAAGTGTGGCCTGATATTCTGCATTTCAAAGAAGATCCTAGCTTATTCTGATGCCATACATATTGGAGGTCAGAGCATAAAAAATAGGAGTGCTCCATCTGTATTTTGTTCTTCTTTTTCTTCGTGGGGAGTGGGTAGAGTGCTGAGTTTAAACTCAAGATTGGTGCCTGCTAGAAAGGAGCTATACCGTGAGCTATACATTCTCCCTCTTTTCACTTTATTTATTCTTCAGATAGGGTCTCACATTTTTGTATCAGATTCATTCATCTCCTAATTCATCTCCCAAGTAGCTGTTATTACAGGCATGCATTATCACATACAGCTTATTTGTTAACATGAAGTCGTCCTGACTTTTGCTTGGACTGACCTTGAATGAAGACTTTTCTGATTTACCTCTGAGTAGGTAGGATTACAGATGTGTACAACTCTATCTGATCCTCCATCTGTATTTCTTGATATTAACTTTTATATACAAGGTGGCTGTTTACTGCTAAAGTATTCGACTAACTGATTAATTTTCTTTTGGTTGGTGGGAGTACCTGTTCTAAATGCAATGCACACTTGACTTTGGAGAAAATTAGTAGCTTTGGAAGCAACCTTCAACCATTGTCCAAAGGAAGTTTATGGATAAATATTTCAATTTCCTTGTTCTTCAGTTGGGATAAATATCTCTAGTGGTATATACCAAGACTTTCTCTTCACCATCCTGTATTGGCTGCCTTGCCTCACTTCCCCACTCTTCGAGAGGTGTTTTCTGAACTCTTCTTGCAAAAAATTACTGTAATTGAGTTTTTCTCAGGGTGTGCTGCTAGGAGAATTCAAGTTAAGAACTTTGCTAAATACATTCTTATTTTGTTAGCCCATTTAAATAAGAGATAAAAACCTTTATCTTAAATTCCAATGTATTTGACTTGACACAACAAATTATGGTCATTGATGGATGTAGACTTGAGCTTCAGATATCTCTGAAAATGAGCCATCATGCTAAGGAACATACAGACATTACCAGTTAAGTTCATTAGCTGTAGCAATTCATAGAAATATAGGAATACTGGCTCTGAGTATACCGTTTAAGTCTAATCAACTTCAGGGACATGAGTTCAGGAGAATTGATTGAAAGGCATGTTTACAGCAGGACAATAACTTATTTTATGCACCTAAATTTTGGGTGCTTCATGTCAACAAGGACACTCATGAATTGAGTACATTGTGCACATTAGAAAAATAAAATCCTAAATGAGTCTTAAAGGGCAGCCCTTGGCCAGCTGGACTGTCACTCACAAAGGTGACTTTTGTACTAAAAATCCCATTTGAGTGCCAATTTAGTACTCAATTGTCACTAAAGTTACTAACAGTGCAACTGCATAGCATCTTCTAAGAACAGCTTCTCTAGTGTAATGGGAGTTTGATAATTAAACATTAACATTTTGCTGAGGCGGTATACTACTTTGCCCATATTTGCAGCTTACTGAGCTTTCCTATTGTGGTGGGGGTTGAGAGTGCTAGGTTATCATGCTTTGGCTGTAAAACCAGGCATTTTTTCTAATCAAGGGTTACAAATAAAGGCAAGTACTCACTTGCACATTTTTGGCCATTGATACCAATGCAGTAAAATCTTGTAAACTTTCTAAAAACCTGATCATGACAAAGCTAAAAGAAAAAATTGTGGTAAAGCTATATCTTTGTACTATACTTTTCTACTTTTTTCAAAAATGTATTTTTTCAAATTATCCATGCCAAACAATTTCATATTTTAAATATACAACTAAAAGTTGTATAAATGTTGGACTTAATAAAAGAGGTATCTTTTTTTTAATTGTGGAAATACCATACAGAGGCGTTACAATTACATGAGCAAGGTAATGAGTATATTTCTTATCAAGCATTGTTGCCTCCTCCTTTGTTTCCCCTTCCCATCCCTTCCCATCCTCCACCCCATGTAAAGTTCATTTTTCGACATAATGTTAAAAGAGGTGTCTTAACCTGGTCTCCATAAAAAAAATATCACAGGATGAGTAGCTTAGAAAGAATAGAAATTTATTTTCACAGTTCTGGTGGATGGAAAGTATAAATATGGCACTGGAAGATTCAGTGTTTGATGAAACATGCTTTCTCGCTCCTTGACAGTACCTTATAGCTGTATTCTTACATGATGGAAAGCCTGAGACCTGGGGCTTATCATCTTATGGGCACTAATCCTATTCATGAGGACTCTGCCCTCATGATCTAATCACCTTCCAAGGACTCATCCCCTAACACCATCATTTTGGATATTAAAATATGAACATATGAATTTTGAGAGGAAACATGAATATTCAGAGCACAGAAAAATGAATAGTTTCAGAATGTCCCTCATTACTTTATACTACCAATGTAAATTAAGCCTCAGGACAGAAAGATTAATGAAGCATCAGAGACAAAGTCAATGGTTACATCTAAACTTTGGTTTAGACTTCTTTTTTGTTGTCATTTATCTAATTTTATGTAGACTTGATTGAAAACACTAGGAACTTTAATGGGAGCCTATCTCTGATCCCACTCCCATCTCTTAGCTCCCCAACAGGAAGAGGTAAAGAGTAATTTATCTATTTGGTTGTTGGTCTGGGAGTTTTGCCTTAAAACTACGCAGCAGTATTCTCTTTCTACTTAGGTTGTACGTTACATATCAATTACATTTTCCTAATTATTCCAGATAAATTTTTATATGAACATTAATAAATATTCTTATTGTCTACTTTTATTTGGAATACCTTGGAAAAAAGAATTCTCAATCCACCCTTTTAGTGATTTCAGGATCAACTTCAAGCCTTGATTACTTTGTCAGGAGCTGTTTTGCATTATAGATATATGTGGGGATGGACAAGGTTGATAATCACTTGATTTCTGCTTCCTGTAAAGTCTGCTGCCACTGTTTGTTGAGTAAGTGTGTTAGCATCCTACTAGGCACTCATCCATTTATATTCCTGTCCATCAATTTTAGCTTTTTGGCTGAAAGGAGAAACTTTCAAAAGATCATTCAGTGCTTCCCTGTTTCTTATGTTCTTCAGCTCGCCTGATGTTAAGCATTTTATAAAAGCAAACACATTTCCAGAAAGCCCACCAAAGAGTTTCTTTCAGGTCCATGAGTGGTTCTTTACATCACCAACTCCAGGATTTTATAACTATTATGTGAATTGAAATGAGAGACATGTATTTTTTTAATTGAGTCAGAGAACACATTTAACAGTGTTTGGTTTCATAGGACTATGGCTTGTTACTTATGACACATGCTTAAATTTACTTAAAATATAAATATAAAGAATACCATTTTACCAGGATATTCCAAAACTAGTGTTCTCTCTATGACCAATTATATTGGTCAGTAGAAGTTGGAAAACCATTTATTTTGCCAGTCCTGAGGCTTGAATTCTGGGCTTTGTGCTGTCCTTGAGCTCTTTACTACTTGAGCCCCAGTGTCATTTCTAGCTTTTTCTGCAATTTAATTGGCAATAGCCATCTCACAGACTTTCCTGTCCAGGATGGCTTTGAATCACCATCCTCAGATCTCAGCTTCTTGAGTAGCTACGATTACAGGCTTGAGACAACCATGCTTAACTGGAAAACCACTTTTATGATTTTATGACATATACAAATCTTAATGGCTAATTAAGTGAGATTATGATTTCAACTTTTCTTTAGTACCATTCCACAATATAGGAATGTAGCATATTGCTAGACAATGGTGCTGGAGATTTCCCCACTGTCTTATATTGATGAAGGAAGAAAGATTAAGGAAGGCTCTTAAGAACACATTATAAAGCTCCTTGCTGAAATGCCAGAATTTTCCTTTCAGTTTAAAAATCTCACTGAATAAACTTTTTTTTCATGTGTTCTGCCACTTAGACACACTTTGAAGAATGCTTCTTTGTCTTACATTACTTTTTAAATACTCATAATATTCAAAACAAATAAAGCCTTTAAATATAAAATATGGAGCACATATGAAGCATGGCCCTCCTTGTAGATCATTGCACTTTTATTCAGTAAGAATCTTTTGACTAGATACAGTACAAAGGATAGCAGCAACAGAGTAGTTTGGCATAAGGTTGGGAGGGTGGCAAATGAGGAAAAACATTGCTGGAAGGTTGGTAATAAACAATATGGTCCCAGTTTTTGACAGAGTTCAGAGGAAATCAGAGAAGGGCTTGATCTAGGGCAATGACCCTGTGTGAGTGCCAGGAAATGTGCCCTGTTGATGAATTACTGTGGTTTAATGCAATATCACAGATAGTCAGAATGTGATCATTTTACTGCTCCAAGAATCAAATAAACCACTACCAAAACAAATGGCCTTTTTGAAAATAATGATATGCTTAGCAATATGAACAGGTGCAACAAGGGCAAGGACTTCATTCCTATAGCCCCCAAACAGATACATTACTTACACAAGACTTTGCTCCTATGTGCTGGTCTGGTCTGGTCTGAAACTGGTGGATAACATGAATGATTATGCTCTAATATTTCATGGAATCCTGTCCGCAATGTAATGAAGACTTTTCTGCTGGGAAAAAGTAAGTCAACATCTTTGGATGCTTTATTTTATGTTCAGCATTCCTTCAAAAAATAAGGTGAATAAAGAAAAAACAAAACCCAGCAGTAGAAATAATAAGCTGATTGAGGAATACTTGAAAGAGGGAAGATTTAAACACTTTGATCTGCATCTACTTTGAAAGAAGGGGAGGGAATAGGGAAGACTTGAGTGAACATGATTAAGATTGAGGGATGGTAGAGCTGTACCTTTATTTACACTTTCAAATGTTGTGGGAATAAGAGAATGTTTTGTGAAATTAAGCAACCATCCTCCTGAAAAAAGAAAAAACTTCCTCAGAGCTAACCTTTTTTCCCATGTGTCACATAAAATAAATAAGGGCATTTATGTTATCAGGCATGTCAACACATTTTTTTTCTTTTTTTCTTAAAAACAATTTTTTTTTGGGTCCAGTTGTGGGGCCTGAACTCTGGGCCTGGGTGTTGTCCCTCAGCTCTTCAGCTCAAAGCTAGTGTGCTACCACTTGAGCCATAGCACCACTTCTGGCTTTTTTTCTTCTATGTGGTGCTGAGGAATCGAACCCAGGGCCTCATGCATGCAAGGCAAGTGCTCTACCACTGAGCCACCTTCCCAACTCCACATTTTTTTTTCTTTTGGTAAGTTTTTGTTAGGTAAATTAAATACTATGAGCAAGAATAGTACCCAGGGTAAACATACCAAGACCATTAATCTTCAAGCCTTGATGTGGTCAAATTCATCTCGGAAGTGGTCAAACTGGAACAGTACCCCAGTGGATTCAATCCTTTCTGAAAACATTCTTTTTCCCATGGAGCTTGTAACAATGAGCCCTCCCCCTATGTTTTCTTCATAGACTTATTGACGGCTTGGAATTATATTTGTTTACTGGGTTTTCATTCACGTCTCCTACCCTATCAGCTCTATAGGCTATCATTCACAGTTCTGTGATTTCCCTAGAACATAGTAGGTTCTCTATATTACTGAAAAAAATCAGTGCCAGAGTGACCAGTAGTCACAGGGGCATAAGATTACCATTGCATTTACTGAAGTAAAACCCAGCTAGTTTATCTTTCCTTAGGCACTTCTGCTCAAAATATCCTGTAATCATTTAGGAAGAGGCACAAAAAGTACTTAACAACTACACAAATGTATCATGGAATTAATAAAGTATGGTGGGGGAGCTGTCATCACACCTCTTACAATCATATTTTCACCTGCCCTATGTGTTGGTAACTAGAGGCTGGTAGGTAGTATTCACCAATGAAGAAAATTCATTGGCACTGAGCTTGCTTTGGGAAAAAAATCTGTTTTGCACCTTTAAAAAATATTTTAAAAGAAGAGGCACAGCTGCATTGGTTTATTCAGCTGTAATTCTCTTTCATTGGGCTAGGTTCAACAGAAGGGTAACGGGGAGATGTTTTTTGTTCTTTGAATTTCAATGATTAAACAACCATTTCTATTGTCTGATTTCTAGTTTTAACAAACATTGTAGCAACAGACATAATTACTAGATTTTGTTTTTGTACTGCTGAGCCATTTTTATTGAAGAATGCCAAGCACAGGCAAGATTACATACAAACACTGAATTTAAATAAAATAACTCCAGAATTCAATAGACAAAAGAAAAACATTAATAATGGAAAGAATAAGCTAATGGATTTTCCCCTTGGCATTTGCGTTTTGCTACTAACATTCTCATTCTAAAATCATGCCAAAACTATTATTGTTTTGCATGTGTTAATATGAGAGCTACTTGATTTCCCAATGAAAGATTTTAATGATCCACTTTCATTCTGTTTCATTACAAGGAAAATTAAGAATATTTTATTGTGTGTGCTCATTCTTTTGCAATTTCCTCCTCCTATTTTTACTTTAAAATACCAAAATATGTGTCCCTATCTATTGAGACAACTAAAATGGCACTGGACAACACATGTAGTCCAATTTGCTCATGTATTTCTCTTTATTTTAGAAAAGCCTTAAGATTTTCTTTGAATTAACTGATGGTGTGAAAGTTGTCTGCTTTCTGTATACACCTTTCATGAATTTTCAAGGTAGAATATTTTTGTAAAATTTTAAGTCTGTATGCTAGCTGATAACTATTGGTTGCTTACTATTTGCCAAGTATTCCTGGGTACTTTGCATGTGACATCTTGTTTAAAGCTCAGGTGAATTTATGAAGTAGTTATTATGATTATGATTATGATTAATAGCAACAGCATCCCTATTTATCCATGAGAAAACCAAGGTTTAGGGAGATGCAGTGACTGTTGAAACCAAAATTCAAATTCAAATTTATCTTCAAAGTTTTTGGCTCAATCACTATGAAATGTTGAAGATATGACTGGAAAATAGTGCCTAGAAATATTTTACTCAAGCTACCTGACCAACAAAAAAGAAACATCGTTTTCAATGTTTATTGCATGTTTATTTTCATTGTACAGACATATGGAGTACCATGTAACAATTCAATATATGTGTGCAATAAAACAAATACAGATTTTTCAAAAAGAAAACCTTCTACTGTCACCCCTTGCTACCTGCCTAGATAGGGTTTACTCAGCTGTGTGAGCATATAGATTCAACTTCTGACTTGACATTCTTTAAATAATTCATCTAAGAAACTCCCTCCATGGCTTTGTAATGATGTATTCAGCAACTACAGAGGGGAGAATCAGAAATGATTATTGACTGCAAAATGGTTAATGCTAATGTTTACATTTGGATACCAAGAAGAAGAACTTGAGTGTAAAATGTCTACTTCAGAGTATTTTGAGAGATTTGGGTTGGTTTTGTATGACTAAAATAAAAAAAGATTATAGGTATATGTTCATAAATTTACCTGTGTCAAGTTGTATAGTGTTAGGTAGCAGGACTTGATATGAAAGGTGATAATGGGAATTAATTTTAGAAAACACTAAAATACACAAATAGCTCTGATTAAGTCTCACTAAACACACTGAATTCATCAGGGTATTACAATATCAAGAAGGGTCAAAATAAGTATTCAAGTTCAAGGGTAGAAAGCAGAAATTGATTTTTAAATCAGGGGGCTAGGTGTTGCAGAAATAGGTGGAAATTAGAAGAACAAGTATCTTTTGAGAGAAGATAAGATAGAAGTTAAACAGTATTTTCTACCAATGGAAATTTGATAAGTTCTGTAAGTTTACTTATTACTATACATGCTAATGTATACTTATTGTATTTATTACTATTTTAATGCCCATGTAGGTGACTAGGAAGGCATTGTACCATACTAAAGAAGAATGTCTTGGTAGGAAGGGGGATATAATTTGGGATCCAAATGTGCTATGTCTCAGATGAAATCCTGAACCTGTCACTTCCTATCTCTGTGGCCTTTTAGAAATTATGTCTGTACCTCATTTTCTTAATGTGTAAATTGGGAATATCAATAATATCTACCTCACCAGGATGTTGTAAGAATGAAAGAGCTTAGTGCTAGTGGTGCATACCTATAATCCTAGCTACTCAAAAGACAGATCTCAGAATTGTAGATCAAAGGCAGCCTGAGAACACAGGTCCAAGAGACTCTTACTTCCAGATAACCAGCAAAAAGATAGTATTCAAGTGCCAGCCTTGTGGGAAAAGCTAAGCAAGAGTGCAAGGCACTGAGCTCATCTTACTAATGGGGCAAAAATATTCATAGTAATCAATTATGCAGAGTCTACCATACAGTCAGGGCTGAACAAAAGAAACTATTTCTCTTTTATGTGGTTGGTCTGATGAGGTTTTTGTGTTCATATTATTGGCAACAACAGTAGTGTATTTTGCTGGTAAATTCTTTGTGCTTGGGCTTAGATGACATGCCTATTCAAAGTACACTTTTCATGAGCTTTTCATTTAAGCTTTAGTGAATGATTTATATTTGTCAAGCGGGTGAGGACAGAATTGATAGCATTTGTAAAAGGGTTTGCCTATTAGCACAGAGACTTTCAAGTCAGAAAGACCTGCAGTTCTTTTATGGTTGGTTTTTTTTTCACTATCCAATCTTTATGAGAACTTTCAACCTCCGTTTTCCTTCCAAACTCCTATCCCCCTTCGCAAATAGTTCAGGGAGTATTTCCCTTATACATGAATAAGCATTGAGAGGGAATTTGGGAAGTGGGCAATAGGAAAAGAGAAAGGCCAAGAGGAGCCTTCATTGCTGGCAGAGTGCCAGGATGACATTGATGACTTTAGCAATAGCGAAAATCTTCAGTTTCTCCCATTATTTGATGGCTTTTCAGATTGTTGAAAAATAAAACCCAATCTGTCATGTAACTAACTGAGTTCCTTTTAACTGCTTAATTCTACTCTCTGTGCAAACTAAATTTCTTTTATTAAGTTTAATGTTCATTTCAGCTGTTAGTTCCAAAAACAGTTTTCTCTGGAATGGAGGTCCAATCCAGAATGTGAAAACAAAATATCAGTCTGATATGATGCTAATAAGTCAGCCTAGAGATATCGATGTAACCTGATTTTGGAAGGATAAAAATCCATAGTAAATAATTTCTCAAATTGAGTTGCTCAAACAAATTGAATGAGAAGCTGAGAGTTCAGGGTTAATTGTTTCATTTTGTAGATGAAGAGGCTGATATTTAAAGCTTATAAGTCCAAAGCTGACTTAGCCTGATGAATTCATGGTTTACTGAATCTAAAACTAGCATGTTGTTTGTTTGGAAATTTCTGTGGCCTAGTGTCGAGTGACTCTTACATGAAGTTGAGATCAAGACTCTCAGTCGAGAGAGGTTTCCAAGATTCAGATGCTCTTGTTTGTATCCTTGCTTAGTAAAATCAGGATTAAATTGTTCATTCCAAGTTATTATTGACTAGCTCCTGGATAGCTGGCAGGTTATATTAAAATAAAGTTTCATGCAGGAATATTGTATTTTATGAAACAAGCCTCAAGTAGCAATGATAGAATCATATTTACCTAAAGATCTTTGTGTTAAAAAAATCCTGTGCAGGTAGAGGGATAAAGGAACTCTGATTAGACAATGGAAGATGGGTTTTGAGGTGATTCATTTGGTCGTGCACCAACCGTGCATACCAAGGTCCCATGTTCTCCAGTGTCCAGTACTGCAAAAGATCACATCAAGAAGAATCTGTAGATGTGAATTTTAATAGATATGGAATTAATGTGTGAGTCAAGACTTGTGCAAAAATTACAATTTAAAAAATGCAAAGAAATATATCATTTTCCCACAATAGGCATGCAACAATATAAATGACATAAATGTGTTGTGTATGTTAATTGGGATACAGTGTGATATTTCAACACGTAAATACATTGTGCTAAAAATGTCTGGATTATTAACTTTTCCCTTACCTTGTTATTTCTTTATGTTCAGAGACTTTGGTGCTCCTCTATTCAGGTCGAGCACCTTTATAAAAATATATAATGAGTTATTGTGAACTATAGTCCTTCCTGTGTTTTGGAGCCCCGGAATTTATTCTGCGTACTCATCACCCAACTTCCCTTATGTTTTAAATGTTCATTATACCCTTTTTCTTTAAAAAAAAAGTCTCCTTCCACATAAAAATAACAAAGTATATTAGAAATTGTTGCTGAAATTAGCCTGAAAGATTTGGAAGATCATCAAAATTTAAATAAATATTTTATAATACCCCCCAAAAAAAAATCCTGTGCAAAAAAAAAGATCTTTGTGTTGTTCAACTGGAGTACCTGATGCAGTTTAAAAATACATTTATGTTTTGTTTTTTTCAATAAAGGTTGATACTGAAATTTCTTCCAAATTCAACAGGCTTTATTTTTCTAAAATATTTCAAGGCTTTTGAGATAATTTGTGTGGGTGGTTGAGAAAAAGCACAAGCAATAATCACAAAAACCCACTAAGACTGATAATGGCTCCACTTCTAAACCAGTGTTTGGAAGACAAGATTGGTTTCTGACCATGAGCCAAAGTTTGAGAATAAGACTCCACCCAGGTAGGTATTGTTAGAGGCTAGAGACATTTGATATACTGATGGGGCTGTCTGGTCCTTTTAGAATGCTGGTTGAACCAGGAGTGACCAGTTTTCACAATTATATTAATCCCAGAAATCAAATTTTACTAAGTAACATGACTATATGCTTGGTCTAGAGAAATTATTACTCTGAGTATCCTATATACCAACATGCTTTCTGTAGTGATACTAGGGTATTTTTGAACATATATAGGTGAAGACTTACCATGTGGAAAAGTGTGACTACTCAATCTAATGTAGCATCTGTTATTGTCTATCATAGAAATCTGTGTTGTTATGTGCTTAAAACGATCTATAGTGTATTTGTCATCATTCTCACCCTCTTGTCTTTAAGTTACACAAAGGCAAGGGGCCCTATATATTTTTCTAACTATTCTTTTGTTATAGGACCCAATACAATACCTCACATACAGTAGCAATTCAACAAATAGGCATAGAATAAATAATGACTTGCTTTACAGCAAATGTTTCCTTAGGACCTGTGTCAACAACCATCGTTGGATCATATTTATGCTCAGATCTACATTTATAAAAAAACACATGAATTTTTTGGCTGGTCCAGGGGCTTGAACTCAGGGCCTGGGCACCATCCTTGAGCCTCTCTCTGCTCAAGGCAAGCGCTCTACCACCTGAGCCACAGTGCCATTTTTGGCTTTTCCTGTTTATGTGGTACTGAGAATTTGAACCCAGGGCTTCATGCATGCTAGGCAAGCACTCTACTATTAAGCCACATTCCCAGCCCAAACACATAAATTTTCACCCAAGAATATAGGAGTGACTCTTACATGACTGACTAGTCTGCTGTTTATTGAATATGCACAGCAGAATAGGTAATTCTAGTTAATAATATTGGCTGTTGGAGATTTTCTTTTAACATCACCTTCAGATGTTACACTATGTAGGGGACATTATTTCTTTACTTGACAACGGTATGGTTTTTATATTGACTTTTTAAATATATACTTTTTATTGTAAAGATACCATACAGAGGGATTAGAGTTACATGACTAAGGTAATCGGTACATTTGATATCAAACATTGTGACCCCATCCTTTGTTTTCCCCTATCATCCCTTCCCAACCCCCCCCCCCAACTCCACCCTCCTGCCCCCCGAAGTTGTAAAGTTTGTTTTGAACATAGTGTCTTGTACACCTTATTGTCAAACCATATCCTTATTTCAGCATTTTGTTATTTCCCTTCCCCTCCCCAAATTAGAAAAATGTATATACAAGTTTCAGGGCACCAGAAACAAACACAGTGAAAATAGGGGTTTTATCATGGGGGAAGAACACACAAAAGAAACAAAAAAAATCACATAGTATATTATAAATACATTAAAAACAACAGCAAGAAAGATAAAACCTCTTGTGTCACTATCTTGGTGTTCATTTTGCTTAGCATCGTCTTATAACATCATATGTACATAGCTTTACACCTTTCTGCTTGTCTTAGACATATACAGGTTATTCCAGATAAGGGAAACCATGGGACCTATGTTTCCTTGGGCTTGGCTTACTTCACTTAATATAAATTTTTCCAAGTCTTTCTATTTCCTAACAAATGGGGCAGTGTCACTCTTTCTGATGGAGGCATAGAATTTGACTGTATATATACATACCACATTTCTTTTTTATATGTTCTTTATTGTAAAAATACTGTACAGAGGGATTACAGTTAGTAAGGTAATGAGTACATTTCCTATCCAGAATTGTTACCTCCTCCTTTGTTTTTTCCCGACCATCCCTTTCCTCTCCACTTCCCCAACTCCTCCATTCCCCCCAAAAGTTGTAAAGTTGGTTTTCAACATATTGTCTTGTACACCTCATTCTTACAATGGGTCAACCTGTATCATTATTTCAACATTTTTTTATTTCCCTTCCCCTCCCCAAATTAAAAAATGTGTATACAAGATGCAGGGCACCCACATCAAATACAGTGAAAAGAAGTGTTATACCATGGGGGAAGAACATACAAGAGAAACAAAAAAATCTCATAGTACATTTGAAATAAGTTAAAAACAATATCAAGACAAAAATCCACTTGTGTCCATATCTTGGAGTTCATTTCACTTAACATCATCTTATATGACCATATGTACATAGATTTTGACCTTTTCTGCTTGTCCTAGACTTTTACTAGTTATTGCAAATAAGGGAAGCCATGTGACCTATGTTTCTTTGGGCCTTGCTTATTTCACTTAATATAATTTTTTTTTTGTGTCGGTTGTGGGGCTTGAACTCTGGGCCTGAGCGCTGTCCCTCAGCTTTTCAGCTCAAGGCGAGTGCTCCACCACTTGACCACTTCAAGTTTTCTGGTGGTTTATTGGCGATAAGAGTTTCACGGACTTTCCTGCCCGGGCTGGCTTTGAACCGGGATCCTTAGATCTGAGCCTTCAGAGTAGCTAGGATTACAGGCGAGAGCCACCGGCACCGGCTTCTCTTAATATAATTTTTTCCAAGTCTTTCCATTTCCTAACAAATGGGGTGATGCCATTATTATTGATGGAGGCATAGAATTCCATTGTATAAATATACCACATTTTCTTAATCCAGTCATCTATTGAGGGGCATCTGGGTTGGTCCCATATCTTAGCTATGGTGAATAATGCTGCAATAAACATAGGTGCACTG
Source organism: Dipodomys spectabilis (assembly GCF_019054845.1). NCBI lineage: Eukaryota > Metazoa > Chordata > Mammalia > Rodentia > Heteromyidae > Dipodomys > Dipodomys spectabilis. The sequence goes on along the minus strand of NW_024871033.1, from coordinate 977,503 downwards.
GTAGATTTAGTATGGCCTTGTTTGTGATCATTTGGGTAAATGCCCAAAAGTGGGATTGCTGGGTCATAGGGGAGCTACATGTGGAGTCTTTTGAGGAACCTCCATAATGCTTTCCAAAGTGCTTGACCAAGTTTACACTCCCATCAACAATGAAGTAGGCTTCCTTTTGGCCACATCCCCTCCAGGTTCTGTTGTTATTAGATTTTTTGATTATAGCCATTCTGATTGGGTGAGGTGGAATCTCAAACTTGTTTTGATTTGAATTTCTCTCATAGGTTGAGAAGTTGAGCATTTTTTTCATGTGTCCATTGACCATTCTTATTTCCTCTTCAAAGAAATCTCTCTTTAAGTCTTTAGGCCACTTATTAATGGGATGGTTGTTTCTTTGAGGATTTGTTGTTGGGGATTTAATTTTTTGAGTTCTAAGTATATTTTAGATATGAGACCCTTGGATTTATGGCTACTGAAGACCTTTTCCCAATCTGTGGGCTTTCTACTGATCTTGCTAGCTATGTCCTTTGCCATGCAGAAGCTCTGTAGTTTCATGCAATCCCATTTGACGACACTTTCTTTGATTTCTTGTATTTCTGGATCTTTATTAAGAAAATTCCAACCTCTGCCAAGGAGCCCTAGAGTTTCTCCTGTTCCTTCCAGTAATGTTTTCAGGGTGTCTACTTTGACTTTGAGGTCTCTGATACATTTGGAGTTGATTCTGGTACAGGGTGATATATAAGGATCTAGCTTTAGTTTTCTACAGGTGTTTAACCAAATTTGCCAACACCATTTACTGAAGAGGTTCTCTTTCTTCCATTCTATTTTTTAGCTCCCTTATCTAAGATGAGGTGGCTATAGGTCTGTTGGTTCATTTCTGGATCTTCAGTTCTATTCCATTGTTCCTCAGGTCTGTTCTTGTGCCAATACCAAGCTGTTTTGATTACTATGGCTTTGTAGTAGAGTGAAGTTTGGTGTTGATATTCCTCCAGCTAAGGATTGCTTTTGGTATTTGGTGTCTTTTATTGTTCCATATGAATTTTTGATTGCTTCTTCTATTGAATTTAAGATTGAGATTAAGATATTGGTAGGTATCACACTGAACTTGTAGATAGCTTTTTTGACACTATTGCCATTTTCACCATGTTAATCCTCCCAGTCCAGGAGCATGGGAGGTGTTTCCACTTCCTTAGTTCTTCATTAATTTCCTTTTTCAGGTTTTAAAGTTTTCATCATAGAGGTCCTTCACTTCTTTAGTTTACTCCTAGATATTTTATTTTTTTGTGTGAGACTGTTACACAAGGAGCTGCTTTCCTGATTTCAGCGACACTCTTTTCATTATTGGCATAGAGAAAAGCCATTGATTTTTGAGGGTTAATTTTATACCCTGTTACTTTGCCAAAGTTTCAGATCAACTGGAGTAACTTGGGAGTGGAGTCTCTGGGGATTTTTAAATGCAATATCATGTCATCTGCAAAGAGCAAGAGTTTTACTTCATCGATTCTTATTTGGATCTCCTTTATGTTTCCATTGTGTCTTATTTCTCTAGCTAGCCATTCTAATACTACAGTGAAGTGAAGTGGAGGGTGTGGGAATCCTTGTCTCATTCCTGAATTTAGAGGAAATAACATTTGCTTTTTGCCATTAAGTATAGTGCTGTCTATATGTTTGTCATACACAACCTTTCTTATATTGAGGAATGTTCTATGGATTCCTAGTTTTTCAACATAAAGGAATGTTGGATCTTTTTTTTATTGTAAAAATACTGTACAGAGGGGTTACAATTACATGGGCAAGATAATGAGTACATTTCTTATCAAGCATTGTAGCCTCCTCCTTTGTTTCCCCTTCCCATCCCTTCCCATGCTTCCCCAGACCCCCCACCTAAATCAACCCCACTCCCCCACCACAGTTGTAAAGTTCATTTTCGACATAACGACTTTCACATCTCATTGTTGTAATGGGTCCACCTGTATCCCTATTTAAACGATTTGTTTTTCCCCTTTCCCTCCACAAATTATACCGACATGAAATACAGTGAAAGCAGGGGTTATACTGTGGGGGAGGGACGTACAAAGCAACAAAGAAATAATCTTATAAATATGTTAGAAAAAATCGCATGAAAGAAAAAAAACATTTGAATACATATCTTAGGGTTCACTTCCCTAACATCACCTTATCTGACCTTTTCTGCTTGACTCAGACATATACTAGATATTGCAAATAAGGGAAACCATGGGATTTATTTTTTTGGGAGCCTGGATTACTTCACTTAATATAATTTTTTCCAAGCCTTTCCATTTCCTAACAAATGGGGCAATGTCATTTTTCTAGTTGGAGGCATAGAATTCTGTTGTGTATATATATCACATTTTTTGATACATTCATCTACTGAGGGGCATCTGGGTTGGTTCCATATCTCAGCTATAGTAAATAATGCTGCAATAAACATAGATGTGCTGGTAGCTTTAGTGTGGTCTTGTTTGTAAAGATTTGGGTAAATGCCCCAAAGTGGGATTGCTGGGTCATAGGGGAGCTCTATGTGGAGTGTTTTGAGGAACCTCCATATTGCTTTCCAAAATGGTTGAACAAGTTTACACTCCCACCAACAATGAAGTAAGGTTCCCTTCTGTCCACATCCCCTCCAGCATCTGTTGTTGTTAGAGTTCTTGATTTTTGCCATTCTAACTGGGGTGAGGTGGTATCTCAATGTTGTTTTGATTTGTATTTCTTTTATGGCTAGAGAGGTTGAGCATTTCTTCATGTGTCTATTGACCATCCTTCTTTCTTCTTCAGAGAAGTTTCTCTGTAAGTCTTTAGCCCACTTGTTTATTGGGCAGTTGTTTCTTTGAAGATTTGTTTTTGGGGGATTTAATTTTTTGAGTTTAAGGTATATTTTAGATATGAGACCCTTGTCTATTGTATGGCTAGTGAAGATCTTCTCCCAATCTGTGGGCTTTCTATTGATCTTGCTAGCTATGTCCTTTGCCATGCAGAAGCTCTGCAATTTCATGCAATCCAATTTGTCCAACAGTTCTTTGATTTGTTGTGTTTCTGGATCTCTATTAAGAAAATTTCGGCCTGTGCCAAGGAGACCTAGGATTTCTACTATTCCATCCTGTAATGTTTTCAGAGTGTCTGCTTTGACTCCGAGGTCTTTGATCCATTTGGAGTTGATTCTGGTGCCGGGTGATATGTAAGGATCTAGCTTTAGTTTTCTATAAGTAGTTAACCAATATTGCCAGCACCATTTACTGAAGAGGCTGTCTTTCTTACATTCTATTTTTTAGCTCCCTTATCGAAGATTAGATGGCTATAGGTCTGTAGGTTCATTTCTGGGTTCTTAATTCTATTCCATTGTTCCTGAGGTCTGTTCTTGTGCCAGTACCAAGTTGTTTTGATTACTATGGCTTTATAGTAGAGTTTGAAATTTGTCATTGATATTCCTCCAGCACTGTTCTTTCTGTTATGGATCATTTTTGCTATTCGGGGTCTTTTATTGTTCCATATAAATTTTTGGATTGCCTCTTCTATTTCCTTGAAGAATGAAGTTGGAATTTTGATAGGTATCACATTGAATTTGTAGATAGCCTTGTGAAGTCTTGCCATTTTCAGGATGTTGATCTTTCCAGTCCAGGAGCATGGGAGTTTTTGTTACTTTCTAAGAGCTGTTTTGATTTCCTTTTCCTGGTTTTAAAGTTTTTATTATAAAGGTCCTTCACTTCTTTGGTTAAGTTAATTCCTAGGTATTTTATTTTTTGTGAGGTTATTACTAACGGAGTTGCTTTCCTAATTTCAGCCACACTTTTCTCATTGTTGGCATACAGAGAAGCCATGGATTTTTGAGCGTTAATTTTATACCCTGCTACTTTGCCAAAGTTTTGAATGAGATTGACTAATTTGGCAGTGGAGTCTATGAGATTCTTTAAATACAAAATCATGTCACCTGCAAAGAGCAGAGTTTTACTTCTTCTTTCCCTATTTGGATCCCCTTTATGTTTTCATCTTGTCTTATTGCTATAGCTAGGCATTCTAATACTAGATTGAAGAGAAGTGGAGAGAGTGAACATCTTTGTCTTGTTCCTGAGTTAAGAGGAAATGGCTTTAGTTTTTCACCATTAAGTATAATGCTGGCTGTAGGTTTCTCATATACAGCCTTTATTGTATTGAGGAATGTTCCATGGATTCCTAATTTTTCCAGAACCTTCATCATAAAGGGGTGTTGGATCTTGTCAAATGCTTTTTCTGCATCTATTGAGATAACCATGTGGTTCTTATCCTTGCTCCTGTTGATGTGACAAATTATGTTTATTGATTTGCGTATATTGAACCAGCTTTGCATCTCTAAAATGAATCCTGTTTGATCGTGGGGTATGATTTTGTGGATGAATTGTTGAAGTCGATTGGCCAAAATTTTGTTGAGAAGTTTTGCACCAATTTTCATCAAAGAAATGGGTCTCTAGTTCTCTTTCTTTGATGAGTCCCTGCCTGGTTTGGGGATGAGGGTTATGATGGCTTCATAGAATATGTTTGGTAGTGAACTTTCTCTTTCAATTTCATTGAAGAGTTGGATGAGTATTGGTGTGAGCTGTGCTTTGAAGGCCTTGTAGAATTTCACTGTAAAGCCATCTGGTCCTGGGCTTTTCTTAGATGGGAGGTCTCTTATTGCTGTTTCTATTTCAATGCTTAATATGGGCCTGTTAAGATGGTTTAACTCATCTTGGTTTAGTTTTGTCATGTCAATATTTGCTAGGAAAAGGTCCATTTCTACCAAGTTCTCAAACTTATTAGCATAATATTTTGAGAAGTATTCCCTTAAAATATTCTGAATCTTGGTTGTTTCCGTGGTGATTTTTCCATTCTCTTTTCTGAGTTTATTTATTTGGGTGTGTTCTCTTCTTTTTCTGATAAGATTTGCTAAGGGTCTGTCAATTTTGTTAATATTTTCGAAGAACCAACTCTGTTTTGCTGATTCTTTGTATGGTTTTTTGGATTCTAATTCATTTAATTCTGATTTAATTTTAATGATTTCTTTCCAACTACTGGATTGGGGTTTATCTTGCTGCTCTTCTTCAAGGAGTTTCAGATGTCTCATTAAATTGTTGGTTTCAGAACTCTCCAATTTGTTGATGTAGGAACTCAGAGCTATAAACTTGCCCCTGAGTATTGCCTTTGCTGTGTCCCTCAGGGGCTGGTAATTTGTGTGTTCATTTTTGTTGAATATCATGAACATTTGAATTTCCTTTCTAATCTCTTTCATGACCCACTCATGATTCAGCAGTGTGTTGTTCAGCCTCCATGTATTACAGGATTGTCTTTGGTGGCTTTTGGTGTTGAGTTCTAATTTTATTCCCTTGTTGTCTGAGAAAATGCAAGGTATAACTTCAATGTTTCTGAATTTGGACAAGTTTCCTTTTTGTGGTCTATTTTGGAAAATGTTCCATGTGCTGCTGAGAAAAACGTGTATTCTGGTGCTGCTGGGTGAAATATTCAGTAGGTGTCTGTTTAATCTTGTTCAGACCAAGGAAAAGGTCCTTAAAGCTGTCAAGGAGAAAAGATCAATCACATATAAAGGGAAACCAATTAGATTCATCTCAGATTTCTTGGTGGCGACAATCAAAGCAAGAAGAGCCTGGAATGATGTATGCCATGCCCTAAAGACAAACTACTATCAACCAAGAATTCTGTACCCAGCTAAACACACCTTGATAACGGAAGTTCAAATAAAAATTTTCCATAGCAAAGAAAAATTGAATCAGTATATCTCCACCAAACCAGCCCTACAAATGATTCTTAAAGATGTCCTACACATAGAAAACCAACATGACTACTATAAAGACCAAGAAACCGCACCCAAACTGAGAATCCAAGTACCATAGGAAGAACCCAGTTGCCGCAGCCCCCAAGAAGGTGGATAAAATGGCAGGAAAGCACCAATACCTCTCAGTCCTATCTCTCAAAATTAACGGTCTTAACTCTCCAATTAAGGGACATAGACTGTCTAGTTGGATTAAAAAGCAAGATCCTCCTATCTGCTTCCTTCAGGAGTCACATATTTCCCATAAAAACAAACACATTTTCAGTGTGAAAGGCTGGAACAAAATCTACTAAGCAAATGGCTCCCCTAAACAGGTAGGAGTTGCAATCGTAATATCAGATAAAATAGACTTCAAACTAAAATTAGTGACAAGAGATAAAGAAGGTCACTACATACTAATTAATGGATCTCTCCTTCAGGAGGATATTACAATTCTAAATATCTATTCACCAAACAACGGAGCACCCAAATTTATCCAAGAAACATTATTTTGCCTCAAATCCCACATAGATCCAAAGACATTAATTTTTGGGAACTTTAACACACCACTTTCCCCACTCGATAGATCAACTCGGGAAAAACTCAACAGAGAATCCACAGATCTACACAATTGCATAGATCAACTACATTTAATAATCGTCTTGTTGGTTTTCTATGTGTAGGACAATTTTAAGAAACTTTTGTAGGGCTGGTTTGGTGGAGATATATTGTTTCAATATTTCTTTGCTATGGAAGGTTTCTATTTGTCCTTCAGCTATGAAGGAGAGTTTAGTGGGGTACAGTATTCTTCGTTTATAGTTGTTTGTCTTTAGGGCATGTCATACATCATTCCAGGCTCTTCTTGCTTTGATTGTCTCTGTTGAGAATTCTGAGGTGATTCTAATTAGTTTCCCTTTATAGGTGATTGATCTTTAAGGATCTTTTCTTTGGTCTGAATTGATCCTGTGCGGATTATAATGTGATGGTGGGATGTCCTGTTTTGGTCTGGTCTATTTGGAGTTCTAAAAGCTTCTTGTATCTGAATAGGCCTATCTTTTTGCATGTTTGGGAAATTCTCTTCTAGCATCCTGTTAAAGAAACTTCCTAGACCATTCACTTCTGTCTCTAGGTGTTCCTCTACACCCATTATCCTCAGATTAAGTCTTCTGATGGTGTTTTCCATGTGTTGAATAGATCTATCATAGTTCTTGGATTTGTTTTGGATTGTTGTATGTTCTTTCTCTATGATATCTAGGTTGCTTTCAATCCCCAAGATTCGAACTTCTGCGTTGTCTAACCTACTGTCAAGACTTTCTGCCTTGTTTTTTATTTCTTTTCCTTCTAGTTGGTTGGCTTTGATGGCTTCAAATTCTTTGTTGGAACTTTGTTTTTTTATCTTGTATGAACTTCTTCCTTAATTTGGTGTTCCGTGCTTGTTCTCAAATCACTTTGTTGATTGGTTATGGTTTCCTTGGACTCTCATTCCTTCTGTTGGGTTCCATTCAGCATTCCCTTTTTGGTCTCCTGTCTTCTTTCAGCTCTTTTCAATTCTTATCCCGTTCTCTCAGTTCCTATATTACTGTTTGATTAGCTTCCTCACGTTCACGCAATTCCTGTAATTCTCTTTGAGTGTTCTCGGCCTGCTCACGCCATTCCTGACTTTCTTTTTGTCTGTTCTCAGCCAGCTCACTCAATTCGTCTATGTCTTTGACTGATGTCAGCTTGCTCATGCAATCCCTTTATTTCTCTTTGAGTGTTCTCAACCTGCTCACACAATTCTTGTATCAATCTTTGAGTAGCTTCCTCATGCTCAGGATATTCCTGTATTGAACTTTGGTTTGCCTCCTCTCTCTCAATATCACGCCCACACTGAGTCCTTTGCAGGTTTTCAATCTTTTCATTTACTATGTTTACCAGTAGTGTTTGTAGAGCTTTTTGGAAGCTCTCCTCTGGATTATTCATTATCTGTTTTGTCCCCTGATTATCATGAGTGGGAGTTGAGCTACCCGGACTTGCCATTTTTCTTGTATTTTTCTGGCTTGTTCTGCCCATTTGGGATGAAAGTAACACCAGTTTTGTGCTAGAACACTGTCTTAAGACAAGCATCAACCAAAGTCTGTAGTTGCATTGTCAAAAGTCTGCAGATACAAACTAGTTCAACAGATATATCTATTCAACACCAAACAAATATGTATTAATGGGCTACGAACAGCAAAGGAGAATTTGGCAAACCAGAAATTATTAGGTTTAGGGAGTGATGTGGGAAAAAATAGGATTAGAGGGATGTGTAAAGGCAGAGGGAGAGTTAACTTAACTAAGTCCTAATCTCAAAGCGGGAAATAGATTGGATAGAATGATAATAGAGAGAGAGAGAAAAAAGAAAGAGAAAGAAAAAAAGAGACAAGAAAAAATAGAAATACAAAAATTAAAAATTAAAAATACAACACTTAAAAATTATGCAAATTTAGCAACATAATAATCAGAGAAAAACGGAGATAGGATAAGAGAAGGAGAGGGATAGAAAGGAGATGCGAAAAAATTAAAAATAGAAATGCTTAAATTATTATATAGGTATAAAGACGTAGTACTGCTATTAAGGAATTTAAGCCTAAGAGGTTTTGAATTGAGTAATAAATTTCTGGATTAAATGTGTACACAATGGGGAATAAAGTCTAATAATCAACTACGGGTATATTTGAGGATAAGCAGAGCAGCAATTAAGTCACTCAAAGAAGAACAAAACAGAAGTAAAAGTGAAAAGAATGAGAAACAAAGAAAAAAAGGATCAAAAGGTCAGTAGAGCTAAACAAAAAAAAAATTAAAAAAGAATAAAAAAGAAAACAAAGAAAACACATGTATACCCCTAAAATAAAAATTATAAGAAGAAGAAAAAAAGTTAATAAAAACTATTTTTTAAAGTTAAAAATTAAAAAAAACGTTATAAATTTTTTTCATAGAAAGTACAAAAAATGAGTTCTTTGATTTTTTGGGGGGAGATGGAAAGATCCTGTATCTCCCTTGTTTCTGTAACCTGTCTCTTGGACGAGTCTCTGTCTACTTGTGGTGTTTGATTTTCCTGTGGCTTGGATGGTTTCTTAAGTCAGTTTGTTTGAGCAGGTAGAAAAATGCTCTGCTTTATCCAGGATTTTGTGATCCTCGTCCTAGGCTAGTTCAATGGGAGGGAGATCTGCTTTGAGTATCATAAAAGAGGGAGATAGCTTTTTCCTCTAGTTTGGTGGTACTGTGATGAGGCTAGGTTCTGGGTATAGTTGAGGCCTTTCAGCAAACCAAAGCTTTTTCCTGAGGGGTTAGCTTCTGAGACACTCAGAGCCCAGCCTGGAGCATTCTCAGGGTTTATGTTTACTGAATTTCAATTGATTGTCTGGCTGCTGTAGGGAGGGGAATCTTCTGGCTCTGCTTACCCAGTGAAGAAAGCCACTCCTGGGGCTGATGGAGCTTTTCAGACTGGGCTGGGTGAGTTTTCCCTGGGTGGAGCCAAGCCTGGCAGGTCTGGGCAGGTTCCTGTGACCTGATAAATGACTGTTTTGTTTTCTTCCAAGGCCTGAGTTGGAGTTAGCAGCTCAGCCAGGCCTTTGTCAGTATCAAAGATGGAGATCTCTGGTAGTGGGGGGTGAGAGGGGTGGCCTTCCCTCCTCTGGTCCCTGAGAAGGAGTGTGGATGTCAGGGTTCTACTCACAGTGCTGGAGTGTTGGTTCCTGAGTTGTCTCTGGTCTGCGATCTGCAGGATGAAGATGTCTGCTCCTTGTCAGTTCTTGCTGGTGTTGAGTAAAATCTCCTCGCCTGCTGTGTCTGGTGCCTTTTCCTCTCTGTGTTGCAGATATGGCGGCTACGGCCATTGCTGCTGCCACTGCAGCCACAGCTGCGACTGCTGGCAAGTGTTCAGATCTGTCTCCTTGTCTAGATTTTCCCTCTCTGGCCTAACTCTCTGTACTGTGATGGCACACTTGGTGTGATTCTCTGGCTTAGGACTGTTCACTGGAGCACTAAAACTGCTTTCTATGTGAGAGATTGTTTAGCCTCCAGTTTCTCCTCCGCTATCTTCCCAGAACTCCCCCGGGTGTTGGATCTTGTCAAAGGATTTTTCTGCATCTATGGATATAATCATGTGGTTATTGTCCTTGCTTATGTTGATGTGATTAATTGTATTGATTGATGTGCATATATTGAACCAGCTTTGCATATCTGAAATTAATCCTGTTTGATCATGGTGTGTGATTTTTTTGATGAACTGTTGACTGGCCAAACTTTTGATGAGAAATTTTGCATTGATGTTCATCAAAAAAATGGGTCTGTAATTCTCTTTCTTTGATGAGTCTTTGCTTGGTTTTGGGATGAGGGTTACGATGGCTTCTTTGAATGAGTTCGGTAGTGAACTTTCACTTTCAATCTCATTGAAGAGTTGGAGGAATATTGGTTTGAGTTCTGCTTTGAAGTCCTGGAAGAATTCAACTGTAAATCCATGTCGTGCTTGGCTTTTCTTACTGGAAGGTCTTTTATGACTGCCTCTGTTTTTATACTTGATATGGGTCTGTTAAGTTGCTTTACATCATCTTGTTTTCCTTTGGGCATGTCAGTATTGGCTAGAAACATCCATTTCTTCCAGATTCTCAAACTTATTAGCGTAAAGTTTTGAGAAATATTTCCTCATAATGTTCTAAGTCTTGCTTGTTTCTGTGATGATGTTTCCATTCTCATCTCTGAGTTTGTTCATTTGGCTGTGTTCTCTTCCTTTTCTGGTAAGATTTACTAAGGGTTTTTTAATGTTGTGAATTTTTTTGATGAACCAACACTTTTTTTGTTGTTTTCTATGGGTTTTTTCAGACTCAAATTCATTTAATTCTGTTTTAATTATAATTATTTTCCATTTAGTCAATTGGGGTTTAGCTTGTTGGTCTTTTTCAAGGAACTTCAGGTGACTCGTTAAATTTTTGGTATCAGATCTCTCCAATTTGTTGATGTAGCAATTCAGAGCTCTGAGTACTGCCTTTGCTGTGTCCCAGAGGAGCTGGTAGTTTGTGTGTTCATTTTTGTTGAATATCTTGAACATTTCAATTTCCTTTCTAAACTCTTCCATGAGTCACTGGTGGTTCAACAGTGTGTTGTTCGGCCTCCACATTGTACAGGACTTTCTTTGGTGGCTTTTGGTGTGGAATTCTAATTTTATTCCCTTGTTGTCTGAGGGAATGCAGGGCATAATTTCAATGTTTCTGAATTTGGATAAATTTGCATTGTGAACTAAAATGTGGTCTGTTTTGGAGAATGTTCCTTGTGCTGCTGAGAAGAACATGTATTGTGTTGCTGCTGGTGAACTATTCTGTAGATATCTGCTAAGTCTAGTTGATCTATGCACATGTTTTGATCCGAGGTTTCTCTGTTGGGATAGTGGTGTGTTAAATTCCCCAATAATTAATGTCTTTGGATCTATGTGTTATTTTAGGGAAAGTAGTGTTTCTAGGATAAATTTAAGTGCTTCATTATTTGGTGAATAGATATTTAGAATTGTAATATCCTCCTGAAGGAGAGATCCCTTAATTAGTATGTAATGACCGTCTTTATCTCTTCTCACTGTTTAATTTGAAGACCATTTTATCTGATATTGGCATTGCAACTCCCACCTGTTTATAGGGGTCGTTTGGTTGGTAGATTTTATTCCAGCTTTTCACTTTCACAATATGTTTGTTTTTGTGGGCAAGGTATCTTTTTGAAGGCAGCAGATAGAAGGATCTTGCTTTTTGATCCAACTATACAATCTATGTCACTTAATTAGAGTGTTAAATCCATTCATATTTAGAGTTTGCACTGAATGGTGTTTGGTAGTTCCTGCCATATTACCCACCTTCTTTGGGGCTGTGAGAACAGGGTTATTCCTATGATTCTTTCCTATAATTATTCTCACTTTGGGGGTTGTATCTTGGCTTTTATTGTGCTCTTGTTGGTTTTCTGTGTGTAGGCCATCTGTAAGTATCTTTTTTAGGGATGGTTTGGTGGAGATATATTGTTTCCAATGTTTTTTTTTTTTTGCTTTTTTGGGGGGGGCCTGAACTCTGGGCCTGGGCACTGTCCCTCAGCTCTTCAGCTCAAGGCTAGTACTTTACCACTTGAGCCATAGTGCCACTTCCGGCTTTTTTCTTTTTGCTTATGTGGTGCTGAGGAATCGAACCCAGGGCTTCATGCATGCAAGGCAAGCACTCTACCACTGAGCCACCTTCCCAGCCCCTCTGAAAGCTTATTTTATCTGAATGGGCACTATCTTTTTGCATGTTTGGTAAGTTCTCTGTTAGGATCCTGTTAAATAAATTTCCTGTACCTTAAGCTTCAGTCTCTAGGCCCTCCTCTACACCCATTCGCCTTAAATTCGTCCTTCTGATGGTGTCTTCTAAATACTGAACAGCTCTATCATATTTCTAGGATTTGTTTTTAATACTTGTCTGTTCTTTATAATTCTAGGCTGTCTTCAGTCCCAGAGATTCATTCTTCTGCATGGTCTAACCTATAGTAAGGGCTTTCTACTTCGTTTTTTATTTCCTTTCCTTCTAATTGATCACATTTTATGGCTTCAAATTCTTTGTTTGGGCTTTGTTTTAGATCTTGTATGGACTTCTTTACCTTCTTAATTTGGTTTTCAGTGTTCATTCTTAAATCCCTTTGTTGACAGTTATGATTAGACTCCCTTTCCTTCTGTTGGGCTTCATTCAGCATTCCCTTTGTGGCCTCCATGGATTCCTCCAGCTTTCTGTTTGTGGATTCCATCAATGTCTCTATTAATGTTTGTTTATTCTCATCCCGCTCAGGCAATTCCTCTATTAATATTTGATTAACTTCCTCAGGCTCACAAAATTCTTATATTAATCTTTGGTTAGCCTCATCATGCTCACAAATTTCCCTATCATGCTTACACATAGTCCTTTGCAATCTTTCAATCTTTTCAATCAGCATGTTTACCAGTAGTGTTCATAGAGCATTTTTTTGAAATCACCTCTGAATTATTCATTAACTGCTCTGTTGCATGATTTTTATGAGCATGACTTGAGATACCTGGACTTGCCATTTTTCTTGTGTTTCTCAGGCTTGTTCCATCCATTTGGGTATGAAAACAAAACAAATTCTGAGCTAGAACACTATTAAGGCAAGCATCAGAGCCCTATAGTCGCACAGACTGATGTAGTCTAAATGAGTACAGATACAATGTAGTTCAACAGATACAATCTAATTTAACAAGAAACAAGAGTTCAAAGGACTTAGAAAATCAGAGGAGTCAGCAGGCCAGAAATTAATAGGTTTAAGGAGAATTGTGAGAAGAAAAGAGATTAGAGGAATGTGGGGAGGAAAGAAAGAGGGAATATAACCAAGACCTAAATTGAGAGAGAGAGGACATGAATAGAAGGAATGGAGAAGGGAGATAAAGAAAAAGGAAAAAGGAAAAATTTTTAAATGAAACACTTAAAAATTATGTAAGTATAAAGAAATAATACTACAATTAATGGAGTTAAGGCTGAGAGATTGTGAATTTAGTAATAAATATCTGAATTAAATATGCACAAGATGAAGGATAAAGTCTAATAATTGAAGACGGTTATATATCTGGGGATGAATAGAACAGCAATCAAGTAAAGCAAGAAAACAAAAGGACCAAAAGAGAAAAGAGTAAAATGAGAATTAAAATGAAAAAAAAAAACCCTAAAATAAAAATAATAAAAAATAGAAAAGAATTTTTTGATTAAGAAATAATTAGGTAGAAAAGAGTTCTTCTATTTTTTGGGGGGTTGGGCTCTTGTATCTCTCCTGTGTCCATAACCAGTCTTTTGGTGGAGTCTCTGGGTTGCCTTTGGTGTTTGGTTTTCCTATGGCTGGATTGGTTTCTTAAATCTGTTTGTTTGAGCAGGCAGAATGATGCTCTGCCTTACCAGGGTCTTTATGACCCTCCTCCCTGGCTAGCTCAGTGGGAGGGTGATCTGCTTTAAGTATTACAAAGGAAGGAGATAGCTATTTCCTCTAGCTTAGAGTTGCTGTGATGGCGCTAGGTTGTGGGTAGGATTGAGGACTGTCAGCAATCAGTAGCCATTCCCTGAGGTGCTAGCTCCTGAGAAACTCAGAGCCCAGCTTGGAGCCATTTTCAAGATTTATGTTTACTGAGTTTCCAATTGTTTTTCTTTTACCCTCCAGCAGCTGGGTCTGTTGCCTGTGGTGCAATAGGGGTGGGGCAACCTCTGACTCTGTTACCCAGTGATGAAAGTCACTCCTACATGAGCCTGGGAAGGGCAACTTTCCCCTGGGGTATAGCTGAACCCCACAGGTCAGGTTACTTTTACCAGTTGAGTGGCTCTTATTGTCTTCTTCCAAGTCCTGAGTTACTAGGTTCTCTGGCCAGGTTTTTGTAAGTATAAAAGATGGAGTTCTTCTCTGGTGGTGGGGGAGAAGCTATCTTCCCACTGCTGTTCTGTGAGAAGGAGTGAGGATGTCTTGTGGGGTACTCACACCATTCCCTTGTTTCTGGACTGTTCATGGTTTGTGGCTGTCTGTGGTCAGCAGGATGATTTCTGCTCCTTGTCAGTTCTTGCTGGTGAGTAGAAACCACTTTCACCTCTGGCGCCTTTGTTCCAGGTTCTTGCTGTTGATATGGTGGCCACGGCAGCAGCCAGCTCTGCCACCGTGGACACTGGTGAGTGCTCTCATTTGTCTCCTTAACAAAGCTGCCTGAATTTTTCCTGTCTGGCCAAACTCTCTGTACTATGATGGTACACTTGGTGTGATTCTCTAGCCTTGGAATTTTTACTGGAACACTAAAACTGGTTTTTACGGGAGAGCTTGTTTAGTTCCCAGCTTCTCTTCTGCCATCTTCCTAAGGACCGCTCTACTGTGACTGTAAGCTGATTTGTATTGTATAGCTGGACCACATATATAATCCACAAGCTATGACTCTGAATATTGGGACCATCATTACAGGTCAAAGATTTTCTATCAAGGAGTGACTTACTCATTTGTCCAATTAATTAGCAGTGTTGTTGCCTGGAAGTATTTAAAAATGTTTTTACTATGTGGTTACCAGAGTGATTTGCCTAAAACAGGAAAAAGAAATTAGATTGTCACTTTTCACAAAGATAATCCACATCATTTTTGTCTTTCCACTTACAAAATAAAGCTTAAAGTATATTGCATATACATTTTATCCTACAGATTTACTCTTTATATTTTCGCCTGTTTGTGGAGCCAGAGGATGTCCCTATCTAAATTGCATGAATAGATTCTGTTGCCCTGTGGCTTCTAGCTGGATTTGTCCAGTTGGAAGCTCTTTCCAGAGAGTAGGCTGAGAACGTGGTTAGGATATTTATTCTGGAATTTATTCCCAGCCAAATTGCTGTAGGTTGGCTGTATTCTTTTGCTATATGTTGCAACTTCTGTTAAGCTTTCTCTGCCTATGCTTAGAGGTAGTTACAAACCACTATTGTTATATGCCCCAGAATACTGTGTAGTGTTTGCTTGTTCTAAACCTTAACCACATGTAGATGTGATTCTTTGATTAAATTTTCTAGAATTATCTGAATATGCTATTAATTAGGAAGCTGTACTTTTATCTAGAAAATTATGGACCTTTAACCTGTTTTTTTTCACATATCCATTTTCTCCAGTTATTATTCATCATTAATCTCATATGCCAGCAATAGCAAGTTACCTACAGCTCTTAGAAGATTGGAATGAGTCTTTGTACTTCTACATGTTCTGTTTCCTTTGTCTGACATGCTCACCTTTCTGCTAATTCATGTAGAGTTTTCCAAGTACATAAAACTTCACTGGAAAGTTATCCTGGTGATTAGAGGTATTTCAGGCAGAGTTGATCGCTCACATCACTTATTACAATATATCTAAAACCATGAGTATCAGTCTTCATGTCTATCACCACTGGTGTATTTCTTGTAAAGAGAAACTGCATTCTTATCTCTGCAATTCCAGAGCTAAACATAGTACCCATGTCCATTAAATCAAAGAACACTGAGCATTAAATAAATAATGACATTGGCCATGGTGGGTGCTTGCCAGTAATCAATGAGGAAGATGAGGCAGGGGGATCACAAGTTTGAGACCAGCTTGTGGCTATGCCTGTAGAAGCAGAGCTGTGGTTTAAAGTAATAAAACACTAACCTTGAGTAAAAGAGCATCAAGGCCCTGAGTTCAAGCCCCATGACTGATAAGTACTGACAGTTGAAAGAGGAGGAGGAGGAAGAGGAGGGACAAAAATAAGAAGAGAAGGAGGAGGAAAAAGAAGAAAGGGAAGAAGGAAGGAAGGGGAGCAGAAAGAGGAGGAGCAGTAGAAAATAATGGAAGCAGAGAATTAAAGCTTTAACCAAAAGCTGTTCTCATATCTGTTTTTATATATGTATATATATATATACATGTATATATGTATATGTGTATTTGGATAGAGAAGACCTATCTACTGTGCCCTATATTCTTTTGTATCCTTTTGCAACCATTGTGATTCTTCTACTGGGGTTTTTCTCCTTTCATCAAAATACAAACAAGACATAACTCAAAATTTTACTTTTTTATTAAAGAGTTATCTTATTGCATTCCTTATGGAATATAGATATAACTTCTCCCTGATGTTAAGAATATCTATTTTACTCAGGAACTGCAGAAATAAACTAATGATAATGTTCAGGTTTGTGTACAAATTTATTCATTATATGGCCTACCTTCCTTTAAAAAAATCTTGAAGAATAATTCAAGTAAGTGTTATTATTTCTATAGTTGTATAGTGTATTCAATAAAACTGCCATATGTAAAACAAGCATAAAGAGAATTTTTACTCTAGTTTGTCTGGTATGTCTCACTCTGATGATTGTGACTCATTAAGTGGGGATTTGCTGTTTTGACAGGAAAAAATATTTTCAGTGAACTTCTCTATAGCTAAAAGAAACCTCCTAGACTTTCTGTTCAAATATATCCAATCATCAAATACAGATATACACTTTCTTGCTTTCTTTTGTATTAGAATGAGGTGTAGAGTGTCATCAGCTGAGGCAAAAAAGAAACCTTAATTCAATGTTTTCTAAATTTGTTGTACATTCAGATATCTGAAAACTTGGTAAACATGTATGATCTTACTCTATTTCCCCCTAGAAATTGATATTAATAAACTGCATGCATCTCAGATAATTCTTTTTAAATTTTATTGTAAAGGTGATGTATAGTAGGGTTACAATTACTTAAGTCAGGTATTGAGTACACTTCTTTTTGAGCAGTGTCACTGCCTACCCCATTTTCTCTCAGTTTTTTTCCCTCCTGAACTCATTCTCCCCTAAGTTGTATAGTTCATTTCCAATAGTGTCTAGTGAGTATCACTAATGCATTAGCTCACACTTTGTCCCATTATTTCTGTGCTTCCCCTTCTTTTCCCCTCCCCAAATCAGATAAACTTACATATAAGACAAAAGGTACATAAATAAAGAACAGTGACAAAAGGGGAACAACAGAAGAAAAATAAAACTAAAAAAGGTAAAATTAAAAAAACCCTCTTCTTTCAATTTCTTGGAGTTAATTTCAATAAACATCATTTTATATGACCATATGCGCATAGTTATTGATTCTAACGAGTGGTGCTGGAGCTAAATTGTCAGAGGGACTTGCTTAGTTAAGGACCAAGTAAGGATAGGTAGGAAAATTTATGCAGCTGAGGATAAAATGGTTTAATCTGGGCTCTAAATACATGTGCTCTTGTAGTTCAATAGTTTGTCATTCTATACTTTCATGCTTTTCATGCCACATTGAGCTAGTTGCTGTCATCCTTTGCCTGTCCTTTGCCTCTACACACTCAGATCATGGACTTCTAGATCTCCAAAAAATGACTATCCAATCTAATTAAAGCCCCTCATTGTTGGGAGATTATTACATGGGAAATATTATGAAGGTCATTCAAGTTTCTTTAATACTCACTAGCTTCAGGACAAAAATAGAGATATTTGCCATAGTCCTTAAATATAAATTTCTATTGGCTTTTACTTCTACTGAAATAATGTTAGACATCTAAAACCTCTTCTCTTCCTTTCTCCGACTCTGATGCTTTGTATCTGTCAAGTATCAACCCTTTAGCTCTGAAAGTTAAGCATGTATTTCAGTGTTCATTGAGCTAAGTCAGCCACTGTTGCTTGGAAAAAATGGGAAGAGTTATTTTCTACTTTCTTGTGAATTTTACACCATCATTGTAACACAAATGTAGCTCTGCCTAGGTATACATTTCTCAAAGACATATTCAATTTTTGCCTGCGGCAAGTTCCACTCCATTCTCACATGCAGATTTAAACTCAAGACTATACTAAAAGACATGGGAAGCAATGTGCAATAGATTTCTTCCTCCCCCTTCTTTTCATTGCTTTGTGGCATACTATATCAATAATAGAGGACCAGCTCTGTTGAGATTACCTCCTGATGTCATACCCTGATACCCCTGTGGAGTAATCTTTGTGAATTTGAAGAGCAATACTGAGTGGGGGAGCCTAGGTTTATCATCAAACAAAAATCATTAATTTAGAGATTTCAGAGCAAGATTAGCAAGAGAGAATATGGCAGGTGGTGAGGGAATATGTTGTAGTCATGGTTTTACCACAATCACACCACCAATTATGCCAGATGAGTAGATAGTTATAGAAATTAAAATAATACAAATCAATTGAAAACTCTGGCACCACTGTAGAAATAATCTTTATTCAATTTCTCTTTTTTTATGGGGTGGTGCTGGTCCTGGGGTTTGAACTCAGGGCCTGGGCACACACCCTGAGCTTTTATGCTCAAAGCTAGTGCCCTACCACTTGAGCCACATCTCCACTTCTGGATTTGTGTGGTTAATTGGAGCAAAAGTCTCACAGACTTCCTTTCTTGGGCTGGTTTTGAACCTTGACCCTCAGCACTCAACCTCCTAAGTAGGTAGTATTACAGGCATCAGTGCCTAGTGCTTTATTCAGTTTCTAAGAGAAAATATGTCCTAGAAATATCAGGTTGTCATTCTAAATGTTAAGTATTTAAAGGCATGGAAACAGGCTAAATAACTACCCTTTCAATGACCATGTCCTACTCCCCAGAAACTGACCATATTATCTTACATGTTGAAGTGATTAAGCTAAGGACTTTGAAATGAAGTTGTTTTGATTTAGTATTGTGTTCAGAATTATTTGAAAGGCTGGGTTGATCACAAAGGTGATTATAAGAGGCAGGCAGGTGATGAGAGTAAACCATAGGAACTGGAATGATAGGCAAGATTGGAATGTAGATAGGCTCTGCAAGGATCTAGGGAATAGATTTCTTCTAGGTCTCTCACAAGGAATCTCAGACAACATTATCACCTTGATTTCAGTCCCATGAAACTTACTGAACACTTCTGACTTCCAGAATCATGAGATAATAAATGCATATTCTTAGACTACAATAGTTTGTGATAAATTATTAGAGCAGCAGTAAGTATCCAATATGGTTTCTCATTGTCCATTACAGTGAACCATACTGTTTGATCAAAATGCTTTTTTCTTTAGATAGGCACTCCCTATTCATCATTTTAGATCCAATTCAAATACCATCTCTTTTTCTTTATCCCACACATCATATATTTACTCCTTTTCAACTTGGCATTTTACCTAAAAAATATGGCTTTAATTGTTTCTTTTCTATGATATTTATTTGTATATGTGTTTTATCTTCTCATTTAGAGTATACATTTTCTAAGTTATATTTTATAAATTTTGGGTTTTTAATCCATGTACATAAGACATTTTCCCTGCTAGGTTAATATCAGCTGAATGAATGTTTCTTTGGAAATAAAATTAACCAAGAATAAATGAGTATAAGCATCCTGGATTGAGCTATGTAGTTGTCCTTTGCATCTTAATTATGGGATCTGAATTTGAATATTGACTGTGGGTTTTTTCACAGACAGATTTGAATTCCTGCTCAAAGTGGTTCTGCATTTCACAAGTGGTTTCATCTTGTTTTATACAGACAGTGTTCATGGATTCCGGGGAGTGTTTCATTAGTCTGTTAGAATGCTAAGGCAGACCTCTCATCAGCTCCACTTGACTTTAACACTTGTGATCTCCTCTTGGGAAGTTCAGTTATGTACTAGGATGAAGTAGTTTCCAGGGAGGGATGTAGAACAAAGTGAATAAATGTTTATTAGTGTTTCATGTGTATGGGGCAAAGGATTATAAACATTTTATAGTCTGGTTGGTGAAGACGTGTAAAGTACAGAACTTGCCCTTAAGGAAGTCCAAGTGAGGAGACAAACTTTAGTTAATGCGTATCTCTTGATTAATATACTTCTAAGCAGGGTTATATAGAAAATCTTCCTTCTCTTGCTTTTTGTAGTTGCACTCAAATAAAATGTTTATGTTAGAATAAATTTCTACTCTCAACATAGATAGTGGGAGGAATTCTCAGATGTTTTAATAAAAATTGTTTCCTTAAAACTAGATGGAAGATTCCAGACCCATATAACAGAATCTTTACTTACTGAAATAAGCTTTTGCTGTGTTTTATTTGGAGATTTCAAGTAGAACAAAGGGGGTGACATTTAATTTCTAAGTTCTACCTCATAACATGGTTATTCTAATGTATGATGGCAGTGAAGCATGTGAGACATTTGGGAGCTTTCACCTGTTAGCATGGTTTTACACTGATTATTCTTTGTGGGGTTTTCCCTACAACATTAAAAGGCAAGAATCTTAATTCACAGAGCCAAGATAAAGTACTGCTGTTTCCCCATCTATGATTTACTATTTGTGGGGTATCAATTAGATTTTTCTTCTGCCACATTGGTAGAAGAACCAACTTTAATAATGTGCAAAATATAGGCAGGTACAGTGAATAAGGAAGCAAAATGGATGGGGATATGAAAATTTTGTGAAGTAGAAGATGATACTTGTCATCACAATTTGCCAAAATATTTTTCTATTTACTGACTACAATGCTCAGAATAGTCACCATGAATAACATAATGGCAAAGAAGACTTTGTTTTTAAATTTAAAAAAAACCTTGCTGGATCCAGAAGAAATTGAGTAAGTGACACTGTAAAGAATTAAATGCTAAGGACCAAATGCAAATCTCTCCCCTTTATATTGCATGGTGATATATACATACATATATATGTACATGTAAACATATATATGTATGTATATCACATATATGTATGTATATGTCATACACACAGTGACACATACATACACACAAACATATATACATATACATATATATACATATACACACACAGATATATGCATATATATAGATATATAGATATAGCTTTAATGGAGAAAATACATGGTAAAGGTTGTCCAGGGTGGCTCTGTGGATAATCTTCCTACCTCATCAACATCAGGGCATTCTGCCTGCTATTGCATTTTGTTCTGTTGCCTTTTCAGGTAAGTTTTCATTTGATTTGAAATCATGTATAATTCATAATCTTATTATCAATCATTTCATAATATCTGTTGCAGAACTTCAAACTGTAACACTGGCTCATTATGTATTTTTCAACATATATTTGTCCATGTGTAATGAATATCAGACAATGAGCTAAGGAACTAAGTTTAAGTTGAATAAAATAGGTACTTTTCCTTTTCTTGGGACAGCATTAATTCTAACATGGGTCCTTTCAGGACATTTAGTTCCTTGAATCTGTAGGGCAAGTGAATAAAGCTTTGCAAAAGGGCTGAAGAGGTAGTCAAAGGCCAGATCACAAAAGACAGTCTAGGCGAGCTAGGAATATGACTCAGTGGTAGAGTGCTCACCTCACATGCATGAGGCCCTGGGTTCGATTCCTCAGCACCACACAAGCAGAAAAAGCCGGAAGTGGGTGCTGTGGCTCAAGTGGTAGAGTGCTAGCCTTGAGCTGAAGAGCTGAGGGATAGTGCCCAGGCCCAGAGTTCAGGCCCCCTGACCGACCAAAAGAAAAACAGTCTAGGCCCTGGTAAACAGAAAAATGTAGATTTTATCCTAAATACAAAAAGAAGACATTGAAAGGCTGAGAAAGTGGCTTAGTGGTAGAGTGATTGCTTTTCATGCATGAGGCCCTGGGTTCGATTCCTCAACACCACATAAGCAGAAAAAAACAGAAGTGGCAGTGTGGCTCAAGTGGTAGAGCACCAGCCTTAAGCTGAAAAGGTGAGGGACAATGCCCAGGCCCAGAGTTCAGGCCCCATGACCTGCAAAAAAAAAGTATTAAAATATTTTAAACCGGGGCTAGGAAGGTGGCTCAGTGGTAGAGTGCTCGCCTTGCATGCCTGAGGCCCTGGGTTCTATTCCTCAGCACCACATAAGCAAAAAAAAAAAAAACCGGAAATGGCACTGTGGCTCAAGTGGTAGAGCGCTAGCCTTGAGCTGAAGAGCTGAGGAACAGCGCCCAGGCCCAGAGTTCAGGCCCCACAACCGGACCCCCCCCAAAAAAATTTTTTTAAGCTAGATGGTGACATAATTTATATGTTAATCATTGTATTTGTTTTATATAAAATGTAGCATGAGAGGGAAACTCAGAAGTGGATCACTGATATATATTCTAAGTGACAAATGAGGAAAACTTGAAGTAGAAAGTTTGCCAGGAAAGAGAGGCAAATTTGAGAGAAGTAATTATGACTTTTATATGAGAGGAATGGACCCTCTTCTTTCTCCTACCTGGGAAGGTGAGAGAGAGCATGTGAGAGTACATAATTAGCCTGATTTGCCATCTGAAGATTTCCATTTACTCAGTGCTGGAGTCAAGTTGAGTGAATTCAAGGTCACTCATCCCAGTGGATGTTTTGATTTGCTGGGCTGATGTTTTATTACAGATTGATATATCCTCTGACAATCCACTGATCTCTGAGGGGTTTGACTCTATTTAATGGATGATGGTAAATAATAGTAAAAGAAAGAATTAAAAATTTTGAGTGTCAATAAATTTAGATGCTTAGCTAAAAACTTACTTTACTATATTAATATTCGATTGATGATCAACCTATTACAACTGACTAAATATACTCAGAGTATTTTAAACATCTTTGGGAGTATCAAGGATATATATTCTTCTGGCTATGTAACAGTCTCTGAAACAGTGGCTTACAACAAGAACAATTATTTATTTTGCTTGCAGGTGTGAATGCTTACTGAACTAAGCTAGATAGCTCTTATTCAGGTCTCTAGAGAGACCTGAGAAATAGTTATCCCATTCTGGCTGGAGTTGAGTTTTTCTCAAAGAATTCCTTGCTCTGTTTCCTGTACTGTGCTGGGAAGTTTCAAACATTTGTTGTAATTATTTATTATTGTAACTTTTTGTTGAGACAGATTTTCCCTATATAGTCCAGTCTAGCCCGCAACTGCCTATGTAGACTCAGCTAGCTCAAATTCATAATCCTACTGCCTTAAAACTCTAGAGTGCTGGGATTACAGAAGTATGCCAGTATGCCTGGAAATACAAATTAATAGTTTATGTGTTAGTTAAAAAATATAGTATCGAGGAAGGCTAATTATTTGACACTCTTTTAGAATGAATTCATATTAACAAGTAAGAAATGACTATATTGAAAAAGATTTGAATTGGGACTGGGGTGGAAGAAAGATGATGGATATGTATACTTGAAAATATAAAACTAATTTTCCTTAATTTGTGCATTTGATAAGTTAATATTTTGTATTATGTGACTAAAACCATTTAAAAAGATAGGATATTCTCAAGAAAATGATCAAAATACAGTATCTGGTCTGTTGTGATCTCTAAAATGTTTCATTAAGGCTGGCTCATACTTG
Organism: Dipodomys spectabilis; assembly: GCF_019054845.1. NCBI lineage: Eukaryota > Metazoa > Chordata > Mammalia > Rodentia > Heteromyidae > Dipodomys > Dipodomys spectabilis. The sequence continues at coordinate 953,933 of NW_024871033.1, read as the reverse complement.
AAATAGGAGTTATAGAAGATCACATTCCAAAGTGACCGTGAACAAAAAGAGACAAAGCAAAATTAATCTTAACAAATGTTAATCTTAATCAACAATTTGGGCAAGGTGGCATATGCCTGTGACCCAGCTTTATAAAAGAAATAGATAGCTACATAAGTGGATCTCAGCCCTAGACTGGTCTTAGGACAAAACATGAGACCCTATAAGAAGGAACTAACAAAAAATAGGCTGTGATGTGGCTTAAGTGGTAAAGCATTTGTGTGTGACACACTGAGTTTGAACCCCATAATCCTTAAAAAGTTTCTTTAAATAGTTTTGTGAATTTTATTTCAAGACTTATCTAATTGGAAGCTTTACTGCTTATTCTAGGAGAGCATTTGAGACAAACATATCTGAACTTAAACTATCTATAAATATTTTACACAAATAATTTTTTCCCAGTGCTGGTTGCTCATTCCTGTAATCCTAGCTACTCAAGAGGTTGAGATCTAAGGATCTCAGTCCAAAGCCAGTCAGGAAGAGAAATCCCCATGAGACTCTTCAGTTAATCACTCAAAGGCCAGAAGTGGAGTTGTGGCTCAAAGTAGTAGAGCACTAGCCTTGAATAAAAAAGTTTAGGGACAGCGCCCAGAACTTGAGTTCAAGCCCCACAACCAACAAAAAATAATATTAATAAAAGTGCAAACGAATTTGAAATAATCTCTTTCAAATACTCTTTAAGTATCTATTTGCACAAGGGAAGTTTAATGTCATATCCACATGTGTACATAGTGTACTTCAATCAAAACTACTTTTTTCATCACTCTCCCTTATCCCCCCTACTTCTCAAATTAAAACAATATCAACAGGTGCCATTATATACCTGGACCATATTTGCCCACATTTACACTCTCCATTGCCCCATCCCATTCCTGCTGGGGAACCTTATGCCAACAATTGAAATACTTTGTTTTGAATGTCCAAAGTATAGGGCATATGTATTTGCTGCATTAATAATAATATATTAATAATAATATATTAATAATAATAATATGGCATAACATAAGCTTATCTTCACAGAACTTTACTTTGTGGAGTTTAATTTTCATAGTCTTTCCCTCCTGATAGAAGAGAAAGTTACATAATACTTAAGGGAGACTGACAGTCTCAGGAGAGGGCCTCATTAGAGGTGGTTATGAGATAGGAGAGCAGTTGTAATTCATGTAGAATGCTCTATGGGTAAGCCAACTGGACTTACTACTTTTCAGTGATGGCTGGGCTTCATTCCTCTGAGCACACATGTGCTGAGGGTGAGATGATGCTTGGGGGCCCAGGCCAGATGTAGGCTTATGCCTTTTTCTTCTTATATTAAACCTTCCAACTCAATATTTTTAGAAACTGAGAAACAAATTCATATTAACATATAACATATGAAATATGGTAGAACATGGGAAATTGATTCATTATTCTGGGTTTTGAGATCTGGAGAAAGATTCATTTTTTATTTGGCATTTGGACTAAAACAAATGAAAATACTGGCAGCCACTTTGTCTTCTGAATATTTAATCTGATTTAGAATTTAGCCTACCAATGGATAATTTCCAGGTATATAACACAGATTTAATCTTAAATACTAGTATCAACAACATTATAAATCAAAATGATAGAACCTGAGAAATATTGATTCCATCACGTAACTACTCATATTGCCTTTTTGAGTCTCAAGAAATGTGAATTTTATCTGTAAGACTTTCTTAATTTCAGTCCCCCAAAAAACCCATCTATCTGTGACAGAACCATTGCAACAGGAGCTGAGACAATTTTAGGGCAAGACATCTCAAGTGAAGAAAAGAAGTTATATAGTTGCATAAATATAGAACATATGGAACATAGGACATTATGCCTCTGATTCTTTTCTTGAAAACCTTCCAGGAGATTTTAAATGCCCCATAAAGTTCATCTCCTTCTGTTCCACATCTTATAGAAAACCAGTGCCATGGCCCCCAATGAGTTGATGTTTCCTAGTTTATGTATGCTGAAATGAGCACTATCATCTTGAATTTGGCTAGATGAGGAGCTAATTTGCATCAGTGGTAGGGATAGTTGGAAAGCAGCTCCCTAGGTAGGGTCTTGCATGCAGGGAGGTAGAGAGCTTATCTACTCATTTTACTTATGGACTGTGATTTATTCAATATGTCTGGAGACTTTTTAAAATGAACCGAAGGTTTCAATAAAAGCCTTCCTTTAAGATATATAACCTGTGATTAAAAATAACCCTAGTTCAAAGCAGAAGAATGACCTTTGCAAAAGCAGAAATGGGATATTTTGGTTCTTTTTACCATGCTGAAATAAGTCTATTTAATTCTGCAAATGGAGTAGAGGAAAAAAGATGGCAATTAAGGAGACCTCAATCAGTATTGGATGTGGCTCAGGGTGAACAGTCATTATATCTCTGAAATTTATATTGTGTGTGTGTGTGTGTGTGTGTGTGTGTGTGTGTGTGTGTGTATGTATGTATGCCAAACATTGCTACAGTTTTTGAGTTGCAGAGGTATGGCATATATTAATCATGTGTGATGACATAGTTATCCATGTATATCTGAATGTATACCAATTGCTGATAGGAAAAAATATACATTGTCACTACATTACACCAGTGTGTTTTCTCTTTGGGAATTGGCCTAAAGACGCTAATGTTATTTTCTCCAAGTAATTATAATTCTTCTGGGATTAATTTATAATTTTAGCTTTAGAATTTCTTGATTTTTGATTTTTCATCAAGACAAATGTTCTCTTTAAAAAGTAAAAGGAGTTTCCTTTGTTCCGTCAAGACTCTAATGGAGTTTGGGTCTTTAATATTGTTGCAGATTCTGATCATTTTCTCAGGATGGCTTACATACTATAGCAGGGAATATGGTTCAACCCAATAGGTGATACTTATTTGAATTTCTTTCCTTTCTCTGTAATTAATGATTGAAAAAGAGTTATAGTGTATATAGTTTACCCAGTTTTTATTTTATTATTTTAGTTTCCTTAATCTCTTTTCTCAGCCAGGTGGCTCACGCCTGTAATCTTAGCTACTCAGGAGGCTGAGATCTAAGGATCACTGTTCAAAGCCAGCCTGGGCAGGAAAAGTCCATGAGATTCTTATCTTCAATTAACCACCAGAAAACTGGAAGTGGTGCTGTGGCACAAGTGGTAGAGCGCTCGCCTTGAGCCGAAGGACATAGCCCAGGCCCAGAGTTCAAGCCCCACAACAGACAAAAAACAACTCTTTTCTCTTTATACTAACAACTTCCTAGATAAAATGTTTTGATGAAGGGTAGACTGAGGTGAAGCAGTAGCTATCATCAGCTACTTAACATTATTTGTATCTCCAACTCTTTTGAAAGGGAAAAAAATGGAAAAGGCTATGAAGGGCCCAGGTTGGCAGGTAAGTGCACTTGAGAAAGATGTGTTAGAGAAGTTGCTTCTAAGAAACAAATACATTCTTAGCAATTTCCTAGAAGTAGGGTGGTTTGTGCAAGGCCTGCTTCTCTAGCTGTAGATAGGTGTCACTGACTAGTTGCCCAGCAGGAAATTCACTTGCGTACTTGGTTTAGAATGATATTCTATGTTAGTTAATGCCACTTGTTTCTTTTGCAACTGCCTGCCTACCTGTTTGGGAGGAACTTCTATTGACAGAATGCCAAGTGACATGAGAAATGATTTGCCAGTATTTTCCTGTTGTGTGTAGTGAGGATTTTGCTGATGGATTAGACCCCAGAAAGTATTTTAAAAACAACTTTTTTTCCTTCTGAATTCTCATAGCATTTGTAGTACTCTAGTAAAACAATTATTGTTCTCTGTTGTAATTATTTTGTCTGCCTTTCCTAGTAGACTGTGAGTACTTTGATGGCAGGGGTTTTCCCTTATTCATCCAGGGTCAAATACAGTTACTGGCACATGGTAAAAATTCATTGAGTTTGTAGATTTATTGAACAAAGGTGGTAAGAATTGTTCATCTAGATTCCAAGGTTGGGTAGAGAAGAATATCACTCATGTGTTGTGTTTCTTGAGACTTGCTAGAAGCTAGAGAGTACTTCGAGGACTGGATATCATGCTTTGTTCCATAGGACAGGGAGAAAGTGGCTAAATCTGGGCAGTAATTTTCTTTAAAATTACTAGAAGATAAGTAAAACATCTTGAGATTCTCATGTATTGTGACCATTACAGTTTTTTCTCTGTTCCTGTGATCACCTTATTAAGGTCTGTCCCCTTCCCTAAACTGGAAAACTAAAGATGGAGGGATAAAGGCACCTGATTTCCCTCACAATTATGTCTGTTGCATAACACTTCACAAGCTGTAAGTACCCAGCACACGATTGAATAGGGCTGTAAAAACTAAAATGCCTCCCCTTATTCATGCAGGGATTTTCTTCCATTTTTTTTTTTTGAGTCCGGTAGAGGGCCTGAACTCTGGGCCTGGGCACTGTCCCTCAGCTCTTCAGCTCAAGGATAATGCTCTACCACTTGAGCCACAGTGCCACTTCCGGCTTTTTTTTTCCCTGGCTTATGTGGTGCTGAGGAATCGAACCCAGGGCCTCATGCATGCAAGGCAAGCGCTCTACCACTGAACCACCTTCCCAGCCCTTCTTCCATTTTTGAGATAAGTAAATATGTGTGTATCACTCTTCTCTGTTCTAAGCTGGAGGCTTTCTTCCGTTCTTCTTCCTATCTAACATTTGAATGTTGTTTCTTTTCAGAAAGGTTTAATAAAATTCATTCTCATTATTTGACCACATTATTGATTTTTTTTTCACATCCATCCTTCTTCAAGGGTAACAGTTTAGAAAACTTTGCAGTTTTAATCTCAATGGATCCTCTCTGTTAATTTTTAAAGGAGTGTTTGGCTGCTACACTGGCTTCTCTCAAGGGAAAGGTCTTTGGAGTGACACTTGGTAATTTAGCCATTAAGGTTAATGTTCATCTTCTCTCTGTCTATTGAAACTTCTAGGTAGGTAGTGCAAATAGCTTATCAGGTAGTTTTAAAGGTCATGTACAAAGGAAAAAAATTGCACCATGGAAATGTCCTTAGTAATCAGTATATGCTTATGGGAGGAGGAGGCTGAGGGACTCTCTCTCAGCTCATCTATCTTGCCTTTTCCTCAGGTCACTTTGTGACAGATTTTCATTTGCTAGCAGACCAGCCTAAATGTAAGTAGTTATGTACATATCTTCTTTCTACATCTGTGAAGTCAGTAGGTTTTTATGAAACAACTTTCTTTTTCCATCCTCAGCTCAACACTTTAATTCTAGAGTGATGTTGTCAGATAGGAGCAAAGAATAATAGACTTCTCTGTTGACAGTTTGCTGCAGTGGTCAAACCAACCTTTCATAGAAGTCAAAATAAGAATGATAGGATGCTCTGACATTTCTCTTGTTGTTACTTGTCATTTTGGCCTGCTATAAAACCATGCTTCTGTCATCTCTTTGGTCTTTTTTGAGCCTCTATGGAATGAATGAATTGAACCCTGCCTTCTCATGTCTGCCTACATCATGAATCCCTAAAATGTGGATCTAGAGCTCCTCAAGGAAAACACAAACTCAATCCACCATTCCAAATCCCAGATGAGACCACTGACTTAATTTCCTTTGAGGCTTTATTGGGTTATTGCTATATTACTTTCTTCTACTTCTTTTCTCCTACCAGTAAAAAATGTGGGTTGCAGCTGCTTGGAGAATGAAAGAAAACCTAGAGTTTTAAAACATGGTAGCTGTGAGGCAGGAATTTAGGAGTGACTCTAATAGCTCTTTCAGAAGAGCAAACTGTACCTTCAGGATGATTGTGGTCACCCATGGAGAAGAAATCAAAATGAATCTGCAATAATGATAAAATTAAGAATGCATTCCTTTACACTACATCCAATAGCTACTTTATATATGGATTCAATATTAAGAGTGGGCTTTCCATTTGTTTTTTTATTAGTTTCTAAGACTATAGCAGCAGGGTTGGGGGATGCTATTTTAGAGAAAAAGTTTTCAAAATCCTATTGATGATAAATTGCACCCATTCCCTGTGTTGAGCCATTGTTAGAAATTCTTTCAAATGGAAAAGTTGATCGTTGTTTTTCTGATATTCACTTTATTCTTGTTTACTACATCTCTGTGGACTTCCATTTTTATTTTTGAAGGGGAACTAATGAATCATCTCACAGAAACATGTAGTTTTGTTTGAATTCTTATTCCACTTTTCAAAATCAATTTCACATTTCATGACTACAGATTAATTTTTGAGGTGATGTCCAATACCAGAACATGTTTTATAATATCTGATTTTGAAAGTCAAACAGAACAGGGTGGTCTGAAGATTGGAAATAACAAAAAAGCAAAGAATTGATATTCTAATTAGACTGTTGAGTCAAAAATTACCTTTTAACAGCATTATGAATTTAAGCTTGAAAATAGTCTTTTATCTCTACAGTCTTCCTACTGGCATTCTCCATATGACAGCCATAATTATACTAATGGAAACTATGTTTTGGACATGTTATATGCATTATAAATTTAATATTTAGAAAATATGTGTTATATGTCTATAAGTAAATAACTATATATGTATATGTGTATATAGTTATATATGTATATATATATATATATATATATATATATAAATCTCATGATTTTCAAATTATACATTACTACATTTTATACAGATGAGTGAAAGAATCCAAAAGGTCACTTGTCCCTCAATTACCAATAGCTTCTTTCTGTATGCCATGCAGAATTGGCCTCAAGAAAACTGAAAGCAATTCTATGATTATGGTGTTTATCCAATGACTTCTGTACTCCCGGAGAGGCAGATAATTTTAAAGAGTATCTCATCTTTTACAATCAAAGCTTAGGATCACACTTGGATGCCATATTTCTCAGTAACTCCTGTATAGCTATAAAATGAGCATAACTACAAGGCAATAATGTAGGGACAAGATCTCTTAGAATCCTAATTTAAGGAGAGTCTCCTAAAATTGCCCACAATATAAGATGTGGGCCCACACATATCTATATGATGAGTGAAGCAATACTAGTCCTTCAGACTAATCATAAAAGACCGTTAAAATCTTTTTTTTGGGGGGGGGGTCCAATCATGGGGCCTGAACTCTGGGCCTGGGCGCTGTCCCTCAGCTCTTCAGCTCAAGGCTAGTGCTCTACCACTTGAGCCACAGCGCCACTTCGGGCTTTTTTCTTTTTGCTTATGTGGTGCTGAGGAATCGAACCCAGGGCCTCATGCATGCAAGGCAAGCACTCTACCACTGAGCCACCTTCCCAGCCCCTGACAGTTAAAATCATAATGCCACAAATTGCTCTATGAAATTATTAGCATGATCAATCTTATTGTGGAAATCATCAGGAAATTTTTAAAACAAAGGTAACATTGTTATTGCAAATGTGAAGTCACTGTATTTTGTTTTTAAATGAATCTTCAAATAGGAAGAAGGCATGGAGTCTAAGTCTCAAACTAGGAACTAGGGAGTAGGAGCCATTTCACCGAATTAACCTCTGCATTTAGAGACGATGTTGTTGCTGAAGCATGCAATTAAGGAAAATTACTTAGCTAGGAATTGTGGCACATGCCTTTATACATAGCTCTTGGGAGGTAGAGGCAGGAGGATGTTGAGTTCAAAGCCAGATGGTCTACATAGTAAGACTGAAAACAATAACTTATTAGATTCCATAATATCATTTATACCATACCCTGAACTACTGATAGATTCTCCAGGAAGCTGAAATAAAAAGCTTATTTTTTTCTTAGGTATGTTATTTAAGTGTCATTGTTTCATAAAATAACACTTTTACATGGCATTAATATACAAATAATTAGTTAAGTTGAATTCTGTCAACTTTTATTAATTAGCTTGCTTGAGAAGTAATTGATAGCAGCAAAATATATCAATATTAACTGTACCACATGATGAGTTTAACAAATCTTGTAGTCATATAACAACCATAATGATCAAAATATAGGATATTTTTCACAACTCACAAGATTCAATATGCTACATTCTAATAATTTGTTTTACTTTGATAATGGGTTGCTATATTCTGTTGCTACAAGTGTATGACAATTCTTTTCTAGAGTTACATATACATAGAATCATATAGTATATATTCTTTTTTGTTGTAATATATTTTTAAAATAGTATTGTCATGGTGATGTACAGAGGGATTACAGTTATATAAGTAAGATAGTGCGTACATTTCTTGTTGAACTCATTACCTCCTCACTCATTTTCTCCCACTTTCTCCCTAACCTCCTCCCCAAGTTGTACAGATGATTTTCAACGTGTTGTCTTGTGAATATCACTGTTGCATTGGTTCCCCCTTTGTTCTTTGTCTCACCATTCTGTTGTTCCCCTTCTCTTCTCTAATTCAAATACATGTATATAAAATATCAGGTTACCAAAATCAAATACAGTGACAACAGGGGATAAACCATAGGAAGAAAACACAAAAGAAAAAAAGAAACTATATAGTACATTAAAAACAACAATGGAAAACCTCTTGTGTCCATGTCTTGGAGTTCATTTCACTTAGCATCATCTTATATGGTCATATGTACATAGCTATTTATCTATTCTGCTCATCTGCTATGATTATCCTAGATATATACAAATTATTACAAATGAGGGAAACTATGGGACCTATGTTTCTTTGGGTCTGGCTTACTTCACTTAATATGATTTTTTCCAAGCCCTTCCATTTCCTAACAAATGGGGGAGTGTTATTCTTTCTGATGGAAGCACAGAAATCCATTGAATCTATCTATATCTACATATCTCATCTATATCTGTATGTCTCACATTTTCTTACCTTAATACATTCATCTACTGAGGGATATCTGGATTGGTTCCATATTTTAGTTATAGTAAATAATGCTGCAAAAATCAGATAAACATAATTGTGCTGGTAGCTTTAGCAAGGCCTTGTTTGCGATCATTTGGGTAAGTGCAAAAAAGTGGGATTGCTGGATCATAGGGGAGCTCAATGTGGAGTGTTTTGAGGAACAATCCATACTGTTTTCCAAAGTGGCTGAAAAAGTTTACACTCCCACCAACAGTGTAGTAGTGTTCCCCTTTGGCCATATCCCCTCCAGTATCTGTTGTTAGTAGATTTCTTATTATAGCCATTCTAACTGAGATGAGGTGGAATCTCAATGTAGTTTTGATTTACATTTCTTTTATGGCTAGAGTAGTTGAGCAATTCTTCATATGTCTATTGGGCATTCTTTTTTTAATATTTTATTATGGAAATACTGTACAGAGGGGTTACAATTACATGGGCAAGATAATGAGTACATTTCTTATCAAGCGTTGTAGCCTCCTCCTTTGTTTCCCCTTCCCATCCCTTCCCAGCTGTCCCCCACCCCTCACCCAATCCTCCCCCCCCACCAAAGTTGTAAAGTTCGTTTTCGACATGACAACTTGTACTTCTCATTGTTGCAACGGGTCCACCTGTACCCTTATTTCCTCTTCAGAGAAGCCTCTCTTTAAATCTTTAGCCGACTTACTACTGGGGCAGTTGTTTTGTTAAGACTTATTTTTTTATGTTTAAAAATTTTTTGTGAAAATACCATATAGATGGGTTATAATTACATGGGCAAGATAATGAGTACACTTTTTTTGAATCTTTTTTTAAAAATTTTTATTTTTTATTGTGAAAATATTGTACAGAGAGGTTACAATTACATGGGCAAGATAATGAGTACATTTCTTATCAAGCATTGTAGACTCCTCCTTTGTTTCCCCTTCCCATCCCTTCCCAGCCTCCCCCTGCCCCCCTACCCAATCCTCCCCCTGCCCACCACAGTTGTAAAGTTCGTTTTCGACATGACAACTTGTACTTCTCATTGTTGCAACAGGTCCACCTGTATCCTTATTTAAATGATTTGTTTTTCCTCTTCCCCTCCACAAATTATACCGACATCAAATATAGTGAAAGCAGGGGTTATACTGTGGGGGAGGGACATACAAAGCAACAAAGAAATAATCTTATAAATGCCTTAGAAACAATGCATGAAAGAAAAAAGACATTTGAATACATATCTTAGGGTTCATTTTCCTAAAATCACCTTATCTGACCTTTTCTGCTTGACTCTTATATATACTAGATATTGCAAATAAGAGAAACCAGGGGACCTATGTTTCTTTGGGCTTGGCTTACTTCACTTAATATAATTTTTTCCAAGTCTTTCCATTTCCTAACAAATGGGGCAATGTCATTCTTTCTGATGGAGGCACAGAATTCCATTATGTATATATACCACACTTTCATGATCCATTCATCTACTGAGGGGCATCTGGATTGGTTCCATATCTTAGCTATAGTAAATAATGCTGCCATAAACATAGTTGTGCTGGTAGCTTTAGTGTGGTCTTGTTTGTAATCATTTGGGTAAATGCCCAAAAGTGGGATTGCTGGGTCATAGGGGAGCTCTATGTGGAGTCTAGCCATAAAAGAAATGCAAATCAAAACAACATTAAGATACCACCTCACCCCAGTTAGAATGGCAAAAATCAAGAATTCTCATAACAACAGATGTAGGAGGGGATGTGGACAGAAGGGAACCTTACTTCATTGTTGGTGGGAGTGTTAACTCGTTCAACCACTTTGGAAAGTAGTATGGAGGTTCCTCAAAATGAGTACAATTCTTATCAAGCATTGTTGCCTCCTCCTTTGTGTCCCCTTCGCATACATCCCCAACTATCCCTCCCCCAAAGTTGTAAAGTTCGTTTTACCACATAACGATTTGTACATCTCATTGTTGCAATGGGTCCACCTGCATCCCTATTTAAACGATTTTTTTTCCTTCGCCTCCACAATTTATACCAACATCAAATAGAATGAAAGCAAGGGTTGTACCATGGGGAAGGGACACAAAAAGCAACAAAGAAATCATCTTATAAATATGTTAGAAACAATCGCATGAAAGAAAAAAACATTTGAATACTTATCTTGGGGTTCATTTCACGTAAGATCAACTTATCTGAACTTTTCTGCTTTCTCAGACGTATACTAAATATTGCAAATAAGGGAAACCATGGGACCTATGTTTCTGTGGGCCTGGCTTACTTCACTTAATATAATTTTTTCCAAGTCTTTCTATTTCTTAACGAATGGGGCAATGCCATTCTTTCTGATGGAGGCATAGAATTCCATTGTGTATATATACCACATTTTCTTGATCCATTCATCTACTGAGGGACATCTGAGTTGGTTCCATATCTTAGCTATGGTAAATAATGCTGCAAAAAACATGGTTGTGCTGGTAGCTTTAGTATGGTCGGTCTTGTTTGTGATCCTTTGGGTAACTGCCCATAAGTGGGATTGCTGGGTCATAGGGGAGCTCTATGTGGAGCCTTTTGAGGCACATACATACTACTATCCAAAGTGGCTGATTAAGTTTACACTCTCATCAACAATGCAGTAAGGTTCCCTTCTATCCACATCCCCTCCAGCATCTGTTGATATTAGAGTTCTTGATCTCAACCATTCTAACTTGGGTGAGGTAATATCTCAATGTTGTTTTGATTTGCATTTATTTTATGGGTAGGGAGGTTGAGCATTTCTTCATATGTCTATTGTCCATCCTTCTTTCCTCTTCAGAGAAGTTTCTCTGTAAGTCTTTATCCTACTTACTTATTGGACAGTTGTTTCTTTGAGGATTTGTTGTTGGATGATTTAATTTTTTGAGTTCCAGGTATATTTTAGATATACCTGGCTAGTGAAGATCTTCTCCCAATCTGTGGGCTTTCTATTGATCTTGCTATCTATATCATTTGCCATGCAGAAGCTCTACAATTTCATGCAATCCCATTTGGCCAACCTTTCTTTGATTTGTTGTGTTTCTGGGTCTCTATTAAGAAAATTTCACCTTCTGCCCATGTAACTGTAACTCCTCTGTACAGTATGTTCACAAATAAAATTAAATTAAATTTAAAAAAAAAAAAAAGAAAATTTCACCTTGTGCCAAGGAGACCTAAGGTTTCTCCTATTTCTTCCTGTAATATTTTCAGGGTGTCTGCTTTGACTCCGAGGTCTTTGATCCCTTTGGAGTTGATTCTGGTGCAGGGTTATATATGAGGTTCTAGCTTTAGTTTTCTGCAAGTGATTAACCAATTTTGCCAGCACCATTTACTGAAGAGTCTGTCTTTCTTCCATTGTATTTTTTTAGCTTCCTTATCGAAGATTAGATGTCTATAGATCTGTAGGTTTGTATCTGGGTTTTCAATTCTATTCCATTGGTATTGAAGTCTGTTCTTGTGCCAGTACTAAGCTGTTTTGATTACTGTGGCTTTGTAGTAGAGTTTGAAATTTGGTATTGATATTCCTCCAGCACTGTCCTTTCTATTAAGAATTGTTTTTGCTACTCGGGGTATTTTATTGTTCCATATGAATTTTTGGATTGCCTTTTCTATTTCCTTGAAGAATGAGGTTGTAATATTGATAGATTATCCCATTAAATTTGTAGATAGCCTTGGGCAGTACTGCAATTTTCAGGGTGTTGGTCCTTCCAATCCAGGAGCATGGGAGATTTTTCTACTTTCTAAGTTCTGTTTTGATTTCCTTTTCCAGGTTTTTCAAGTTTTCATCATAGAGGTCCTTCACTTCTTTGGTTAAGTTAATTCCTAAATATTTTATTTTTGTGGGGCTATTATGAATGGAGTTGGTTTCCTGATTTCAGTCACACCTTTCTCATTGTTGGTATTCAGAAAAGCCCTTGAATTTTGAGGGTTAATTTTATACCCTGCTACTTTGCCAAAATTTTGAATCAGCTTGAGCAATTTGGGAATGGAGTCCGTGGGATTCTTTAAATACAAGAAAATGTCATCTGCACAGAGGGGGAGTTTTACTTCATCTTTCCCTATTTGGATCCCTTTTATGTTTGCATGTTATCTTATTGCTGTAGCTAGGCATTCTAATACAAAATTGAAGAGAAGTGGAGAGAGTGGACATCCTTGTCTCCTTCCTGAGTTAAGAGGAAATGCGTTTAGTTTTTCAACATTAAATATAATGCTGGCTGTACGTTTGTCATATACAGCCTTTTTTATATTGAAGAATGTTTCTTGGATTCCTAATTTTTCCAGAAACTTCATCATAAATAGGTGTTGGGTCTTGTTTTTTCTCCATCTATTAAGATAACAATGTGGTTCTTATCATTGCTCTTGTTGATGTGATGAATTATATTAATTGATTTGCATATATTGAACCAGCTTTGCATCCCTGAGATGAATCCTGTTTGATCGTGGTGTATGATTTTGTGGATGAATTGTTGAAGTCGTTTGGCCAAAATTTTGTTGAGAAGTTTTGCATCAATGTTCATCAAAGAATTGGGTCTCTAGTTCTCTTTCTTTGATGTGTCCTTGCCTGGTTTTGGGATGAGGGTTATGATGGCTTCATAGAATGAGTTCCTTAGTGAACTTTCTGTTTCAATTTCATTGAAGAGTTGGAGGAGTATTGGTGTGAACTCTGCTTTGAAGGCCTTGTAAAATCCCACTGTAAATCCATCTGTTCCTGGGCTTTTCTGAGATGGGAGGTCTCTTATTGCTGTTTCTATTTCAATGCTTGGTATGGTCCTGTTAAGATGGTTTAACTCATCTTTTTTTTTTTTTTTTTTTTTTTTTTTGGGTCCGGTCGTGGGGCCTGAGCTCTGGGCCTGGGCGCTGTCCCTCAGCTCTTCAGCTCAAGGCTAGCGCTCTACCACTTGAGCCACACAGAACCACTTCTGGCTTTTTTCTTATGTGGTGATGAGGAATCGAACCCAGGGCCTCAAGCATGCAAGGCAAGTGCTCTACCACTGAGCCACCTTCCCAGCCCCAAAGTTGATCACATTTGTTTTTTTTTTTTGTTTTTGGTTTTTTTTTTTTGGGTCTGGTCATGGGGCCTGAACTCTGGGCCTGGGCGCTGTCCCTCAGGTCTTCAGCTCAAGGCTAGCGCTCTACCACTTGAGCCACAGTGCCTCTTGTGGCTTTTTTCTTTTCGCTTATGTGGTGCTGAGGAATCGAACCCAGGGCCTCATCCATGCAAGGCAAGCGCTCTACCACTGAGCCAACTTCCCAGCCCCGGTTTAACTCTTCTTGCTTTAGTTTTGGCATGTTGATTTTGCTAGGAAAAGTTCCATTTTTGCCAAGTTCTCAAACTTATTAGCATAAAGGTTTGAGAAGTATTCCCTTATAATGTTCTGAATCTTGGTTGTTTCTGTGGTGATGTTTCCATTCTCATCTGTGAGTTTATTTATTTGGGTGTGTTCTCTTCTTTTTCTGATAAGATTTGCTAAGGATCTTTCAAGTTTGTTAATTTTTTTGAAGAACCAACTCTGTTTTGTTGATTCTTTCTGGTTTTTTTTTGGATGCTAATTCATTTAATTCTGATTTAATTTTAATTATTTCCATCTACTAGATTGGGGTTTATCTTGCTGCTCTTTTTCAAGGAGATTCAGATATCTCATTAAATTGTTGGTTTCAGGTCTGTCTAATTTGTTGATGTAGGAACTCAGAGCTAGAAACTTGCCTCTGAGTACTGCCTTTGCTCTGTGCCTGAGGAGCTGGTAATTTGTGTGTTCATTTTTGTCGAATATCATGAACATTTGAATTTCCTTTCTAATCTCTTCCATGACCCACTGGTAGTTCAATAGTGTGTTGTTCAGCCTCCATGTGTTACAGGACTTTCTTTGGTGGCTTTTGGTGTTGAGTTCTAATTTCATTCCCTTGTTGTCGTAGAGAATGCAAGGTATCACTTCAATGTTTCTGAATTTGGACAAGTTTGCTTTGTGACCTTAAGTGTGGTCTATTTGGAAAATGTTCAGTGTGCTGTGGAGAAAAACATGTATTCTGATGCTGCTGGGTGAAATATTCTATAGATGTCTGTTAAGTCTTTCTGATCTATACTGTTGCTTAGATCTGCAGTTTCTCTGTTGAGTTTTTGCTGAGTGAATCTATCTAGTGTGAATAGTGGTGTGTTAAAATCCCCAACAATGAATGTCTTTGGATCTATGTGAGATTTGAGGGAAAATAGTGTTTCTTGGATAAATTTGGGTGCTCTGTTGTTTGGCGAAAAGATATTTAGAATTGTAATATCCTCCTGAATGAGAGATTCCTTAATTAGTATGTAGTGACCTTCTCTATCTCTTCTTACTAATTTTAGTTTGAAGTCTATTTTATCTGATTTTAAGATTGCAACTCCTGCCTGTTTATGTGGGCCATTTGCTTGGTAGATTTTTGTTCCAGCCTTTCACATTGAAAATGTGTTTTTTTTTTTTTTTATGGGCAAGATGTGACTCCTGAAGGCAGCAGATAGAAGGATCTTCCTTTTTAATCCAACTAGACAGTCTATGTCGCTTAATTGGAGAATTAAGGCCGTTAATGTTTAGAGATAGGACTGAGAGGTATTTGGGAGTTCCTGCCTTGTTATCCACCTTCTTGGGGGTTGTGGCAACTGGGTTCTTCCTATGGTTCTTGGATTCTCAGTTTGGGTGTGCTTTCTTGGCCTTTATTGTGGTCTTGTTCGTTTTCTATGTGTAGGACATCTTTAAGTATCTTTTGTAGGGCTGGCTTGGTAGAGATATATTGTTTCTGTTTGCTTTACTATGGAAGGTTTTTATTTGACCTTCGATTATGAAGGAGAGTTTAGCTGGGTACAGTATTCTTGGTTGATAGTTGTTTGTTTTTAGGGCATGGCATACATCATTGCAGGCTCTTCTTGCTTTGATCGTCTCTGCTGAGAAATCCGAGGTGATTCTAATTGGTTTCCCTTTATAGATGATTGATCTTTTCTCCTCGACAGCTTTAAGGATCTTTTCCTTGGTCTGAATTGATCCTATATGGATTATAATGTGATGGTGGGATGTCCTGTTTGGTCTGGTCTATTTGGAGTTCTAACAGCTTCTTGTAACTGAATAGGCCTATCTTTTTGCATGTTTTGGAAGTTCTCTGCTAGGATCCTGTTAAACAAATTTGCTAGACCATTAAGTTCTGTCTCTAGGTGCTCCTCTATACTCATTATCTTTAGATTAAGCCTTCTGATGGTGTCTTTCAAATGTTGACTAGATCTATCATATTTCTTGGATTTGTCTTGAATAGTTAGTTGTCTGTTCTTTCTCTATAATATCTAGGCTGTCTTCAATCTCGGAGATTCAGTCTTTTGCATGGTCTAACCTACTGTCAAGTGTTTCTACTTTGTTTTTTATTTCTTTTCTTTCTAAATGGTCAGCTTTGATGGCTTCAAATTCTTTGTTGGAGCTTTGTTTTAGATCTTATATGAACTTCTTTACTTCCTTAATTTCGTGTTCAGTGTTTATACTCAAATCACTTAGTTGATTGGTTATGGTTTCCTTGGACTCCCATTCCTTCTGTCGGGCTCCATTCAGCATTCCCTTTGTTGTATTCCTGACTTCTTTCAGCTGGCTGTTTATGGATTCCATGAATGCCTCTACTGATCTTTGTCTATTCTCATTCTATTCTCTCAATTCCTGTATTACTCTTTGATTAGCTTCCTCACATTCACGCAAATCCTGTAGTTCTCCTTGACTGTTCTTTGCATGCTCAAGCCATTCCTGACTTTCTCTTTGTTTGTTCTCAGCCTGCCCATGCAATTCCTGTCTATCTCTTTGACTGTTCTCAGCCTGCTCACGCAATTCCTTTATTTCTCTTTGAGTGTTCTCAATCTGCTTATGCAATTCCTGTATCAATCTTTGAGTAGCTTCCTCACACTCATGAGATTCTTGTGTTGATCTTTGGTTTGGCTTCTCTCTGTCCCTATCACATTCACACTGAGTCCTTTGCAGGTTTTCAATCTTTTCATTCACCATGTTTTCCAGTAGTGTTTGTAGTGCTTCTTGTGAACTCTCCTCTGGATTATTCATTATCTGTTCTATCCCCTGATTATCATGAGTGTGAGTTGAGATACCCGGACTTGCCATTTTTCTTGTGTTTTTCCAGCTTGTTCTGCCAACTTCGTATGAAATTGACACCAATTTTCTGCTAGAACACTATTTTAAGGTAATTATCAACCAAAGTCCTGTAGTTGCACAGTCAAAAGTCCTCAGATACAATCTAGTTCAGCAGATACAATCTATTGAATATCAAATAACTATGTATTATTGGGCTAAGAACAGCAAAGAAGAATTTGGCAAAACAGAAATTATTAGCCTTAGGGAGAAATGTGGGAAAAATAGGATTAGAGGGATGTGGAAAGGTAAAAGGAGAGTGAAATTAACCAAATCCTAATCCCAAAGAGGGTAATGGATTGAACAGAATGATAGGAGAGAGAGAGAAAAGAAAAATAAGAGACAAGAATAAAAGGAAAAACAAAAATTTAAATTGAAAAAGTGAAACCTAAAAATTATCGAATTTTATTGGTGAAATTCAGAGAAGAACGAGGATAGGATACGAGGTAGGGAAGGATAGAAAGGTGACATGAAAAAGTAAAAAATAAAAAATTCCTAAAAATTATATAGGTATAAAGAGATAACACTGCTATTAAGGAATTTAAGCCTAAGAGGTTTTGAAGTGAGTAATAAATTTCTGGATTATGTGTGTACACAATGGGGGATAAGGTCTAATAATCAACCATGGGTATATCTGAGGATGAGCAGATGAACAATTAAGTCACGCAAAAAAGAACTAAAGTGAAGAAAAAATGAAAAGAATGAGAAAGCAAAAAAAAAAAAAGGACCAAAAGGTCAGTAGAGATAAAAAAGCACACACACACACACACATATACACCTAGAATAAAAATTATTATTATTATTATTATTTTTATTTATTTTTATTTATTTATTTTTTATTTTATTTTATTTGAAAACATACTGTACAGAGGGGTTACAATTACATGGGCAGGAAAATGCATACATTTCTTACCAAGCATTGCAGCCTCCTCCTTTGTTTACCCTTCACCTCCCTTCCCAGCCTCCCCCCTCCCCCCCACCCAATCATACCCCCCCCTCCCTCCCCCCCACCGACATTGTAAAGCTGGTTTTGACATGACATTTTGTACTTCTCATTGTTGCAACAGGTCCACCTGAATCCTTAAACGACTTGTTTGTCCCCATCTCCTCCACATGTTATACTGACATCAAATATAGTGAAAGCGGGGGTTACACTGTGGGGGAGGGACATACAAAGCAACAAAGAAATAATCTTATAAATGCGTTAGAAACACATGCATGAATGAAACAAAAACATTAAAATACATATTTGAGGGTTCGTTTTCCTAACATCACATTCTCTGACTTTTTCCGCTTGACTCATACCTATACTAGATATTGCAAATAAGGGAAACCATGGGACCTATGTTTCTTTGGGCCTGGCTTACTTCACTTAATATAATTTTTTCCAAGCCTTTCCATTTCCTAACAAATGGGGCAATGTCATTCTTTCTGATGGAGGCATAGAATTCCATTGTGTATATATACCACATCTTCTTGATCCATTCATCTACTGAGGGGCATCTGGGTTGGTTCCATAGCTTAGCTATGGTAAATAATGCTGCAATAAACATAGTTGTGCTGGTAGCTTTAGTGTGGCCTTGTTTGTGGTCATTTGGGTACATGCCCAAAAGTGGGATTGCTGGGTCATTGGGGAGCTCTATATGGAGTCTTTTGAGGAACCTCCACACTGCTTTCCAAAGTGGTTGAACAAGTTTACATTCCCACCAACAATGAAGTAAGGTTCCTTTCTGTCCACATCCCCTCCAGCATCTGTTGTTGTTAGAGTTCTTGATTTTTGCTGTTCTAACTGGAGTGAGGTGATATCTCAATGTTGTTTTGATTTGCATTTCTTTTATGGCTAGGGATGTTGAATAGAATAAAAATTATAAGAGAAAAAAAGATTAATAGAAAACAATTTTTTTAGTCTAAAAATTTTTTAAAAAGGTACTAAAAAAGAGTTCTTTGATTTTTTTTTGGGGGGGGGGGGTGTGGATAGGAAGATCCTGTATCTCCCTTGTATCTGTAACCAGTCTCTTGGTGGAGTCTCTGGTCTGCTTGTGGTGTTTGGTTTTCCTATGGCTTGATTGGTTTCTTAAGTCAGTTTACCCAGGATTTTGTGATCCTTTCCCCAGGCTAGTTCAGTGGGAGCAAGATCTGCTTTGAGTATCATGAAAGAGGGAGATGGCTGTTTCCTCTAGTTTGTAGATGCTGTGATGAGGCTAAGTTCTGGGTAGAGTTGAGTCCTTTCAGCAAACAGCTTTTCCCTGAGGGGCTAGCTCCTGAGACACTCCCAGAGCCCAGCCTGGAGCCATTCACAGGGTTTATGTTTACTGAATTTCAATTGATTGCCTAAGTTGCTGTAGGGAGGAATAACCTCTGGCTCTGTGTACCCAGTGAAGAAAGCCACTCCTCCTGGGGCAGAGCTTCATTTGCTTGGGCTGTTTGCTTTCTATTGATCTTGCTTGCTATGTCCTTTGTAATGCAGAAGCTCTGCAATTTAATGCATTCATATTTGTCCAACCTTTCTTTGATTTGCTGTGTTTCTGGGACTTAATAAGAAAGTTTCCACATGTGCCAAGTAGCCCTAGATTTTCTCCTATTACTTCCTGTAATTTTTTCAGTGTATATTTTCTTAATTTCTTAGAATATGAATTTATTTATTTTTTTTTACCATTTAACAGAGCAGTTTATTTTCTTTTGTATTGTTTGGTTCCTTTTGGGACAAAGTTTTATTATGCACCCCAAATTAGGCTCAAATTTGTTATCCTCCTACCTTAGATTCCTAAATTCTGGGGTTATAGGAGTGTATCGTGGTCCCAAGGTTTCAGTATATTGTCTTTTATATATGATTTCTGTCATCTGTGTTATTCCATGTGCCAGTTGTTTATTCATTTATTGCTGAATGGTCTTTGGTAATTTGTTTATGTATTTACCCATTGGTAGGCAATTGAGAAATTTCCAATTTAATTCACAAAGTTGTATGATTTTACATGAACAGAAATATGAGAATCTCAGTTGCTCCACACCTTAAGAAACTGTCAGTATTTAAACTTTTTTTTTCTTTTTCTCCTTATGTAATGGATGGGTATGTCACAGAAATTTTTAATTTATATTTCCCAAAGATTAATAATATTGAGCAATATTTTGTGAGCTGCTTTTAACATTTTAACATTCTTAGAGACACATTTATTCACATCCTTTGTTCATTTTCTTTCTTTTTTTTTTTTTTTTTGTGGGTCATGGAGCTTGATCTGGGCCTCGGTGCTGTTCCTGAGCTCTTCAGCTCATGGCTAGCACTCTACCACTTGAGCCACAGCACCATGCCCAGTTTTCTGGTGATTAATTGGAGATAAGAGTCTCACGGACTTTCCTGCCCAGGCTGTCTTTGAACCGTGATCCTCAGATCTCAGCCTCCTGAGTAGCTAGGATTACAGGTGTGAACCACATGTGCCCAACCGTTTGTTCTTTTTTTATTATTGTATTGTTCCATTTTTATTGAAGAGTTATTCATAGACTCAACTTACAAGTCTATATATGTGTTACAAATTAATATGTAGGATGACTTTTCATTTCCTTAATAATAATTATTAAAGAACACATACACACAGGGAAGTGTGATTTAATTTATTATTTTTCTTTTGTGATTTAAGCCTTTTGAAATTTATATTTAAACAATCTTTGTGGGAGAAAGGATGACAGATTGCACTACTACAGCCACAATTATCTCTGGGGATAGGCTTGAAAGAGACAAAAAAAATTCTTCTTAGCAGTCTATGAAATTGTCTTCAATATAGATAATATTTTTGGACTTTTAGCAAGTCTTTAATAATACAAATTTCAAAATAATTTTTTGGGGGGCTGAGAAGGTGGCTCATTGGTAGAGTGCTTACCCTGCATGCATGAGGCATGGGTTCAATTCCTCAGCACCACATAAGCAGAAAAAGCCAGAAGTCATGCAGTGGCTCAAGTGGTCAAGTGCTGGCCTTGAGCTGAAGAGCTGAAGGACACTGTTCAGGCCCAGAGTTCAGGCCCCACGACCGACAAAAAAAAATTGTGACAGCCTTGAACTCAGGGCCTTGGTGCTGTCTTTCACCTTTGTTCTCAAGGCTAGAGGTCTATCACTTGAGCCACATCTCCACTTCTGGATTTTTGCTGGTCAATTGGAAATAAGATAGCTTTGACCTCAGATCTCACTGTCCTGAGTAGTAAAGATTACAGGTATGAGCTACTGATATCTGTCTGTAATGTGCATTTTAAGATTTCATTTTATGTACATTTTAACTGTAATATAGCCTTGATATATATTGTAGTAATTTCTGTTTTATTTAAAATATACATTTTGTTATTAATAGTGACCTTTAGGTACTACTAAATTGTAAATACATAATTCCATTTCTCTTTTATCATTTCTTATTTTTTAATTTACATTTTATTAAAAATTTTAAATTAATTATTTAATTAATTTTATTTATTTATTTAGTATTAATTAGTTTATTTAGTTTTATTTAAATTTATTTAATTTAAATTTTATTGCTTAAAGTTACATAAGTAAGGTAATGACTACATTTCTTTCTAAACAGTATTACTTCCCCCTCATTTCTTGCACCTTTACACCTCCTTACCTTACTCCCCCCAAGTTGTAAAGCTCATTTTCATCATAGTGTCTAGTATCACTGCTGAATTTGTTCACCCTTTGTCTCACTGCTTCTATGATTCCCTTTCTCCTCCTCAAATCAGGTGAACTTATATACAAGAAAAAGGGTACAGAAATCAAAAGCAGTGACAAAAAGGAATAAACCAAAAGAAAAAAATGAAAATAAAAAGAAATAACTGCAAATAGTACAATAAAAAACCTGTTTCCATTTTGTTTTATGCTTTATTCTATTGTTTCATATATTGTACATTCATGTCATTATACTTTTTGTTTTATAAAGTTATCTATAAAGACTAAAATAATAAAATATAT
Source organism: Dipodomys spectabilis (assembly GCF_019054845.1). Lineage (NCBI taxonomy): Eukaryota > Metazoa > Chordata > Mammalia > Rodentia > Heteromyidae > Dipodomys > Dipodomys spectabilis. The sequence goes on along the minus strand of NW_024871033.1, from coordinate 932,025 downwards.
TTTAGGTTTATTTATATAATCATTTAATACATTTTTATTCTAATTTTCCTGTATCAAAAAATTTCCTTTAAGTTCAACAGTGATAGCTTCTTTCAATATTTCCTGTCTGAAAAAGTCATCCTATGGTCTTTTAAAAATATTTTGGTAACCTACTTCCTAGGGGGATAGAATTATATGTTGATCTTTTGCTGTTTATTTCCTTATTTTCTTTCAGTGGCTCAGAAATGACACTCCATTATTTTCTATGTTTGTTAGTTTCTGATTACTAGTGTGATGGTATTCTTTTTTAAAAAAATTATTGTAAAGGTATTGTACAAAAGCATTACAGTTACATAAGTAAGGTAATGAGTACATTTCTTGTTAAACACTGTTACCTTTTCTCTCGTTTTTCTCCCACTTTCCCTAACCCCTCAACTTCCTTCCCCCAAATTGTAAAGTTCATTTCCAGCATAGTATCTTCTAAGTATTACTATTGTATTGGTTTACCCTTTGTTCTTTTTCTCACCATTTTGTTATTCCCTTTCCTTCCCCAAATTAGATACATCTATATGCAAGACAGAGTACTAAAATCAAAAACAGTGCAGTTACATGAGATAGACCAAAGGGGGAAATGAAAGAAAAAAGAAATAACATCTAGTGAGATGGTTTTCTTTTTTCTATATTATTTCTTGTAAAGACACTATAAAGAGGGGTTACAGTTACATTAGTAAGGTAATGAGTACATTTCTTATCGAGCATTGTTAACCCCTCCTTTGTTTTTCTCCTACTATCCTTCTCTCCCCACATCTCCAACTCCTCCCTCTCCCCCAGTTGTAAAGTTCGATTTCAACCTAGTGTCTTTTACACTTCATTGTTACAATGTGTCAACCTGTATCCTTAATTCAGCATTTTGTTATTTCCTTTCCCCTCTCCATATTAGAAAAATGTATATACAAGATGCAGAGCACAGGAATCAAATATAGTGACAACAGGGGTTATACCATGGGCGAAGAACATACAAAAGAAACAAAAAAAATTACATAGTACATTAAAAAATAGCAGTGACAAAGAAAAAAAAACCATGTATCCCTATTTGAGGTATATTTTGCTTACTATCATCTTATAAGGTCATATGTACATAGCTTTTGATCTTTGCTTGTCTGGTAGGATTATCCTATATGTAAACTAGTTATTGTAAATAAAGGAAACCATGGGACCTTGATTTTGGGGCCTGGCTTACTTCACTTAATATAATTTTTTCCAAGTCTTTCTGTTTCCTAACAAACGAGGCAGTGTCATTCTTTCTGGTGGCGCCATAGAATTCCATTATATATATCTATATCTATATATAATATAGATATATAATATATTATATATATAATACATATATATAATATATATATATCTTGATCCATTCATCTACTGAGGGACATATTGGTTGATTCCATATCTTAGCTATGGTGAATAATGTGGTGATAAATATAGTTATGCTGGTAGCTTTAGTATGGCATTGTTTGTGATCTTTTGGGTAAATGCCCAAAAGTGAGATTGATAGGCTAGCTCTATGTGGATTGTTTTGAGGAACCTCCATACTTCTTTCCAAAGTGGTTGAACAAGTTTACACTCCCACCAACAATGCCATAGGGTTCCCTTTTGACCACATCCCTTCCAACATCTGTTGTTATTAGATTTCTTGATTATAGCCATTCTAACTGGGGTGAGGTGGAATCTCAATGTGGTTTTGATTTGCATTTCTTTTATGGCTAGAGAAGCTGAGCATTTCTTCATATGTCTATTGGGCATTCTTATTTCCTCTTCAGAGAAGTCTCTCTTTAAGATTTTAGCCCACTTAGTAATGGGGCAGTTGTTTCTTTGAGGATTTGTTGTTGGGGATTTAATTTTTTGAGTTCTAAATACATTTTAGATATGAGGCCCTTGTCTGTTGCATAGCTAGTGAAGATCTCCCAATCGGTGTGCTTTCTATTGATCTTGCTAGCTCTGACCTTTGTAATGCAGAAGCTCAGAGGTTTCATGCATTCATATTTGTCCAATCATTCTTTGATTTGTTGTGTTTCTGGGTCTTTACTAAGAAAAGTTCAGCCTGTGACAGGGAGCCCTAGAGTTTCTCCTATTCCTTCCTGTAATGTTTTCAGGGTGTCTCCTTTTACTTCAAGGTCTTTGATCCATTTGGAGTTGATTCTGGTGCAGGGTGATATGTAAGGACCTAGCTTTACTTTTCTACAGGTGATTAACCAATTTTGCCAGCACCATTTACTGAAGAGGCTGTCTTTCTTCCATTCTATTTTTTAGTTCTCTTATTGACGATTAGGTTGCTATATGTCTGTGGGTTCATTTCTGGGTCTCCATTTCTATTCCATTGGTGAGATTGCATTCTTATGTCTGTTGAAATGTCTGTAATGGGTCTGCTTTCTATGGCTTCTTGAAAATTTTAACTTGTCACTGCCTTCAAAAAATGAATACAATATTTCCTGACATAGATATATTTATGTTTCTTCTATTTGGGGTTTTTAATCTTTTTAATTTTTTGCATTTATGTTTGTCATAAAACTTGAAAAGATTTCAGCCATTACTTCTTCAAGTATTTTCTTATCTCTTCATTTCATGTAAAATTGCTTGATGTTCTCACTAAACCATTGATAATGTATCTAATCATATATAGACATTTATAATTTTTCTTTGTTGCTTTATTTTATCCTATTATTATTGACCTCTTTTCTGTATCACATTTTCTAACTCTGTCAGTCTATCACATTTTTAATTTATAAAAAGATTTGAGTGGCTTAAAAATATTTATCTGATTACCATACTTCTGTTAACCTCTACCATCTTGAAAATATGAAAACTATAGCAACATTTTAAATATCTTTACCTGTTAATGCCATAACTCTGATCAGCTCTCTGTGTGCATTTATTGAAAGATTATTTCTCTGCTAATAGGTGATATTTCCATGTTTCTCTGTAAGCTTGATAATTTCTGCCATATGTTAGAGCTTATGACTTTTCTGTTGTTAAAGAGTGAACTTTGTTGTTTTTCTTTAAGGAGTTTCTAAATTTTGTTACAAATATACATTATACAGAATCATTTTGATCACTTGGATTCTTGCTTTTGATTTTTACTTGTGTAAGTATGAAGCTAACTAGTTACAATATTAAGGCATTAGCTTTCTGAGAAATTTAGCCTATGATCTATATAGTAGAAAGTCTCTCTATCATTACTGGTGGGGATGTGAACTATTATCAGCCCAGGATGAATGTCAAAAATTTCCGAATCTATTTATTTTCAGTATATATTCGTAGTAAATTAGGAAACAGGTTCATGTAGCCATAATCAAGTATCAGGTACCAGACACTAATCTAAACAGTGGCCTTTATTTAGTACTGATACTGGGTTTGAATGCAGGACTTTTAGCTCCCACTAGTCTTTGTTCTAGTCACAGTTGGCACTACTGCTTCAGCCATGCCTCTAGTTCTGTTTTCTTTTTTGCTTAATTAGAGAAAACAGCCTTGTGGATTTGTATGCTTGGGTTAACTCTGATCCATTATCCTCAGATCTCAGTTTCCTGAGTATGTAGGTTTTTAGGGGTAAGCCACCTCACCAATGTCTAGCTAAACAGTTTTCATGTTTGCCAGTCATCTATTAAATATTATCTTATCATTAGTATTTTCATAATGTTATTTTAATTAGCATGATCATTTTCTAGATCAATAGAAGTTAGTGATTTTTAACTCCTGATTGTCACTCTTTTTCCAATGCTGCTTCTTAAATAAGAACAATACATGGGAAAATGCAGTCAGTTCTCATTATTTATGGTTACTGTATACACTGAATAAATGAATTTGGAATTATTATTTCTAGAGGGAAGCACAAGACTAAGTTCCTTCAAGCCTCTGGCCACCATGTTTTTGTCAACAGATTAACATGAAACCTTGGTACATATATGTTTGGTTTAAGGATAATTATGTGATACATTTTTTATTTATCAATGTTGAATTCACAGGCAATGACAGTTTAATTTGTATGTGAAGAAACTTGATCTAGAACATTTATTTTCTCTCAGAAGTCACAACAGAGCCTTTCTGAGATTAGGGCTACCAGTCCTACATTTGGAGGCCATTTAAAACAGTGAATCATCAACATAAACCAGAAAAAAAGTAGAAATCGTGATATTAGGTATTTTGTGAAATGGATGTATGTTTGCATAAAATATGAGAGCTGAAACAAGGAAGAAGCATATTACTGTGTTCCAACTCAGTAGTGAACATGCAATGTGTAATGCAGACTTATTTTGTGCATACACATGTCTGAATAACTGTAAAAACTGTGATTATTAGCCTTGGAGTTAAAAATAATTTTTAGCAAGTAAGCTAATTTGCAAATTTGGAATCCACAAATAATGAACTTCAAGTGCATTCATGCATGAATTGTTTCTTTCTATTTTTCTGTCTCTATTTAATAATACTCAAAAGCCACACTCTTGGAAATTGACACAAGCCAGTCACTTCATAAGACCTATCCAAACTCAATAACTATCTTAATTTATCACAGGAAAAACTAAGACCAGAAGCCATCATGCTGAAATGGGGTTTGGAGTTTTTCACATCATAATTTATAGTACCCTAGTATTGGCTTCGTGAACTGGCTCTCCCCTAGTTCTGTTTATTCTTAACAGAAGGAATATAGCCACGTGGTTGCTAAATATACTTTATATCCTTTTGGTCCAATTATACATTTTATTGCCTGCAATCAACTACTTTTAGTGTCTAAATAAAGTGGATTTTGTTTGTATGTATCATTAGGAAGTGTGTGGACTCATCAGGGTTCTTTTTTTTTAAGAAAAAAATTAACTAGCTAGTTTTACTCTGCAAAATTTGTTAGCTTGGTTAGTCTTTTCAGGTGCTTTAGGTTTAAAGAAATAGTTGTTTGTTTTAAGAAAGGTCACTTCGATGTTTTATTTTTGGCTTTTCCTGAATGTGCTATTTGTCTGTCATGTCACATTAGAATTTTCTTAGGACTATGTCATGCATAACTGTGAAGAGACTCAGTCTATCATGAAAATAAAGCTCTTGCATGTGAAAATGGGGGGAAAGTTGCACCTTGTTAAAAGCAGGTCAAAAAAGTAAAAAAAAGAAATTATTGAAAAACAAGTTCTGAGTCCAGGAAGCAAAGGCCATGGAGAGCAGCCTTGATATTCTTTTCGGCTGGTTATGAGCAGACTTATCCAGAAAGGCCAAGGGACAGATTATTTCTATAAAAATGACATTTGAGTTTATCTTCTGACAGCCTGTTTTCCAATGAAAAGAAAATGTGAATTTATCTTTTTTTTTTTTTTGTCAATTATGGGGCTTGAACTCCGGGCCTGAGTGCTGTCCCTCAGCTCTTCAGCTCAAGGTTAGTGCTCTACCACTTGAGCTACAGTGCCATTTTCGGTTTTCTGGTGGTTTATTGGAGATAAGAGTTTCACGGACTTTCCTGCCCGGGCTGGCTTTGAACTTCGATCCTCAGATTTCAACCTCCTGAGTAGCTAGGATTATAGGCGTGACCCACCAGCCCCCAGCTTGAATTTATCATTTAAACATAGCTTACCTTCTGAGGTTGAGTTTCTTATATCTAAAGTTGAGGTCCCTCAATGGGCCAAATTCCATAGGCTCAAACAGAAAACAACTTTTAAAGTATCCTGGGGAAATTTGAAGCAGTGTAGTGTAAAAATACCCATAGGCTTCAGGTAAGCTGTGGAAATTATTTTTTGTGCATATTTCTCCCTATAATGTATAAATAATAATAGATACTGTATTTTAAAATTTAATCTGATATGCTATTTTCTTCTCTATCTTATCTCCATTGAACAAATTGCTATTTACACACACATGCATTCATGTACCTTATCCTTTATCACCCAAATCAGCGACATGCTTTTGAGTTCTTTTACCTAGATTTCCTTTTCAAAATTACACTTTTGTACTGTGTAGCTTCTTTCATTTGCTTAAAATCCTCTTTTTGAAGTTGGAAGAGATAGGGTAGAATGATGAAAGAAGTGATAATTGATTACAAACTGACATGTTGAATTGAAATCATTTGTATAACTACTTAAAGATAATTTAAAAATCCCCTTTTGTCAATGTCAAAGGATGTTTTCCATGCTCATACATTTTGAGTCTGCTGACCCTAGCCTTAGTTCACCCTCTATGGACATCTCCAAGTTTGTGTTCTTTCTTGAGAAAGAGCCTGCACATCAATGTCTACATCTTTCAACAGCCTCTTTACAATGTTTCAGGTCATCCTTTTCTAGCCTTAACTGTTCTAGAACTTGTTATGTTCTTCCTTTACTATGTCAACACCTCCATTTGTAGACCCTTTCAGTATTTCTGTGAAAGTAAGGTAAACCCTCATTTACAAATAAAGTTCATATAAAAATGTCTGAGTTCTGCTTTCATCTTTCTGTACATGTCTGGAAAGTTTTGCTATGTTCACTAGCATAGAGAGATATATAACTTTTATGCTTGCCATAAATAAAGCTTCACAGATAGTGTTCCAGGTATAGTTAATTCCTGTTACTTTGGTGTCATTGAAAAAAAACCTCCACAGCCAAATACTTCCTGTATAGTGGGCATTGCACATTGTTGGCTAATTTATGCATTTCTAAGGTGCCTGTCATGAAGTGTTTTGAAAGATGTCAGCGTGAAAAATCTCAAAATGACCACAATAAGTTAAAGTGTATCTTATTAAATATGCATGTATGAAATACCACAGTAAAACCCCTTTGACAATTAGTATGTAGATAAAAATATTTACAGAACTATAAAGCAGGTCCTGTCAAGAACATGGATGCTAATATGTGTGTTTGGGAGGGAAGAGTGAATGGAGAGGGTAAAGAAGGGTGGATATGTTTAAAATACTTCATGTACATTTATGAAACTAGAACAGTGAAGCTTGTTGAGATTGGTTTTGGAAGGCGAAGTAGGGAGAATGAGGGAGAGTGATGGAGAAAATATGATCAAGGTACATAGTATACATGTATGGATATTTCACAAGGAAACCCCTCTTATAAGTAATTGATGTTAATAAAAAATATGAAGGAAAACATTCTCTGCCATGGAAAAACAATGCAATATGAAGATGAAAATGCATTTTTAAAGAAAAGAAAAAAGATGGATAATCACAGAGAAATAAACCCTCAAACAAACAAATACAGAGTTGAAAGACTGGCTGGTTCTACCATTACAGACAATGATCTGAGAGTCACAGCTGATCTCAAAGTAATGATGAACTAAAAATTCAATGCCATGGTGAAAACATGAATTTATTATTATTTTATATGGAGAAATCTGGCTTTAAGAATACTGTATATCACCTTTATCAGAAAGAATGACTTTGCCCCATTTGTTAGGAAATGGGAAGACTTGGAAAAAATTATATTAAGTGAAGTAAGCCAGGCCCAAAAAAACATAGGTCCCATAGTTTCCCTTATTTGCAATATCTAGTATATGTCTGAGTAAAGCAGTAAAGGTCAGATAAGGTGATGTTAGGGAAATGAACCCTAAGATATGTATTCAAATGTTTTTTTTCTTTCTTGCAATTGTTTCTAACACATTTATAAGATTATTTCTTTGTTGCTTTGTATGTTCCTCCTCCACAGTATAACCCCTGCTTTCACTGTATTTAATGTCGGTATAATTTGTGGAGGGGAAGGGGAAAAACAAATCGTTTAAATAGGGATACAGGTGGACCCATTGCAACAATGTGATGTACAAGTCGTTATGTCGAAAACGAACTTTACAACTTTGGTGCGGGAGGAGTGGGGAGGAGTGGGTGGGAGGGCAGGGAAGGATTGGAAGGGATGGGAAGGGGAAACAAAGGAGGAGACTACAATGCTTGATAAGAAATATACTCATTATCTTGCCCGTGTAATTGTAACCCCTCTGTACAGCATTTTAACAAAAAAAAAAAGAAAAAAAAGAATATTAGTGGAACCCTAAAAAAAAACTAATCTTGGTTTTTGTAAGAAAGATTAATGAGAAGCAAGCTGTTTGGTTCTTTTGTCTGCTAACAAATAGAATAATATAAAATATGCTTCTTTCATTCTTCCATTATTTTTTCAGCTTTCTAACATGTACTAGTTACTCTGACAAATTCAGAAGACATAAATAATAGTATAAAGTTGTTCCTATTCTGAATAGTTCTCTGTTAGGGTGATGGCAAATGTGCAATATTATATAAATAGAGTAAGAAAGATATGTGTGTCTGGAATGCTGAAGGGTTAAGGAGCTAATTTCTTCTAAGAATGTCACAGAAAGTGGATTTTAGATTATTTTTGATGTTTGAATTGATTCATACCTGCCTAAATTGAAGCAGAGGAGATTTCAGTTAAACTTCAGGGACAAGTTTTAAGTATTAGCTTAAGAGCTTTAATGGCTTACTAAGAGAGGTTAGTTTTTTTTTATATCTGGAAAATTTAAAGGTAAAATATAATCTTTCTAAAGGCAAGAAATTTTACCACATGATCCTTTATGCAAAACATCTTGTAGCTCTGGTGTTTTTCTGATAAGTTGAGAGCTCATACTGCATGCCCAGAGATTTGTAAAATCATACAGCAGACATTATGGAAATTGTGCAGTGTACCTAAAAGCAATTCAATAAAAATGCTTCTATTCGTATTCTATTTGTTTTTTATGTGTTTGAGGAGAAATTAAGTGTCTTTGTTATAAGCAGATATTCATATGCTCTCAGCTAAGAAATAGTAGGAAATGGGAAAAGGAAGGAAGTGATGTTGCGTATGAAGTATTGGGACGGAGTAGTGTAGATGGTGCTAATGCACTTTGTAAAAGAACAACAGGGTTGTTGCCTCCTGGTGAAATTCTTTTGAAAAATATGTCTTTATATTAGAAAAACAAATAACAAATGTGGGTGAATGCATCAAAGCAGAGGCTGATGGGGATCACTCTTATCTGAGCATCTAAAATCATTTTCTGAATATGTTGGTATCAAGACTCATCTTGCTCCAGAGGGAGTAGATTTCCTGGGATTATTAAAGCTAAAAGAAGCCAGACAGTAGACAGTTTAAAAAGCTGGAGCTAGATTGCCTGTTTATCCCTGATAACAATTTCATGCCTCTCGTACATGATTTTTCCCTCCTTGATTCTCATTTCTTTCATCTATAAATTTGGGATAATTATCATAAAACTACATAACTGAAAGCCAAATGAATTCATCATACAGAAATAATACTTGGAACCTGGTGCTGTTATGGTATGAACCTAGTATTTTGCAGTTTTTCTTAATGTCCACCCAGGTAGGACTTTGTGAAAAGAGCTAGGCAGATTAACCCAAGTTGACAAATGGGGCTTCTGGCTTAAAGGGGCTGAGTAGCTTGCTACAGGTCATTCAGAGTAGAGACTTGAAGCAGGCCTTTATGCCTCATCTAGCATTCTTTTCACTTGACCACATCTGTCACTGGGTCCACTTTTCTTTTTAAGCCTTCCTTAGACAACTGAGGAAAATAAATATGCTTACCTATATTCATTTTCTTTTGCTGCACCAAAAAATGTCCCCACTTGGTGGATTACAGTATATATTTATTAACCTTACAGTTCCTGTGATTCAGGAGCCTGAGCAGAGTTTAGTGGGATCATTGCTCAAGGTCTCCTAGGGCTGCAGTCAAAGTGTCTGGTTATATTCTCATTTTCAGGCTCAACTAAAGAAGGGATCTGTTTTTTGAGCTTATTCACATTGTTGGTGGGATCTAGTATCCTGTGGCTATATAATTCCTGAAAACTTGCTTCTTCAATGACTGCAATGGAAAGAAAATCTCTGCACATTGAGGAAGGAGTCTCTCATTTCAGGGCAGTTCTAGCTCTTCTTTTAAAGGATTCACCTTACCAGGCCAAATGCCACTAAAAAAATAATCTACCTTTTAATTATTAAAAATCAATTACATACATCTGAAAAATCCATTCACCTTCTACATATAAGAAAATAATGGGAGCGATATCCAATCATCTTTATTATATTTTATTGCTTAGAAGCAATTTACAGATTTTACCTCCACCAGAGGATAAGAGATTATACGAGGGATTGAACATTAGGGATTATGTAGGATATATTTACTAGAAGTGTCATTGCTTTTGACTTATGGATAATAATACTTAAAAGTATTGTACTTTGATGGTGTTCAGGTGATTATAAAATTCAAAGTCAGAACTTGAATCATGGTAGATATGAACAAATAGATACTTGTTAGGAAGGACGGGCAAAAGATTATTCCCCTCTTACCTATCTTTTATGTTTGTCTTATACACTCTTGTCCAATATCTTGGCTGCCACCAGATACATGGTGAAAATAACAAATTACAGGAGTGTAATGATTAAAGTATAAGAAAAATTTGTTCAATACATGCCAACTAAGGGTGTAGTTTCTTGGTGGACTTTCCTGTAGTAATGGGTGAAAGGTAAATATACTACATTTTCATAGGACTGAATCTTACATGCTCCTTTATATTCTATTTAAGTAATGGCTTCTAACATAGAATTCAATGATAAAGATGGCCCTATTTCATGTGTTTGTGTCATTTCCCTGTGTTTTGCATTTGTTTGAAAGCTCTTAAATGTGTTTGGAAAATGAACACATATGTTGATTGATAAATAATCAATAAAGAGAAGTTGGCATAGACAACACTATAATCTTTGAAAAGCAACTTTAAAAACCACCAGGCTATGCTGCGGTTGTTATAACCATTCTTTTCCTTGTCTATCTGTGAGCCTCCCTTACAGTTCTGTACCCCATGTCCTGAATACTACATACAGTTCTCTACATTCACTAGGAGGAATCACAGTGAAAATGCTTCTAGGTAAACAACAAAACGATGAGCTGCTTAAGGTCCTCTATGTGCTTTAGAGAAGTTAAACCCCTAATTGCTTTGCCAAGTATGAGCCTCTCAGGAGTATAAAGGTAGTGTGCAGTGGTAGTATATAAATTCAACAAGATCATCTTGGGAACACTAGATTACTTCTTTTTTCTTTTTTTTTTTTTTGGGTCCGGTGGTGGGGCCTGAAATCTGGGCCTGGGTGCTGTCCCTCAGCTCTTCAGCTCAAGGCTAGCGCTCTACCACTTGAGCCACAGTGCCACTTCCGGCTTTTGTCTTATGTGGTGCTGAAGAATCGAACCCAGGGCCTCGAGCATGCAAGGCAAGTGCTCTACCACTGAACCACCTTCCCAGCCCCAACTAGATTATTTCTTATAAGGCTGTCACCAGATCTGTGGTATTGATATGATATGGAAACAGAATTTGTAAAAAAAAAAAAAAAGTACACATCGTATTGTAATGAAAGGCACAGAAGTACTGCTGAAGCTTTTTCTCAAGTAAAAGTAAAATAAAGGAGTCTCTTGTTGTTTGACTTGTGCTGTGAATAACTGTACTTTTTTTTGCTTTGTCCTTAAACGATGCCTCTATAATGAGTGAAAGAAAAAGAGATAATTGCTTCTAAGTCCCAGAATACAGTCTACTAGACATGGGTGTGTGTCTTCTAAGTGCTTGCTCCATGTTTATACAATATACTTCAAATCTGTACACTTTTGGCTAGGGATCCATGATCTCATATAAGTGGCATGGAATTATAGAAAGCAATGCAAGAATCCCTATGCCCACCACAGACTACTTCTGGGGTGAATAAATAATCCACTTTTATATCCATGTACTTTACAAAAGTATGTAGATATTGCAATGTTGAATAAAATATAAATTCATTTTAAGTGCTGCTGAATTATTTTGGCTTTTGTCTATTCTTGTGTATTTTTTCAATCAACATATCCTAAGATATGACTCTAGTCTCTCTTTTTCTCTCTGTTTGTGAGAGAGAAACATCCACATATTGTTAAAGGTCGAGGACCGCTGCTCCACTAACATTCTTTTAGTAGGAAGTAGTCTTTTTTTTTTGTGTCTAATATCACCATCTTGGCAACTTCAAAGAGGCTGCATACAATTATCATATTTCTTGTTTTGGTGAGTAAAACATCTTTCTCCTTAGACATGCTGATAGCTCTAATAGTAATCCTAATTCTCTCTTAAATGGCATCTTTTATCTGATGCTTTCTAAATGAAGGGATTGCACTGTCACTGGAAAGAAAAATGCACCCTAAGGGATGCTGCAGCTGGAGACACAATACAGGTCCCTCAAATGTAAGTTGTTCCTATTGAGGCCTGCCTGCCTACTTCTGACAGTATAAGGCTCATCTATTTCTGACATAGTCCTACAGCTTTAAGGAAAGGCTAGGCAGCAAAGTCTCTAGCCATTGGATGATTTGCCAGGCTGCCACATATTCATGTGTATTGAGACACTTTAGTATGATTTTTTTTTTTTTGGGTCCCGTCGTGGGGCCTGAACTCTGGGCCTGGGCACTGTCCCTCAGCTCTTCAGCTCAAGGCTAGCACTCTACCACTTGAGCCACAGCGCCACTTCCGGCTTTTTTTCTTTTTGCTTATATGGTGCTGAGGAATCAAACCCAGGGCCTCAGGCATGCACGGCAAGCGCTCTACCACTGAGCCACCTTCCCAGCCCCTTTAGTATGTTCTTATTATTCAGCATTGCTGAGCATATAAAAGGTTAGCCCTGAGTTTATAAAATTCCATGCTTCATTTTTCAATAAATTAGAATATGATAAATACACCCCACATCAAGATTAGAATGAAGCAAATTCCCTTCTGCAAAGATTCAAAAGGCATTTTCAAATGTTCAATGGCTAGAGCCATGAGATTAACATTATGAACCCCAGTGAACACCATGCTACAAGTCGTGCTGAGGCACTAAGGTAAAGAAAACTGGAGATGATTGAATGATAAAAGAACAGAGTTCATGTATTTATATCTTAGAGGCTACTGGGCACAAGTCAATACTTAAGTCGACATGGGAATTATGGGAAAAATCACTTCCCTTATTCCTCATTTAATTGTGGACAATGTCAGGTTGAATGAAATAAACATTTATGTGGCCCTCAGAGAGTCAGATGGTGAAAGAACACTAGGAAGAAGGATCAACAAAGACTAAGGCCATTTTCATGTTTTGAACCTTTACATATATGCAGAATGAAAAGCCATAAGAGCAGATGCCATGGCTTGAGTATTTCTTCCCAAACTCCTGTTATTATTGTACCAGGATTGGGTAGTAGGACCTTTAAGAGTGATTTAGTCAGCTAGGCACCTGTGGCTCATGCCTGTAATCCTAGCTACTCAGGGTCCTGAGATCTGAGGATGGAGGTTTGAAGCCAGGCTGGGCAGGAAAATCCCCTTGAGACTCTTATCTCCAATTAACCACCAGAAAACCAGAAGTGGTGCTATGGCTCAAGTAGTAGAGCACTCACCTTGAGGCCTAGAGTTCAAGCCCAATGACCAACCCCCCCCCCAATAGCGTAATTTAGTAATGTGGGCTTTATCTTGATGAATGAATTATTGTCCTTAATAGTTAAGAGAGTGGATTATATTCCAAGTGGCTTTGTTGTAAAAGCAAGCTCTCGTGCACATATTTTCCTTTCATCCCTTCTTTCTGTGGTTCCATGTTATGATGCAGCCAGAAGATCCCCAGCAGATGTGGCCCTTTGGTCTTGTGAGTGTGAATCAAATAAACTTTTATTGTTAATAATTCACCTTGTCTATGATATTGTATTCTGGTAACAAAATCTTTTTTGTATATATTTTTATTGTAAAGATACTGTACTTAGGGGTTACAGTTACATGAGTAAGGTAATGAGTACATTTCCTATTGAGCATTGTTACATCCTCCTTTGTTTCTCTCCTACCATCCCTTCCTTCCTCACCTCCCCAACTCCTTCCCCCCCTCAAGTTGTAAACTTCATTTTGAACATAGTGTCTTGTACATCTTATTGTTACAATGGGCCAACCTGTATCCTTGTTTCAACATTTTGTTATTTCCCTTCCCCTCTCCAAATTAGAAATTATATATACAAGATTCAGGGCACTGGAATCAAATAGTGAAAACAGAAAAAAAAGAAAATGTGATACACACACACACACACACACACACACACACACACACACACACACACACACACACACACACACACACACACACACACACACTGGAATTCTATGCCTCCATCAGAAAGAATGACACCTCCCCATTTGCTAAGAAATGGAGACTTGGAAAAAATTATATTAAGTGAAGCAAGCCAGGTCCTATGGTTTTTCCTATTGGCAATAACTAGTATATGTCTAGGACAAGCAGAAGAGGTCAAAAGCTAGGTACATATGACCATATAAGATGATGCTAAGCGAAATGAACCCCAAGATAGGGACACAAGTAGTTTTATCTTTCTTGCTGTTCTTTTTAATGTAATGTACTATGTGATTTTTTTAGCTTCTTTTGTATGTTCTTCCCCCATGGTATAATTCCTGTTTTCACTGTATTAGATTCTGGTGTCCTGCATCTTGTATATACATTTTTCTAATTTGGGGAGGGGAAAGGAAATAACAAAATGCTGAAATAAGGATATAGGATGACCCATTATAACAACTAGATGTACAAGACACTATGTTGAAAACGAACTTTACAACTTTGGGGGAGAGGGAAGAGTGGGGGAGGTAGGGAGGAAAGGGATAATAGGGAAAAAAAACAAAGGAGGGGGTAACAATGCTTGATAGGAAATGGACTCATTACCTTACTCATGTAACTGTAACCCCTCTGTACAGTATCTCTACAATAAAAAAATATATAAATAAAAAAACCATTGGGGAAGAATATACAAAAGAAACAAAAAAATCACATAGTACATTATAAATACATCAAAAACAACAGCAAGAAAGATAAAACCACTTGTGTCCCTATATTGGGGTACATTTTGCTTAGCATCATTTTATATCGTCATATTAGTAACAAAACTTTCTAAAACAGGAAGATCATAACAATAAGCACAAATTGTCAACAACTACCATAAATCTATCCAACTTACTGGAGTAATCCCCCTTTTGAGGAGAGATCTCCCTCTCCCTTTTCCTCTCTCCCTTCTCCCTTCCTCTACCCTCACTCCTCTCTCATATCCTTGGGATCTTCTTTGTTCCAAATCTCAGTACATGTTATTCAGCAAAGGCCAAACATATTCTTTACTGAATCATTCCCATTTCTATCAGAATTGGAATTAGATCCACTAAAGGTCGAGGAGCACAAATGTAACATTTAAATTAATTTGGTCCAGACACAAAACACCTGTCCATGTTGTGAATCCAGGTGAGGGAAATTGGCAATCTCAGGAGAGCCATTACAGTGCCCCACAATATGGATAAAGAAGACCAATTATCTTGGAAGCCAAATCTTCTGAAATAAATTGTCTGAGGAATCGACCTTTGAAAGGTTCAAGATCTAGCGTGGTTTGCTTAAAATTTCTCACCCTGGATGCTTCAGCGTCTCATTTCCACTTTTGTTGCTCTTTCCATCTTTCTCTTGTTCTAGTGGTAATTAAGGAGACATATTTATCACATCAAACATATTAAATTTTCAACCCCAGAATGCAAATCCGTTTCAAGTGTGTTTTCCCAAATGACTATAGCTATTTGAAAGGCAAACCACAGAGATGTTGGACCACTAGCAGGAAAATTGGGGAAGGAAATGAGAGAGGCCGAGAGTCTAAGCTGGTCCTGGTCTTTTTAAATAGCTAGAATATTCAGAGGTGATGGCTAGTGAAATGTCTGATATCAATGTAGTAATCCAGAGGTAATCCAAAATCTGGTGATTTGAGGAAAGGAAGGAAATTGGAAGAACGTTCAGAAGGGACAGTCTTTGCTTGTTTTCCTTGATTTTTATCATTGCACAGTTAGGAAAACAACAAGAACATATGTAAATAATCAATTATTTGTATATGGTTTTTACATGCATACTTAATTTTAACAAGTTTTAAACATATTAGAGGTATTTTCATGTATTTCATTCTTCATAATACCTGATGATTATAAATTGTTTCTCATTTAATATTAATAATAATTTCTAGTGGCTTCACAATATTCTATGAGGCAATTGATTATAAATTTATTACATTATATTTTTTGCTAATGCAGACAATATTGTGATGAAGATTTGATTGCATATCACTTTTCAACCTCTTGAATTATTTCCTCAGCTTAAGTTCTTGGTACTTTAATTTCTAGGGAAAAAGATAAGAATCTAGTTTTTTGAAAAATATTGGCAAACTGATTTCCAATAACATTGGAATAATTGGCAATATCACCACAATCCTGCCCCAAAACTGGAAAGACAATCTAAATTAGAATGTTTAAAATGTTACTCTAGTACAGTTTTCAGTTAAGCTTCTCTGATTACTTCCACAATTGCAAGCATAGTGTCTTATCTGTTATATTTTCTCTTGTGAGAATTACCTCTTCATTATTTTCTTGTTGAACATTTACTAGGAATTGTATTTTTCTAATTAAAATTTTGCACAATTTATGTGATGTGAGAAATGTCCCAGTCATATATATCAGCTTTTATTCTTCTACCTGAGTTGTTTTGTTTAGAGGAAAAAGCATGAAATGCACATGATTTCACTTTTAATCTTTGTTCAGGCTGACTCCTAATTGTAGTTTTGTGTGTTAGTATGTAAGCTGCTAGATTCAATACAAAACAGAATATCATGGAATGAAATAAACATAACTTTTCATAAGTTTAAAATCTTTAAATTTTTACATTTTAGCATCATGCTAATATTAAGTTCGTTGGGCATTGCTTGATTTGGTGAACAGTAAAGGGGAATGGCAAAGCAGGAGTGTTGAAACCACGGCATTTTTGACAGCATGTGAAAAACTACAATTGCCCTACAGCCAGTCTTCAATGCTCTAAACCTGTGACCTTGAATCTGACTTATTGTGTAAAGGGAATCATGCGAGACAATTCTCATGTCTATTTCTCCATTGGGTAAATTCTGAAAGAGACCCTGTCTTTGCAATTTTTAAAATTACATTTCCAATGCTTTCATATTTGTTTCAGAACTTGGAAAGTTTCCAGAAAAGAAGAAAAGGGAAAGTTCAAACTGAAACCTGCTGGATTGGTCTCTTCCCCCTTAGGAGTAGTTAGCTGCTGAGGGAGTTTGTCAAAACTTGTTTCCATTTTGGGCCCTTTTACTCATTCTCTCAGCTCTTAGCAGCTATATACTACCCCTTTTACTTGTTCTGTAGATTTTGAGCATAAAAAATAAATTAAGAAAGATTTAGAAGGTGAGGAACTGCTTCTGGCAGATGGTGAGCATCATTGTATCAGGACAAGGGGATAGGTGGATTTAGGAGCAGTTCATTAGAAAAATATTAGCACTTAATACTTAACATAGGAAAAACACTGACTTGTTTTGTTTCATCTTGTTGTCAAAGTGTTGTTAAGGACTTAAAAAGGATATTCACACGTCCTTTCACATCCTACATAGCTGCTAGACTTTCTAGCAGTGTGGGCTATTTGTGTTCTATAATTTCTATAGAGTAAATTGTATTGTTTTCCTGAGGAATTTGTCTTACCAACCTTTTCCCCATAGTTCACAGATTTTTTTTTGTCACCTCGATCTCTGAAAACACATGAATCTACCATCTTTTCCTTTTATACTTGTAGTCCTAAATTTGTCTCTTTAGCTCAGGCTTCTCTACAGAGCTCTAAGCATATATACCTGCCACTTTTGGTATTTTTTTTAACTGAAAGTTTCAAGGCTTTAAAATTTATCCTACCCTCTACAAATCTGGAAATCTTCCAGTATTTCCTATCTCATTTATCTAGCCAGAAACTATAACAGTATCTCTGAGTTTTACTGATCTAGTTACAAAGCCTTAAGAGTACTTTTTAATATATGTCAAATATAGTTATTTTCTATTCACTTCTGCTGCCATATTCCTAGTCTATACATTCATAAGCTCTTATATCAGTTTCGCAAAGGCTTCTTATTACAATCCCCATCTCATACTTCCAACTGAAACTAACATGTTTTCTTTCCAGAAGACAAATTTGATTATCTAATTGCTTAAAAAATCTTTAAAGTCTCTCTATTGTCTTTAGCATGATTTCTGTCTCATTCTGTTTTCATTTCTCCTATGATCCAGTCACAATAACTTTCTTTACTAAGTATACCTTACACACTCACAATACCATGTCTACATTCCTTCTTGGCTTAGCTGGCTAATTTCTAATTATCTTTAAAGATTTAGCCCAAAAATTACCTGCCCTGCTGGATACCAATGGCTTGCACCTGTAATACTAGATACTCATGAGTATGAGAGCTGAGGATCACCATTCAAAGCCATCCCAGGCAGAAAAGTTCCCATTTGATTTCTACCTCCAATTAATCACCAAAAAGCTGCAAGTGAAGCTGTGGCTCAAGTGGGAGAGTACTAGCCTTGAGCAAATAAGCTCAGGGACAGTGCTCAGGCCCTGAGTTCAAGCCCCAGTAGTGGCCCAAAGTTACCTGCTCTGAAAAAAAGTCTTTTCTCATCACTAACCCACATAAATCAAAGCATTTCCCCTTATTTCTATTTCAGATTTGTTCACAAATAATTATACCATCTATCTATATCATTGTGCTCTACTATTTACTATATTGCTTTCTACACCAGTTGGAACTCTTTGAGGGCAGAGACTACCGTGTCACCCCCACAGTCAATGTGATAGCCCTGTTGAATGGATGGCAAATGAGTGAGTAATATGCTTTGTCTTTTCTGCCACATTTTTTTCCAGATCTCCTAATTAATTTGTAAGCATTGGAATTTCTATTCTCCACTGAGAATGTGTTAATCTTGAATAATATGATTATTTTACCATTTTTCTATTTAACAGAACTGTAAGCAACCCTTCACATTTGTATGTGCTAGTTTGTACATGTCTTCTTTGTCAAGAACATATAGCTGATTCCTGGACACAGTTATCATAGTTTGAACATGCCTGCTTAGCCTTGCCCTGTTTTATTTCTTGCTGCTTCTTAAATATTTTTATCATCTTAAAGAGAGCATCACTTTTTATTTTTTGAGCATTCTCCCTCTTGGATGATGATGTGTGTAAAACTTTCTTGCTTCTGCTTTGTCTTTTTTTTTTGGTATCTTGACCTTTAGCTTCCAGCTGTTATTTTCTTTATTACAACTTTTTGTCTTTTTATGCTTCCTTTTCTGTTCCTTTGACTTGCTCCAAATGCTGCATTACTTCTCTCCTTCTAACAACACTTCCCCCTCTTGTTTTTGGAAGGTAGTCAGTTTCCATGTGCAGTGTAGCTTATTATTCTGTTCACATTAGTTTTGAATTGTGCCCACCTGACACTCCCCACATGGATCTTTCTTCTGTGTGTCTTCCTTTTTTTCCTCTGTGTAGCTTTATCCATTCTCTTATAACCAATAGAAACCCATCTCTTTTCCTCTGATGTCCTGCTTGCTCTTTTTTTGGTTATTATATTGGTGTCCATTGATTCCTCTATTCCTCTGTTTTTGTTTCTTTCTCCAGTTTGTGCAGAGATGCTTTTCCTTATCCTTCATTCACTGGCTGTTCAGTGTCAATTTATCATTCATTCTAAACTCTTGAAACATACACAATTAACACATTCTATAAATTATGGAATCATAATAAATGAATGTAAAAGAATTAGGCTATTTTACAATGTTGAGAAAATTGGTTAAATGTTTAGAAAACAAATTTGTGGAGGGGAAGGGAAAAACAAATCGTTTAAATAGTGATACAGATGGACCCATTGCAACAATGAGACTTACAACTCATTATGTCGAAAACAAACTTTACAACTTTTGTGGGGGTGGGGGAAGAGGGTTGGGTGGAGGAGTGGGGGGGAGGATGGGATGGGAAGGGGAAACAAATGGAGGCTACAATGCTTGATAAGAAATGTACTCATTATCTTGCCCATGTAATTGTAACCCCTCTGTACAGTATTTTCAAAATAAAAAAAGAAAACAGTCTCACCCCATATTATATACTAAACTCCAGATAGATTCATAACCTAAATAAAAGGTAAAACTATGAACATTAGACACACTGTAAGTGGTTAACTAATAGTTTGGGGGTGAGTTAAAGCATAAAAGCAAAAACACCAACAACAAAAAATGAAGAAAAAGTCCAGCATATTTAGGTACACAAATATACTTTTTCTTGGTGAGAGGGAATTACTGATGTTTCAACTCAGGGCCTCAAACTGGCTAGGTTGGTTCTCTACCACTTGAGCAACACCTCTAGCCCTGGTTTTTGCTGGTAATTTGAAGATAGAGTCTAGTAAACTTTTCTGCCTGAGTTACCCCTCCCGAGGAGCTTGGATTGCAGTCATAAGATGCCTATACCTGGTTAAATAGTATATTTTCTATACACTAAAAAGCATAAAAGTTGCAGTAAGAAATGAATATGACTGAGTACGGAAAATGACATTAAATTTTTAAAAAAGCTACATTGTTCACAACAACCAAGTAAATACATCAAAATATTGACCATAGTGAGAGCATAGCTTTCATTATAAAAATATTTCAATGGTTTATAAATTTTGTTAGTCATATTTTAGTCCTAAAATCAGATTTTAAAATATTATTTTTAAGGGACTTGTAGAACTCTATTTGCTTTCCTTTCGTTGACTTCATTTTGTATAGTTTTCATTGCTTTAGAATTTATGCAGCTTCATTATAATTTTTAAATTGAAAGTGCCTTCTACTCTTTTAGATGAGTTTTTGTGTTTCTCAGCTTCTTGTGAAACCCCTAGTCCCTTTTCCTGATATGTCCTCTAAAATCCAATTTTCTTACCAATATGAAGATAATAGTCAAGTAAGGATATGAATTATTACAAGCATATTTCTTGGAAAGATTCCAATTAAAATATTAATTAGGGCATCTACCATCAGTTCTCTCCATAACTAATTTATTTGTGAATTCCCTAGACAAGACATCTGAAATGTTTCTCCTATTGTCCTTTTTTTACCCTTTTAAAATTCCTACTTCCTTTCCTCTTTTCCCCTTCCTCTCTTATCCACTGCTTTTTTTCTAGTTTTCCTCTTCCTGCTGATCCAGTTCTCTTGGCTTCTCTTCTTCCCAACTAGCTCTTCTTCCTTCACGTACTTATTAATTCATCTTTGTTTTGTGCCTGGTTTTCCTTTGTGAGTTCTTTTGAATTTTCAGTCACCTCTCTGTACCCCACTTATCCATCAATCCTTTAGGCTGACACTGTTGACATCAGAAGTGTTATAGGCTAAGACAACCTTGTTTTCTACTATTAAGAAAAAAATCATTTTTATAACTTGATCAGCAGTTGCCTTTTGGCTTTGACAGTCATGTTGCTGATACATATTTATTTTACTTTCTGCTATAACCCTTAGACACTCTTGTGATTCCATTTTACATTGGTGCATTTGATTATTCTTTCCTTTTTGAATCACATTACATTCATAAATGCTTTATTGAATCTTACTTTATTGATTTTTGTCCATTTAAAATATTTATCCTGCTCACACTCTATTTTATGCCCATTCTGCAGTGTGCAGGAACACCTGCAAATTTTATTAGAATCGTCTCTCTTCTATTCTTTATGTAGTAAATGAAAATATTGAATTGTATTGAACTCAGAGTGTACCTCTAAGGACCTATCTGATACCTCCACCCACTCTTGTATTGAACTGTTAGTAACAACTCTTTGTACCCAATTTGTTTTTTTTTTTTTTTTTTTTTTTACTAGTTTTGGTATTAATACATCATTCACTAATGGCACATCCATCTTATTTACTCCTTTAAGTTATTTTTGATAGCCCAAGTCTCAACTTGAGTGTGTTTATTTTTTTTAATACACTCAACTTAGTCTGTTGTAGGAAGGATTGAATTACAGTTTCATATGACTTGTTTTTAACAAACTCATACAAGCTATTATTTGACTTCTTATTTTGGGGGGGTTTAAATTGATTATTAATAGCTTCACATACTACAGAGTTGATTCAATAGTGAACTTACTGTTTTTTTGCTGTCTGGAGTTAGTTTTTTTTTTCTCTCTACACAGCCCTTCTATACTTTCTGGAGATCTTGGTTACTCAATAAGCTACCAAAACAGTCTCCTTTTTGCCAGTCCTGGGACCTGAACTCAGGGCCTGGGCACTGTCCTTGTGCTTTCTTTTGCTCAAGACTAGTATTCTACCACTTGAGCCACAGCACCACTTCTGGCTTTTTTCTGTTTACGTAGTACTGAGAAAATGAACCCAGGGCTTCATGTATGCTAGGCACGCCCTCTCCCACTAAGCTACATTCCTAGCCCAACAGTTGTCTCTTGATCTGTACAATTTATCTTTCAGCTCTCTGGCAAAAGATCATTTTTTGGCCTTATGTGTGCTGCAAATATACAGTATCTTCTATTCTCCCTACTAAAGGACTCAGCTTTAAAATATCCGTCTTGTTTCTTTGTTTATTAAGCTAAGACCTACTTTTGAAATATTTCTTTCCTAAGACCAAATTTTTATAATTCTTATTCTAATCCTCCCCCCACATGCATCAAAATAAAACCCTCGAAATAATTTGTTCTGCAAAGAGGGATTCTTTTATAACTTGGATGTGTCCAAGGTGTTTCTTTCTGGGAAACAAAACAAGAAGAGGAGTATGTTGCTTCCAGCACTGTTAATTAAAAAGCAAATCAAGTCCAGTGGGCTTTAATTTTTTGACAATAGAAAAGATTCTTGACAGTTACTTTAATATGTTCAAAACATTTAAAAAGATTAATAGGTATTGAGGATTTTAGAATCAACACTTTACTCCTATTAAATGTCATGGAACATGGCAAATTAAATGTTGTATTATTTAAATACAGCTGATAGCAAAATATTTTTTCCAGTTATATTTATTTTATTTTATTGATCTAACATAAGTAAAATAGATACCCTAAGTATAGCCCAAATGTAGTATGATTGACCTAACAGAAGCAATATTTGATTCTGAAACAAGATTATATATTTACAAAATGTAAAAGATGTGCCTGGTACTTGCCTAATTGGCAGATAGTAGAAGTAACAGAAGAAAAATACTGTGCATTGGTACAATTGGATGTCTCAATGAACAATATGTTCCCAGAAGGAAAATAAAGTCTATGTTCTTTGTTAAGGCACATAACAAAGAAATACTACTTTGTTGTGAATGTTTTACATGAATGAATGTGGTTTCTTCCTTTGTTTAAATATGTGTTTTATTTTTTATTAAAAAGATGATGAGCAGGGAGTTACAGTTACATAAGTAAGGCAATGAGTGTATTTGTTTTTAATCATTGTTACCCAATCCCTCTTTATCTCCCACTTACCCCTATGTATTCCCCTCCCCCCCATTTGTTTTTTTTTTAATGTTTTTATTTTATTTTATTTGTGAACATACTGTACAGAGGGGTTACAATTACATGGGCAGGATAATGCATACATTTCTTACCAAGCATTGCAGCCTCCTCCTTTGTTTACCCTTCACATCCCTTCCCAGCCTCCCCCCCCTCAATCCTTCCTCCCTCTCCCCCTCCCTCCCCCCGCACTGACGTTGTAAAGCTCGTTTTTGACATGACAAATTGTACTTCTCATTGTTGCAATAGGTCCACCTGAATCCTTAAGCGCCTTGTTTTTCCCCATCTCCTCCACAAGTTATACTGACATCAAATATAGTGAAAGCAGGGGTTATAATGTGGGGGAGGGACATACAAAACAACAAAGAGATAATCTTATAAATGCGTTAGAAACACATGCATGAAAGAAAAAAAAACATTAAAATACATATCTAAGGGTTCATTTTCCTAACATCACATTATCTGACCATTTCCGCTTGACTCATACATATACTAGATATTGCAAATAAGGGAAACCATGGGACCTGTGTTTCTTTGGGCCTGGCTTACTTCACTTAATATAATTTTTTCCAAGTTTTTCCATTTCCTAACAAATGGGGCAATGTCATTCTTTCTGATGGAGGCATAGAATTCCATTGTGTATATATACCACATTTTCTTGATCCATTCATCTACTGAAGGGCATCTGGGTTGGTTCCAAATCTTAGCTATGGTAAATAATGCTGCAATAAACATAGTTGTGCTGGTAGCGTTAGTGTGGTCTTGTTTGTAAACATTTGGGTAAATGCCCAAAAGTGACCTCCCCCCATTTGTAATGTTCATATCCACCATACTGTCAAGTGATTGTCTTGCCGTTTCTGTGATTCCCTTTCCTTTCCACATATTGCATAATCCTATATGCAAAACACAAAGTATAAAAAACTAAGAGAAATGAAGAAAAAATAAAGCAATAGAAAAAAAGAACAAACTACATACAGGGTCTAATAAGACCCTCTTGTTTCCATATATTGGAGTTCATGTTGATATGCTTATTATATATGTCCTATGCACTAAGCAGTTAGGTTATTGATAGCCTCTGTTAAGAATATCAAATACATATTCTAGTTCTAGGGAGATCATGCAACCTACTTTTCTTTGTGTCTGGCTTACTTTACTTAATATAATTTTTTCCAAGTCGTTCCATTTCCTAACAAATGGGGCAATGTCATTCTTTCTGAAAGAAGTATAGAATTCCATTGTGTATATGTACCACATTTTCTGGATCCATTAATCTACTGAGGAACATCTGATATGGTTCCATATCTTAGCTATGGTAAATAATGCTGCAATGAACATCGTTGTGCTGGTAGCTTAATGTGGCCTTGTTTGTGGTTATTTGGGTAAGCTCCCAGAAGTGGGATTGCTGGATCATAGGGGAACTCTATGTTTAGTCTTTTTGAGTAGCCTCCATATTGCTTTCCAGAGTGGTTGAACAAGTTTGCACTCCCACAAACAGTGTAGTAGTGTTCCCCTTTGGCCACACCCCTGCCAGCATATGTTGTTAGAATTCTTGGTTATGGCCATTCTAACTGGTGTAAGGTGGAATCTCAATGTTATTTTGATTTTCATTTCTTTTATAGCCAGAGATGTTCAGCAATTCTTCATCTGTCTCTTGGCCATTCATATTTACTCTTCAGATAGGTCTCTCTTAAGGTCTTTAGCTCATTATTTTTTTTGTTGGTCATGGGGCTTGAACCTAGGCCTGGGTGATGTCCCGAGCTCTTCAGATCAAGGCAAGCACTATACCACTTGAGCTACAGCGCCACTTCCTTTAGCCCACACTTTAATGGAGTTGATATGTGTTTTACTATGCTATCAATTTTAGAATTCTCAGGAAGAACTACTGAGAGCCTTATATTTGTGTCCAATTTTTTTTCAAACAAAGAAGTGTTTTGTTGAACATAACTCTTTATTCTTTTACCTAACTCCTACATCACCCATCCTCTTATCTCTCATTACCATGAATGGATCCTTTCATTGTTCATAGAAATTCCAGGAATGGCACAAACAACTAAGTGGAACTTTGTTGTCATCCTCTCAGCTCAAGAGTTGGTGAGATGTGGAAAGCTCGACCTTTCTAAAGTTGTCCTTGGGGCTGGGAAGGTGGCTCAGTGGTAGAGTGCTTGCCTTGCATGCATGAGACCCTGGGTTCGATTCCTCAGCACCACATAAGAAAAAAGCCGGAAGTGGTGCTGTGGCTCAAGTGGTAGAGTGCTAGCCTTGAGCTGAAGAGCTGAGGGACAGCGCTCAGGCCCGGAGTTCAGGCCCCACGACTGGAAAAAAGAAAAAAAAAACATATATAAAGTTGTCCTGGTTCAAAGCAAATGAAGACAAGATTTCCTCTGTTGAAATACATACTCTGGGAAAATGGGGTTTCTTACTCTATAGAGAGGATTTCTAAATGTGTTTGGTAGGAGTCCAGCATGACACAAGAAGGCATATGGGATTCTGGGGATTAGGGACATAAAATAGCATTACTATCTTTTGCTACTTTGTGAAATGAGTTTTGTTTTGCTTAATAGACTAAATATAAAACAATAGAACTAAACATTCCTTTATAAACTATGTTTCATACTTGATTTGCTTGTTGTTCCCACAAGGGGTCTACCAGTTACATTGATTATATTACCAGATTATCTGATGATTAAGCCCATTAACAAACCACTCTTGAATAGTCAACATAACAGTATTTAGTTGCCTTGCAGTAACAATTAAGGAATGAAGCAATTTACTATAATTAGGTATCTGAAAAAAAGCACCCACATTAAGGGAAGTTAAAAAGACTTCTTTTTATGGTTAGGGATGACTGTTAACAGTTATTTTTTTCTGAATTACAAAGAAAATTATTGCACTTTTAATTTGCTCATTATTGCAAACACAGAAACAACAAATGGTTCTTGTTCAGAGTTTGCCCTATGTGGCTCTGGGCAAGTTTCTTAACCTTTTTCTGTTCTTGTTTCATCACCTAGAAGGCAATGATAATAGTATACCACAAGTAGATACTGATGGGTAATTAATGCTTGCAAAATGCTTTGAGATCCTGGGATAAAATACTTTGCAAATAAAAGTGAACAATTTACATGAGTCATATATTCGTTTATCACAATAGGGTTTTTTTCAGACTTAAGACTCGGCAAGGAAATGCCTTCATTTTTAAAATTAATTTTCCTTAATCAGATAAGAACATTTTGTGTAGTTTTTCCTATGTGTGATATATTTTCAAGTCTTTGACTAATGCTCTCTACTTTTGTGTTTTGTCTGGAAGAAGGTTACCATTTACTTTCTGGTGTTCAGTCATCCAGAATATCTTCCCAAATAGCATTATATTACCCTTGGAGAGACAGATTTTTACCTGTTTGCCGCCCTAAAGAAAACAGATTTTTTTTCCTGTTTGCTGGTCTAAAGACAACGGGATTTCTTATTTAGATATGGCATTGTGTCCTCAGACCAGGCATCTGGTTTGTACTTGGCATTCTGGTACAATTAGGGAAGGTAATGGCAGTTGGTTACAGAGTTTCAGCTGAGTGGATTGGACATGGTGTTCCAGAGGTAGACTAATTTGTAGGTTATTGAGTCATTTGGATGGACTGGTAGAGCATAGCTGTTGAAGGTCAAATGATAGGTCAGTGCTAAGCTCATGTTTTCCTAGCTCTTTAGTCAGCCTAGATCTGGCAGAGGATTGCTATAAAATCTAGTAGAGATTTAAAATAGTGACAGGCAGAAATGTCCTGATCCTTGTGACCATGTAGATGAATGTTGAAGCAGAAGATAGAAGCAATATAAAGTAGAAATAGAGAAGGGAAATGTTTCCCCAAGGAAATGGATCTCAAACATTTTACACTTATGAACATGAAGTACTCATTATGGGTCAGATACTAACTACTTTACAAGCCTTCTCACCTTTAATCCTCTCAAGAAATTTATGAGTTAGAAACTATCATCAGGCCCATTTTATAGATGGTGAAACCAACGAATAAAGAAGTCACAAGCAAGTAATTGATAGGGATGGGGTCTGATCCAGGTAGCACAGCTCTAGTACCCATGCAGTAATTACTATCTATTACTGATGTTCATTCTTGGCTGGTAAGAATGATATTTAGGAGAAAATAAGATTTAGTGAGCCATTAGATCTCAGAAGGCCAATCTAACTCCAAACTAAACTAAATGGTAAGAACAAATCTGCTGATACTTGATTCATTCTGAACTGGCTCAGAAGATGAGAATGGCTTGGGTTTGAGTTCTTACTGAAATCAGATTCAAGGAACTAAGAAAGGATAAAAAGACAGAGAAGTAAAAAAATAACCACCTCCTCCTAGAATACTGGAATTAGTATTCATTATTTTGCTACCTCCCAGTGTTGTATACATAATCTTCGTTAACTCATGTTGGTTCTATTTCTTGTACATGAACTTTAGGATTTAGTAACACCCACAAACCTTGCTTGAATATTGGATTAGCTCTGCCTCAAAGGGAAAGTTGCTGCTTTCCAGTTCTATAAATCTTGATTATTTATTGTGAATCTTGAAGCCAAGCACTGACTAATAGTAATCCTCTTCAGTTAATTGGGCCAGGTAAGAACACAACCTGAGTTTTAATGAGAAAATTATATATCCAAATTTAGAAACCTTATCTTTTCACCTCTTGTACTCTTGATGATTGGACTGGATTTGTATGATCTTCCTAAAAAGTAATTTACTAATGTGAACTTTCCAAATGAAGTACACACACACACACACACACACACACAATGTCTTATCTATATAGACTTCTCAATAGAATATGTAAATTGAAACTAGAGACTGTGAAATTGTTGATGTCTCCATGATACCTGAAATTAATGAAGGAAAAAGAGAGTTGAAAGAACTTGACTAGGCTAGGAATATTGTGTAGGGGAGAATTATACCTATTCTACTCATTAATTTATGTCAATGTGCATAGAGATGATTATTTTACAGTAATTTTCAAGATATATTATTGTTCTCATTTAAAGGCAAAAAAACTGAAAGTCAATGAGATTAAATAATTTCCTTTAAGGGCACATACACAGCCCTGGTTTTGAATTGAAATCTATTAATTATGAAGTATACTGCTACAGTGGTCTATGATATTTCTTCTCTTTTCTCTCATTGGTGTGGCCTCAACTTAAAAGTACAATGTATTTGGATATCTTCTAATTTAGCTAATTTGTTCCATAGTAGCTACAGTCTATTGTGGAGGCTACTTAAAAAATGAAAATGATGACTTTTGGAACTGTTAATAATAAGAAAATCATTCAATGAGCTCTACCAGATGCATGCCAGAGATTATAACAAGTACTTTATATAGATTCTTCCATTTGTTCCTAACAGAAAAAAACACTGTGATCTAAAAATAGTGATTACTCTTATTGAGAAAAAAAGCTCAGAAAGGTTAAGTGACTTTTCTAGCACCACACAGTTGGCAAGTATCAAAAACAGTGTCCAAACTCAGATCTGACTGCAAAGCTCAATTTCTTTGCTACTACCTCCTCAGGCACTTGTGAAATATTTTTGCTTTAACTCTGTAGCACGTAAATTCTGTGCTTGAAGTGTTTCTATGCAGCACTAGCTTCTTTAATGGCTTTTAACCTGTGCATTGCTGGACTGAAAAGGGGAGACCTTAATCTGTAAAATGATCCTTTGTTGAAATCCATAAAGACTTTAGGTCCAGTGGGAACTCCTTTCACTTTCTATTTTTAATGCTTTTTTATTGTAAAAATAGTGTACAGAGGGGTTACAGTAACATGACCAAAGTAATGAGTACATTTCCTATGGAGCACTGCTACCTCCTCCTTTGTTTATCCCCTACCATCCCTTCCCTCCCCATCTCCCAACTCCTCCCTCCCCACCCCCAAGTTGTAAAGTTCATTTTCAATATAGTGTTTTGTCTATCTCATTATTACAACGGGTCATCCAGTATCCTAATTTCAGCATTTTGTTATTTGCCTTCCCCTCCCCAAATTAGAAAAATTTACATAAAAGATGCAGAGCACTGACACCAAATACAGTGAAAACAAGGGTTATACCTTGGGGGAAGAACATACAAAACAAACAAAAAAATCAAATAGTACATGTTAAATACATTAAAAACAATAAAAAGAAAGAAAAAAAATGTTGTGCTCCTATCTTGGGGTTCATTTCACTTAACATCATCTTATATGGTAATTTGTACATAGCTTTTGAACTTTTCTGCTTGTCCTGGACTTATACTAGTTATTGCAAATAAGGGAAACCATGGGAACTATGTTCCTTTGGGCCTGGCTTATTTCACTTAGTACATTTTTTTCCAAGCCTTTCCATTTCCTAACAAATGTCTATCTATCTATCTATCTATCTATCTATCTATCTATCTATCTATCTATCTATCTATCTATCTATCTATCTATCTATCTATCTATCTGTCTGTCTGTCTGTCTGTCTGTCTGTCTGTCTGTCTGTCTGTCTGTCTGTCTGTCTGTCTGTCTGTCTATCTATCTATCTATCTATCTATCTATCTATCATATGCTGCAACAAACATAGTTGTGCTGGAAGCTTTAGTATAGCCTTGTTTGTGATTGTTTGGGTAAATTCCCAAAAGAGGGATTGCTGGGTCGTGGGGGAGCTCTATGTGGAGCCTTTTGAGGAACCTCCATAATGCTTTACAAAGTGGTTGAACAAGTTTACACTCCTACCAACAATGCCATAGGGCTCCCTTTTGGCCACATCCCCTCCAGCATTTGTTGTGTTTTTGATTTCTTGATTATAGCCATTCTAAATGGGGTGAGGTGGTATCGCAATGTTGTTTTGATTTGCATTTCTTTTATGGCTAGAGAATTTGAGCATTTCTTCATGTGTCTATTGGCCATCCTTCTTTCTTCTTCAGAGAAGTTTCTCTTTAAGTCTTTAGCCCAATTATTTATCGGGCAGTTGTTTCTTTGAGAATTTGCTGTTGGAGGATTTAGTTTTTTGAGTTCTAAGTATATTTTAGATATGAGACCCTTGTGGGTTATATGGTTAGTGAAGATCTTCTCCCAATCCGTGGGTTTTCTATTGATCTTGCTAGTTATGTCCTTTGCCATGCAGAAACTGCAGTTTTATGTAATCGCATTTGCCCAACCTTTCTTTGAGTTGTTGTGTTTCTGGATCTTTATTAAGAAAATTTAAGCCTGTGCTAAGGAGCCCTAGAGTTTCTCCTATTCCTTCCTGTAATGTTTCCAGGGTGTTTAATAACAAAAACAATCCTTAGAAGAAAGAATAATGCTGGAGGACTATCAATATCAAATTTCAAACTCTACTAGAAAGCCATAGTAATCAAAACAGCTTGGTACTGGCACAAGAACAGACCTCAGGACCAATGGAATAGAACAGAAGACCCAGAAATAAACCCACAGACATATAGCCATCTAATCTTTGATAAGAGAGCTAAAAAATAGAATGAAAGAAAGACAGCCTCTTCAGTAAATGGCACTGGCAAAATTGGTTAAACACTAGTAGAAAACTAAAGCTGGATCCTTATATATCACCCTGTACCAGAATCAACTCCAAATAGATCAAAGACCTCGAAGTCAAAGTACACATCCTTTCACTTTCTTAATCCTTGTTATTTGATAGTTTTGGTATCTTCAGCACTAAGCTGAATGTTTATATGCCTGAGTGATTTATAGCCTGTTTGCTGGCCAATTGAGCTCTAGCATAACACTCCTATTATGGCACATAGTTGAGATGGGAAGGTTGCCATGGTAATTTAAAAAATAACTGAGCTAGACACAAGTGTTTCATAACTGTCATCTTAGCTAATCAGGAGGCTGATGTCTGAGGGTCTTGGTTCAAAGCCAACTTGGTTAGACCAACCTGAGAGACTCCTATCTCCAAGTAATCAGTAAAAAGCCATAACTAAAGGTATGGTTTCAATGGTAGAGCACTAGCTCTGAGCAAAAATGCTAAGCTCTGAGGCCCTGAGTTCACGCCCCAGTACTGGAACACACACAGACACACACACACACACACACACACACACACACACACACACACACACAATTTAAGAGTGAAAAATAGGAAAACAATGTCCCTAGAAGTGGATAAAAGTAGTAAGAGGATTTTGTTGTTAGTTTGTTAAAATTACTGCAGAAAAAGGAAAGAGCCTTCATTAAAAGCTGTAAACCTTCTTACTTCTTGCACAAACCAAATTTAAAGATTTGTTTCATGGGACTATTCAAATGGCTTGTTCTTTAAGTAGACATATCAGTGCCTTACTTGATAATTGCAAAATCTCTCAAAGTTAGGCTACTCGCTGCCTTTTCAAAAACAGAGAAGACTGTAGCCCTGCCATTTTGGAAAGTGCAAGTTAATGTTTGATATTTATGCCATGGAGACCAGAAAATAGAAAGCCAGTAGAAAAGCAATCTAGTCATCCATAAAATTGCAGCCAAGTTGTAGTATAGGGAATGGTTTTTAGAAGTTTTGATCACTAGTTAATAATTTCTAAAAATGAGAATTACTGGTGTTGTCTATGATTTGTGTATGAATTTTATGTTAAAAAACTTGTGCAATGAAACACAAAGGCAACACTGATGGAAAGTGGCAAGCTGAGTTAGCAAAACAAACTTGGTGAGGGAGACTGTCAATAACAGGCCCAGGAAAATATGCTACAGCTTGAGTCAGGTTGGAGCCAAGCTGCCTTCATGCTGTTCCTTTCTCCTGACGGGGCAGCACTTGGCAAAGCTGACATGGATTTGGAATTTAAAGCTACATGGTGATTTCAGTATTTCATTTTCCTGAGAATCAATAAGGATGATTCAAAACCAAACCAGATGGCCACACAGCTACTGTGGAATAGCAGCTACAGAACAACCTTTTGGTTTTCTTCAGAATATTACCTCTAACAACAACCTTAATTTATAAAGTGTCATAAATGTAGCAAAACACACTTTGTTGGAGGAAAGTCTATAACATGCCTCTTTTTCCCTCTCTTACAACTGCCATTAGGATTATCAGGAAAATTTCGTGTTTCTTAGACTTCAGAAAGCCAATAAGAACATAGAAGGATTGGAGAATATGGAACAGCTTGATAATTGTCAGGAGTGTTTGCTAATGGGGGTTATTGAAACTGAACTTTGTTGACTGCTGTTTCATTTGATACTGTCTTTGAATATAGTACTGCAGAATGAAGTATGCTGAAGACAGTTACATAGCTAGGCTAAGAGACTCTAGCTGGTCTTACAGGTGTGAAAGGCTGTAGGACAGTAATCTTTTTTTCCATATATATTTTTTTTATTATATAAATATTGTACAGAGGAGTTACAGTTACATGAGTAGTGTAATGAGTTCATTCACTACCAAGCATTGCTGCCTCCTCCTTTGTTTGCAAGAGAGTAAAAACCACTCGTGTCTCTGTCAAGGGGCTCATTTCACTAAACATCATCTTATATGATCATATGTACACAGCTTTTGACCTTTTTTGCTTGTCCTCTAAAGACATGAACTAGTTATTGCAAATAAGGGAAACCATGGGACCTATGTTTCTTTGGGCCTGGCTTACTTCATTTTAATATAATTTTTTCCAAGTTTTTCCATTTCCTAACAAATGGGGCAGTGTCATTCTTTCTGATGGAGGCATAGAATTCCATTGTGTATATATACCACATTTTCTTGATCCATTCATCTACTGAGGGGCATCTGGGTTGGTACCATATCTTAGCTATGGTAAATAATGCTGCAATAAACATAGTTGTGCTGGTAGCTTTAGTGTGGTCTTGTTTGTAAACATTTGGGTAAATGCCCAAAAGTGGGATTGCTGGGTCGTAGGGGAGCAATATGTGAAGCCTTTTGCGGAAACTCCATACTGTTTTCCAAAGTGGTTGAACAAGTTTACATTCCCACCAACAATGAAGTAAGGTTCCCTTCTGTCCACATCCCCTCCAGCATCTGTTGTTGTTAGAGTTCTTGATTTTTGCCATTCTAACTGGATTGAGGTGGTATCTCAATGTTGTTTTGATTTGCATTTCTTTTATGGCTAGGGATGTTGAGCATTTCTTCAGGTGTCTATTGGCCATCCTTCTTTCTTCTTCAGAGAAGTTTCTCTTTAAGTCTTTTGCCCACTTATTTATTGGGCAGTTGTTTCTTTGAGGATTTGTTGTTGGGGGATTTAATTTTTTGAGTTCCAAGTATATTTTAGATATAAGACCCTTGTCTGTTGTATGGCTAGTGAAGATCTTCTCCCAATCTGTGGGCTTTCTATTGATCTTGCTAGCTATGTCCTTTGCCATGCAGAAGCTCTGCAACTTCA
Source organism: Dipodomys spectabilis (assembly GCF_019054845.1). Taxonomy (NCBI): domain Eukaryota; kingdom Metazoa; phylum Chordata; class Mammalia; order Rodentia; family Heteromyidae; genus Dipodomys; species Dipodomys spectabilis. The sequence continues at coordinate 898,414 of NW_024871033.1, read as the reverse complement.
TGCAATCCCATTTGTCCAACCTTTCTTTGATTTGTTGTGTTTCCGGGTCTCTATTCAGAAAATTTGGGCCTGAGCCAAGGAGACCTAGGGTTTCTCCTATTCCATCCTGTAATGTTTTCAGAGTGTCTGCTTTGACTTCGAGGTCTTTGATCCATTTGGAGTTGATTCTGGTGCAGGGTGATATATAAGGATCTAGCTTTAGTTTTCTACAAGTAGTTAACCAATTTTGCCAGCACAATTTACTGAAGGGGCTGTCTTTCTTTCATTCTATTGTTTTAGCTCCCTTATCAAAGTTTAGATGGCTATAGGTCTGTAGGGTCATTTCTGGGCTTTCAATTCTATTCCATTGGTCCTGATTTCTGTTCTTATGCCAATACCAAGCTGTTTTGATTACTATGGCTTTATAGTAGAGTTTGAAATTTGGTATTGATATTCCTCCAGCAGTGTTCATTCCGTTGAGGAACGTTTTCCCTATTCGGGGATTTTATTGTTCCATATGAATTTTTGGATTGCCTCTTCTATTTCCTTGAAGAATGAGGCTGGAATTTTGATAGGTATCGCGTTGAATTTGTAGATAGCCTTGGAAAGTATTGCCATTTTCACGATGTTAATCTTTCCAATCAAGGATCATGGGAGGTTTTGCCATTTTCTAAGTTCTGTTTTGATTTCCTTTTTCAAGATTTTAAAGTTTTCATCATAGAGGTCCTTCACTTCTTTGGTTAAGTTAATTCCTAGGTATTTTATTTTTTGTGGGGCTATTACAAATGGAGTTGCTTTCCTAATTTCAGCCACACTTTTCTCATTGTTGGCATACAGAAAAGCCATTGATTTTTGGGGGTTAATTTTATAGCCAGCTACTTTGCCAAAGTTTTGAATCAGCTTGAGTAATTTGGGAGTGGAGTCTATGGGATTCTTTAAATACAAGATCATGTTATCTGCAAAGAGGGAGAGTTTTATTTCTTCTTTCCCTATTTGGATCCCCTTTATGTTTGCATCTTGTCTTATTGCTCTAGCTAGGCATTCTAATACTAGATTGAAGAGAAGTAGAGAGAGTGGACATCCTTGTCTTGTTCCTGAGTTAAGAGGAAATGGCTTTAGTTTTTCACCATTAAGTATAATGCTGGCTGTAGGTTTGTCATATACAGCCTTTATTGTATTGAGGAATGTTCCATGGATTCCTAATTTTTCCAGAACCTTCATCATAAAGGGGTGTTGGATCTTGTCAAATGCTTTTTCTGCATCTATTGAGATAACCATGTGGTTCTTATCCTTGCTCCTGTTGATGTGACGAATTATGTTTATTGATTTGCGTATATTGAACCAGCTTTGCATCCCTGAAATGAATCCTGTTTGATTGTGGTGTATGATTTTTTGGATGAATTGTTGGTGTCGATTGGCCAAAATTTTGTTGAGAAGTTTTGCATCAATGTTCATCAAAGAAATGGGTCTATAGTTTTCTTTCTTTGATGAGTCCCTGCCTGGTTTTGGGATGAGGGTTATGATGGCTTCATAGAATGTGTTCGGTAGTGAACTTTCTCTTTGGATTTCATTGAAGAGTTGGAGGAGTATTGGTGTGAGCTCTGCTTTGAAGGCCTTGTAGAATTCCGCTGTAAAACCATCTGGTCCTGGACTTTTCTTAGCTGGGAGGTCTCTTATTGCTGTTTCTATTTCAATGCTTGATATGGGCCTTTTAAGATGGTTTAACTCATCTTGGTTTAGTTTTGGCATGTCAATATTTGCTAGGAAAAGGTCCATTTCTGTCAAGTTCTCAAAGTTATTAGCATAAACTTTTAAGAAGTATTCCCTTATACTGTTCTGAATCTTGATTGTTTTCATGGTGATGTTTACATTCTCAACTCTGAGTTTATTTATTTGGGTGTGTTCTCCTCTTTTTCTGATAAGATTTGCTAAGGGTCTGTCAATTTTGTTAATTTTTTCGAAGAACCAACTCTTTGTTTTGTTGATTCTTTCTATAGTTTTTTGGATTCTAATTCATTTAATTCTGATTTAATTTTAATTATTTCTTTCCATCTACTGGATTGGGGTTTATCTTGCTGCTCTTTTTCAAGGAGGTTTAGATGTGCCATTAAATTGTTGGTTTCAGATCTCTCCAATTTGTTGATGTAGAAGCTTAGAGCTATAGACTTGCCTCTGAGTACTGCCTTTGCTGTGTCCCAGAGATGCTGGTAATTTGTGTGGTCATTGTTGTTGAATAGCATGAACATTTGAATTTCCTTTCTAATCTCTTCCATGACCCACTCGTGATTCAGCAGTGTGTTGTTCATCCTCCATGTGATACCGGACTTTCTTTGGTGTCTTTTGTTGTTGAGTTCTAATTTTATTCCCTTGTGGTCAGAGAGAATGCAAGGTATAACTTCAATGTTTCTGAATTTAGACAAATTCGCTTTGTGGCCTAAAATGTGGTCTATTTTAGAAAATGTTCCATGTGCTGCTGAGAAAAACGTGTATTCTGATGCTGCTGGGTGAAATGTTTGGTAGATGTCTGCTAAATCTAGTTGATCTATGCAGATGTTTAGATCTGCGGTTTCTCTGTTGAGTTTTTGCCGAGTTGATCTATCTAGTGGAGAGAGTGGTGTGTTAAAATCCCCAACAATTAATGTCTTTGGATCTATATGGGATTTCAGGGAAAGTAGTGTTTCTTGGATAAATTTGGGTGCTCCATTGTTTGACAAATAGATATTTAGAATTGCAATATCCTCCTGAAGGAGAGATCCCTTAATTAGTATGTAGCGACCTTCTTTATCTCTTCTCACTAATTTTAATTTGAAGTCTATTTTATCTGATATTAAGATTGCAACTCCCGCCTGTTTATGGGGGCCGTTTGCTTTGTAGATTTTGTTCCAGCCTTTAACATTGAAAATGTGTTTGTTTTTACGAGCAAGATATGACTCCTGAAGGCAGCAGATAGAAGGGTCTTGTTTTTTAATCCAACTAGACAGTCTATGTTGCTTAATTGGAGAGTTAAGTCCGTTAACGTTAAGAGATAGGACTCAGAGGTATTTGGGAGTTCCTGCCATGTTATCCACCTTCTTGGGGGCTGCGAAAACTGTGTTCTTCCTATGGTTCTTGGATTCTCAGTTTGGGTGCAGTTTCTTGGCCTTTATTGTGGTCTTTTTGGTTTTCTATGTGTAAGACATCTTTAAGAAGCTTTTGTAAGGCTGGTTTGGTGGAGATGTATTGTTTCAATTTTTCTTTTCTATGGAAGGTTTTCATTTGGCCTTCAGTTATGAAGTAGAATTTAGCTGGGTACAGTATTCTTAGTTGATAGTTGTTTGTTTTTAGGGCATGGCATACATCATTCCAGGCTCTTCTTGCTTTGATTGTCTCTGCTGAGAAATGCGAGGTGATTCTAATTGGTTTCCCTTTATAGGTGATTAATCCTTTCTCCTTGACAGCTTTAAGGATCTTTTCCTTGTTCTGAGTTGATCCTGTGTGGATTATATGTGACGGTGGGATGTCCTATTCTGGTCTGGTCTATTTGGGGTTCTAAAGGCTTCTTGTATCTGAATAGGCCTATCTTTTTGCATGTTTGGGAAGTTCTCTGCTAGCATCCTGTTAAACAAATTTCCTAGACCGTTAACTTCTGTTTATAGGTGCTCCTCTACACCCATTATCCTTAGATTAGGCCTTGTGATGGTGTCTTCCAAGTGTTGGATAGATCTATCATATTTCTTGGACTTGTCTTGAATGGTTGTGTGTTCTTTCTCTATAATATCTAGGCTGTCTTCAATCCCTGAGATTCGATCCTCTGCATGGTGTAACCTGTTGTCAAGGCTTTCTATTTTGTTTTTTTTTTTATGTCTTTTCCTTCTAATTGGTCAGCTTTGATGGCTTGAAATTCTTTGTTGAAGCTTTGTTTTAGATCTTGTATGAACTTCTTTACTTCCTTAATTTGGTGTTCAGTGTTTATTCTCAAATCACTTATTTGATTGGTTATGATTTCCTTGGACTCCCATTCCTTCTGTTGGGTTCCATTCAGCATTCCCTTTGTGGTCTCCCTGGCTTCCTTCAGCTCTTTGTTAATGGATTCCATGAATGCCTTTAGTGATCTTTCTGTACTCTCTTCCTGCTCTCTCAATTCCTGTATTACTCTTTGATTAGCTTCCTCCTGTTCGTGGGATTCCTGCCTTTCTCTTTAAGTGTTCTCAAGCTGCTCACGCAAATCCTGTATCAGTTTTTGAGTAGCTTCCTCATGCTTATGATTTTCCTGTATAAACTTTTGGATTCCCTCCTCTCTCTCCCTATCATGCTCATACAGAGTCCTTTGTATGTTTTCAGTCTTTTCATTTATCATGTTTGCCAGCAGTGTTTGTAGAGCTATTTGGGAACTCTCCTCTGGATTATTCTTTATCTGCTCTGTCCCCTGATTATCAAGATTGGGAATTGAGATACCTGGATTTGCCATTTTTCTTGTGTTTTTCCGGCTTACTCTGCCCATTTCAGATGAAAATAGCACCAGTTTTGTGCTAGAACACTCTCTTAAAGTGAGCATCAACCAATATCTGAATTTGCACAGTCAACAGTCTACAGATACAATCTAGTTCAACAGATACATCTTTTCAACATCAAACAACTATATGTTCATGGGCTACAAACCGCAAAGAAGAATTTGGAAAACCAGAAATTATTAGGGTTCGGGAGAGATGTTGGTAAAAAATAGGAATAGATTGATGTGAGGAGGCACAGGGAGAGTTAACTAAGTCCTAATCTCAAAACAGGAAATAGGTTGGGTAGGATGAAAGTAGAGGGAGAGAAAAAAAGAAGAAAGGTAAAGGGAAAAGAAGAGAGACCAGAAAAAATAGAAAAGTAAAAATTAATAATAGTATGCAGAACTGAAAACAATCTATTTAGAGAAGAATATGAATATATTGAGAGAAGGGGAGGGATATAAAGGAGATGTGAAAAACAAAAATAAAAATACTTAAAATATTATATAGGTATAAAGAGGTGGTACTGCTATTAAGGAATTTAAGTCTCAGAGGTTTTGAATTGAGTAATAAATTTGTGGATTAAGTGTGTACACAATGGGGGATAGGGTCTAATACTCAACTACGGGTTTATCTGAGGATGTGCAGGACAAGAATTAAGTCACATAAAGAAGAACGAAAGAGAGGAAAAGGTGAAAAGGATAAGAAAGGAAGAAAAAAAGTTCTGAAGTTCAGTAGAGCTAAACAAAAACCAAAAAGATAATTAAAAAAGAAAAAACAAAGAGAAAGAAAACATAAAAAGTAAGAAAAACACACACTCACATATCCCTAAAATAAAAATTATAAGAGGAAAAAAAAGTCAGTGGAAAGCAATTTTTTTTTCAAAAAAGGCAAAAATTAAAGATTAAAAAAAGTTTTAGAAAAGAAAAACATTTTTTTTATAAGAAGAAGAAGAAGAAGAAGAAGAAGAAGAAGAAGAAGAAGAAGAAGAAGAAGAAGAAGAAGAAGAAGAAGAAGAAGAAGAAGAAGAACTAGAAGAAGAAGAAGAAGAAGAAGAAGAAGAACTAGAAGGAGAAGGAGAAGAAGATGAATAAGAAGAGGAAGAGGAAGAGGAAGAAAAAAAGTTCTTTGATTTTTTTGGGAGGGGTGGGAAAAATCCTGTATCTCCCTTGTGTCCGTAACCAGCCTCTTGTTGGACTCTCTGGTCTGCTAGGTGTCCTGTGGCTTGATTGGTTTCTTAAGTCAGTTTGTTCGAACAGGCAGAAAAATGCTCTGCTTTACCCAGGATTTTGGGATCCTTCTCCCAGGCTAGTTCAATGGTAGGCAGATCTGCTTTGAGTATCACCAAAGAGGGGGATGCAGTGATGATGCTAGGTTCTGGGTAGAGTTGAGGCCTTTCAACAAACAGTAGCTTTTCCCGGGGGCTAGTTTGTGAAAAACTCACAGAGCCCAGCCTGGACCCATTCTCAGGGTTTCTGTTTACTGATTTTCTATTGATTTTCGAGGCTGCTAGAGGGAGGGGCAGCCTCTGGCTCTGATTACCCAGTGAAGAAAGTCACTCCTAGGGCTGGCGCCGAGCTGGGTGACTTTTCCCTGGGTGGAGCTGAGTCTGGCAGGTCATGCCGCCATTAAGTTCTTGTGACCTGCTAAATGACTCGTTTTATTCCAAGGCTTGAGATGGAGCTAGCAGCTCCCCCGAGCTTTGTCGGTATCCAAGATGGAGATCTCCGGTACTGGGGGGGGGGGGCGGGGTGGCCTTCCCTCCTCTGCTCCCTGAGAAGGAGTGAGGACGTCAGGCTTCTACTCACGCCAAGTCTTGGTTCCTGGGTCGTCTCTGGTCTGTGAAATGCAGGATGAAGATGTCTGCTCCTTGTCGGTTCTTGCTGGTGTTGAGTAGAATCCACTCGCCCACTAAGTCTGGCTCCTTTGTCCCGGACTCTCTGTGGCTCAGGTATGGCGCCTGCGTTCGCTGTTGTCACTGCTGCTGCCGCGGCCAGCTGCTGGCAAGAGCTCAGATGTGTCTCCTTGCCTGGATTTTCCCTCTCTGGCCAGATTCTCTGTTCTGTGATGGCACACTTGGTGTGATTCTCTGGCTTAGGACTGTTCACTGGAACTCTAAAACTGCTTTCTATGCGAGAGCTTGTTTAGACTCCAGCTTCTCCTCCACCATCTTCCCGGAACTTGCTGAAAAGGTCACTTATTTAGTTTTAATTTCTGACTTCCTCTTCTATATTTTAGCATTTTATATCAAAAATAGTTTAATATTATAGAAAAGTGGCAAAAAATAGACAAAAATCTCACATATACTTCACATGGCTTCCCTTTTTATTTACACCTTGTGTTTCCATGGCGAATTTATCAAAACTAAGAAACTAGCATTGTGTATTACTATTGACTGAACTATAGACTATTCAGATGTTACCAGTTTTTACATATGTGTTCTTTTTGTAGGATGCAGCCCAAAGTCCTACGTTTTAATTAGTGATCATGTCTCCTAAGTTTACTTTAGTCTGTTTTAATATTGCCTACTTTTTCATGACTTTAACAGTTTAAAAGAATACTGAGCAAATATCATAGATGATTTCTTTTAATTAGAATGGGCTTATATATTAACCTTGGGAAAGAGCAATACAGAAGTGATATGCCCCTTTTCACAAATAACATATGAATATATATGTGTATAAATACATATATTATATATAATATGTGATATTGTATATATAATATCAGCTTAAAGTAATCATTCATGATATCAATCCTGGCTGGATCCCTTTATGTAAAACAAAAAGTTCTTATAAAGTGGGCTGCATGAGTAAGTGCCTAACAGATCAGACAAAATTGAGATTATAGGTTGAGTTTCTCTTTATCTGCAATACTTGAGACCAAATGTGTTTCAGATTTCACAGATTTTGAGATTTGGACCATTTTTATAAACTTTACTGGTTGAGCATTTCTATTCTTAAAATCTGAATCCTAACTTCTTCAAAATCTGAACAAATTTAAAAACTGAAGTGATACTCTAATTTTCCCATTTTGAAGCATTTAACATTGAAAATTTTCAAATTGAGGACACGCAACTTCTCGCTCTCTCAATGCCTTTAATAAATGCTATTTTATTAATTTAGAACAATTATTCATTGGGTCAACCAACACAACCAATGTGTCAAGTCTTTTTTATATTCATCTATTCACTAAGTAGATAATTCATTGAATAGTTTTTATGTACAAAGTTTGGACTTGGATAAGGTAAGCGTGGAATTTACTTTTTGGATGCAAAATTTGAGTACAAAAATACACAAATATTAATAACAATGAGAGAAACTTATTATTTTAATATCAGTGTACTGACCAATATCTAAGTTGTGTCACTTTTTTTTGTCTTCATGGGGCTTGAACTCTGGGCTGGGTGCTGTCCCTCAGCTCTTCAGCTCAGGGCTAGCACTCTACCACTTGAGCCACAGTGCCACTTACCGTTGTCTCACTTTTGATACTTTTTTTGTTTAATTTGTGCTGGTCCTGGTGCTGGTACTTAGGTCTTGGCTACTGTTCCTGAGCTTCTTTTCTGCCTCAAGGCTAGTGCTCTACTTCTTGAGCTCAATTTATGGCTTTTTGGTGCTTAACTGCAGATAAGAATCTCATGGAGTTTCCTGCCTGTGCTGGCTTCAAACTGGGATCCTTTTATCTCAGTCTCCTGAGTAGCTAGGATTGCAGGTGTAAGCCACTGAAGCCTTGTGAAAATTGACATATTTTTTATAGAGGGATTTTTCTTCTTTCTTTCTTTCTTTCTTTCTTTCTTTCTTTCTTTCTTTCTTTCTTTCTTTCTTTCTTTCTTTCTTTCTTTCTTTCTTTCTTTCTTTCTTTCTTTCTTTCTTCCTTCCTTCCTTTCTTTCTTTCTTCCTTTCTTTCTTCCTTTCTTTCTTTCTTTCTTTCTTTCTTTCTTTCTTTCTTTCTTTCTTTCTTTCTTTCTTTCTTTCTTTCTTTCTTTCTTTCTTTCTTTCTTTCTTTCTTTCTTTCTTTCTTTCTTTTTATTGTGAAAATACCATACAGAGTGGTTACAATTACTTGGCAAGGTAATGAGTACATTTCTTATGGAGCATTGTTGCCTCCTCCCTTGTTTCCTCTTCCCATCCCTTCCCATCTCCTTCCCCCCACTCACCCCTCCCCAATGGCCAAAGTTGTAAAGTTCATTTTTCGACATAACGTCTTGTACAACTCATTGTTGCAATGGGTCCACCTGTATCCCTATTTAAACAATTTTTTTTCCCTTCCCCACCACAGACTATACCAACATCAAATACAGTGAGAACAGGGGTTATACCGTGGGGGAAGGACATACAAAGCAACAAAGAAATCATCTTATAAATATGTTAGAAACAATCACAAGGAAGAAAAAAATACTTGAATACTTATCTAGGGGTTCATTTCACCTAACATCAACTTATCTGACCGTTTCTGCTTGTCTCAGACATATACTACTTATTGCAAATAAGCGAAACCATGGGACCTATGTTTCTTTGGTCCTGGCTTACTTCATTTTAATATAATTTTTCCAAGTCTTTCCATTTCCTAACAAATGGGGCAATGCCATTCTTTCTGATGGAGGCATAGAATTCCATTGTGTATATATACCACATTTTCTTTATCCATTCATCTACTGAGGGGCATCTGTGTTGTTTCCATATCTTAGCTATAGTAAATAATGCTGCAATAAACATGGTTGTGCTGGTAGCTTTAGTATGGTCTTGTTTGTGATCATTTGGGTAAATGCCCAAAAGTCCGATTGCTGGGTCATAGGGGAGCTCTATGTGGAGTCTTTTGAGGAACCTCCATACTAGTTTCCAAAGTGTTTGAACAAGTTTACACTCCCACCAACAATGCAGTAGGGTTCTATAGAAGGATTTGTCTAAACTCAGCATCCTCCTTTCCCATCTTACTGAGTAACTGAGATTACAGGTGTCCATAGCTGTTTTAAAGTTGACATTTGTCAAAGCTATGCCATTTACCAACCATGTGACCTTGGGCTAGCCATTTACTCTCTAAATTGCAGTTCCATCAAATCTGAAATGAAAATTATGATAGTTCCTATCTCATGAGGATTCTGTGAAGATAAATGGCATGCTACAGATTATATGATATATTCAGGTCCTGGCAGTTAAAATATATTCACTTATTGGCAATTAGCATTTTTGTCCCAATTGCCCAAAGCAGTTCATTTAAACTTGTGTTCCATTGGTTGTAAGACTCTATTCATTTGTGGACTCCATCAGATAAATCAGCTTACCATGTAATTATCATCACTGAGCCAAACACAAGCAATACACAGTCATAAAATAAAGTGCTAAAACTGCCTTAATATCTTTTATTTTAATATTGTTCATGTTATTATTTTTGCCAAAACGGCTGAAATGTATCCCAACAACACCTGTCAAGCTTTCCCTTAGGAATTTTCAACTATAATGTGTTTTAGATTTTCCCCCTTCAAGATACTACACTTCCATGGGTACCCTAAAAAAGACATGGATTCCTAGGTCATAGACAAAGGATTTTCTTACTGAAAGCAAGAGCATTATGCAGAGTATCAGAATATCATTTCATGCTTTTTCTGAGCCCCAATTCCCAACTGGCAATATGAAAGGTGCCAAATGGCTATCTGCACATGTACCATAGTAGATTGGTTACAAGACAGGGGATCCTGATTTTAGGGAATCTGACTCTTTTATAATTAGCAGCATATCTTTATGCAAGATGGATATATTATCTGTGTCTTTTAAGGCTGCTACAAAAATCTCCATGTAAAGATAGTATGGAAAAAAGACATTCAGACCTTCTGTTCACTAGATGTGCAGAAACTCAAGATACCTATGGAGAAATGTGTCACACAGGAGACAGTAACATGTCTGTCTGATGCTCTCAGCTCTACAAAAAGAGTGACTTAATATGAAAAATTCCTAAAGGGAGTAACTTTTTTAAAAATTTTATTTTATTGTTAAGAGGTTGTACGGAGCGGTTACAGTTACATGAGTAAGGCAATGAGTACATTACTTGTCGACCATTGTTATCCCTTCCCTTCCTTATTGCTGTCCCACTATCCCTTCCCTCCTCCAGCTCCCACACTCTTTTCCTCCCTTCCTGCCTCGCCATCTGAAGTTGTAAAATTCATTTCCAATATACTGTCCAGTAGGTATCTTCCTTGCAATGGGACATCATGTGTCCTTATTTCAGCGTTTTGTTATTCCCCTTCCTTTCTACAGATTAGACATATGTAGATACAAGATGCAGGATATCAAAATCAAGTATAGTGACAACAGGGCATATGCCATAGGGGAAAGAACATACAAAGGAAAGAACAACAAAAAAATAATAAAATCACATGGTACGTTTAATACTAACAATAAAGAGAGACCTCTTGTGCCCACATCTTGGGGTTCATTTCACTTAGCATCAACTTATATGGACATTTGTGCATAGTTTTTGAGCTTTTCAGCTCATATGATAATATTATCCTATACGGATGCTAATTATTGCAAGTAAAGGAAACCATGATATGTAAATTTCTTTGGGACTATGTAACTTCGCTTGATGATTTTTTTACAAGTCTTTCCATTTCCTAACAAATTGCGAAGTGTTGTTCTTTCTGATGGAAGCATAGAATTCCTTTGTATATATGTACCAGTTTCTTGATCCACTCATCTATTGAGGGGCATCTCGGTTGTTTCCATATCTTAGCTATGGTATATAATGCTGCAATAAACATAGTTGTGCTGGAAGCTTTAGTATGGCCTTGTTTGTGATCCTTTAGGTAAATGTCCAGAAGTGGGATTGCTGGGTCTTAGGGGAGCTCTATGTGGAGTCTTTTGAGGAACCTCCACACTGCTTTCTAAAGTGGTTGAACAAGTTTAGACTCCCACAAACAATGCAGTAGGGTTCTCTTGGGCACATCTCCTCCAGCATCTGTTGTTGTTAGATTTCTTTATTATAGCCATTCTAATTGGCATGTGGTGGAATCTCAATATTGTTTTGATTTGCATTTCTTTTATGGCCAGCCAGTCAAGTTGAGCATTTCTTCATGTGTTTACTGGCTATTCTTATTTCCTCTTTAGAGAAGTCTCTCTTTAAGTCTTTAGCCAACTTCTTAATCAGGCCATTGTTTCTTTGAGAATTTAATCTTGGGTGACAATTTTTTGAGTTCTAAGTATATTTTAGATGTGTGAGGCCCTTGTCTGTTGTATAGCTAGTGAAGATGTTCTCCCAGTCGGTGGGCTTTCTTTTGATCTTGTTAGTTATGTCCTTTGCCATGCAGAAGCTCTGGAGCTTCTGCAATCCAATTTTCCAACCTTTCTTTGATTTGTTGAGTTGGGTCTCTATTAAGAAAATTTAGGCCTGTGCCAAGGAGCCCTAGAGTTTCTCCTATTCCTTCCTGTAGTATTTTCAGGTTGTTTGATTTTACTTCGAGGTCTTTGATCCATTTGGAGTTGATTCTAGTTGGATCTAATTTTAGTTTTCTACAGGTGATTAATCAGTTTTTCCAGCACCATTTACTGAAGAGACTATCTTTCTTCCATTCTATTTTTAGGCCCCCTTATCGAAGTTTGGGTAGCTATAGATCTGTGGGTTCATTTAAAGGTTCAGTTTTTTCCATTGGCCTTGACATTTATTCTTGTGTCAGTACCAAGCTGTTTTGATTACTATGGCTTTGTATTAGAGTTTTAAGTCTGGTATTATTATTCTTCCAGCTCTATTCTTTCTGCTAAGGTTTATTTTTGCTATTCAGAGTCTTTTATCATTCCATATGAATTTTTGAATTGCTTCTTCTATTTCATTGAAGAATCAGGTTGAGATATTGATTAGTATTGCATTGAATTAGTAGATAGTCTTGGGCAGAATTGCCATTTTCACGATGTTAATCCTCCCTATCCAGGAGCATGTGAGGTTTCTCCACTTCCTTAGATCTGCTTTAATTTCCTTTTCAGATTTTTAAAGTTTTCTTCATAGAGGTCCTTCACTTTTTTAGTTGTTTATCCCTAGGTATTTTATTTTTTGTGGGGCTATTACAAAAGGAGTTGCTTTCTTCATTTCCGCTGTGCTCTTCTCATTATTGGCATACAGGAAAGCCATTGATTTTTGAGGGTTAATTTTATGCCTTGCTACCTTGCCAACGTTTTGAACCAGCTTGAGTAGCTTAGCAGTGGAGTCTATGGGGTTCTTTAAATACAAGATCATGTCATCTGCAAAGAGGGAGAATTTTACTTCATCTTTCCCTATTTGCATCCCCTTTATGTTTGCATCTTGTCTAATTGCTCTAGTTAGGCATTCTAATACTAAGTTGAAGAGGAGTGGAGAGAGTGGACATCCTTGTGTTGTTCCTGAGTTTAGAGGAAATGGCTTTAGCTCTTCACCATTAAGTATAATGCTGGCTTTAGGTTTGTCATACACAGCCTTAATTGTTCTAAGAAGTGTCCCCTGGATTCCTAGCTTCTCCAAAGCTTTCATCATGAAGAGGTGTTGGATCTTGTGAAATGCTTTTTTTTTTTTTTTTTGCATCTATTGAGAAAATAATGTGGTTCTTATCCTTGCTCTTGATGATGTGATATATTACATTATTTGATTTTCATATATTAAACCAGCTTTGCATCCCTGGAATGAATCTCCTTTGGTCATGGTGTATGAGTTTTTTAAAATGAGTTTGCTGAAGTCGATTGGGCAAAATTTTGTTGAGAAGTTTTGCATCGATGTTCATCAAAGAATGAGTCTCTAGTTCTCTTTCTTTGATGAGTCCCTGTCTGGTTTTGGGATCAGGGTTATGACAGCTTCATAGAAGGAGTTTAGTAGTGAAATTTTATTTTCAATTTCATTGAAGAATTAGAGGAGTATTAGTGTGAATTCTGCCTTGAAGGCCTTGTAGAATTCAGCAGTGAACCCATCTGGTCCTAGGCTTTTCTTGGATGGGAGGTCTCTTATTGTTTCTATTTCGATAGGTGAGATGGGTCTGTCAAGTAGGTTTGACTCATCTTGATTTAATTTGGGCATGTCAATATTTGCTAGAAATTCTTCCATTTCATCCAGATTCTCAAACTTATTAGCATAAAGTTTTGAGAAATATTCTCTTATAATATTCTGTATCTTGTTTTTTTCTGGGGTGTTGTTTCCATTCTCATCTCTGAATTTGTTTATTTGGGTGTGTTCGATTCTTTTTGTGGTAAGGTTTGCTAAGGGTCTGTCGATTTTATTATTTTTTTTCGAAGAACCAACTCTTTGTTTTGTTCTTTCAATGTTTCTGCCTTTGCCATGTCCCAGAGGAGCTGGTAATTTGTATGTTCATTTTTGTTATATATCATGAACATTTGAATTTCCTTTTCTAATTTCTTCCATGACACTTTCATGGTTCAACAGTGTGTTGTTCACCCTCCATGTGTTATAGGATTTTCTTTGGTGGCTTTTGTTGTTGAATTCTAATTTTATTTCTTTGTGGCCTGAGAAAATTTGGACAGATTTGCTTTGTGACCTAAAATGTGGTCCATTTTGGAGAATGTTCCATATACTGCTGAGAAGAATGTGTAATCTGTTGTAGATGGGTGGAATATTCTAGAGGTCTGTTAAGTCTAGCTGGTCTATGCAGTTGTTTAGATCTGCTGTTTCTTTTGAGTTTTTTCCAAGTTGATCTATCCAGCAGGGAGAGTGGTGTGTTAATTTCCCCAACAATTAATGTCTTTTGATCTATCTGTGATTTTAGAGAAAGTAGTGTTTCTTAGATAAATTGGGGTGCTCCAGTGTTTGGTGAATAGATATTTAGAATTGTTATATCCTCCTGTAGGAGACATCCTTTTATTAGAATGTAGTGTCCACCTTTATCTCTACTCACTAATTCTTATTTGAAGTCTATTTTATCTGAAATAAGGATTGCTACTCCAGCCTGTGTTTAGGGGCCATTTGCTTGGTAGATTTTATTCCAGCCTTTCACTTTCAGAGTATGTTTGTTTTTGTGGGGAAGATGTGTGTCTAGAAGACAGCAGATAGATGGATCCTATTTTTTGATCCATCTAGAGATTCTATGTCATTTGATTGGAGAGTTAAAACCATGGAGATTGAGAGTTAAGATTGAGAGGTGTGTGGAAGTTCCTGTCATGTTACCTACCTTTTTAGGGGCTGTGTCACCTAGGTTCTGCCAATATTTATCTGATTTTTTTGTATGGGGGATGTTTCTCTGCCTTCATCATGTTCTAATTGGTTCTCTATGTGTGGGATATATTTAAATATCTTTTGTAAGGCTGCTTTCGTGGAGACATTTTATTTCAGTTTTTCTTTTGCTGTGGAAGGTTTTTTCCCCCCTCAGTTATAAAGGAGAGTTTAGCTGGGTATACTATTCTAGGTTGTTAATTGTTTGTCTTTAGCATACTTCATTCCATGCTCTTCTTGCTTTCATGGTTTTTGCTGAGAAATCTGTAGTTATCCTGATTGGTTTTCCTTTATAGGTCATTGATCTTTCTTCTTGACAGCTTTAAGGATCCTTTCCTTGGTTTCTATTCATCTTGTGCGGAAAATGTGGCCATGGGATGTCCTGTTCTGGTCTGGTTTATTTGGGGTTCTAAAGATTTCATGTATCTGAATGGGCCTATCTTTTTGGATGTTTGGGAAGTTCTCTGCGAGGATTCTGTTAAATAAGTTTCTTAGACCTTTGGCCCTCTTCTACACACATTATCCTTAAATTAGGCCTTCTGATAGTGTCTTCTATATGTTGAATCGATCCATCACATTTTTGAATTTATTTTGAATACATGTTTGTTCTTTCTCTATAATGTCTAGGCTGTTTTCTATCCCAGAGATGCAGTCTTCTTCATAGTCTAGCCTACCATCCAGACTTTCTACTTTTTAATTTTTATTTCTACTGTTTTTTATTTCCTTTCCTTCTAATTTCTCAGTTTTGATGGCTTCAATTTCTTTGTTGATGCTTAGATCATGTAGTTGAGTGGCTATACTTTCACTCAACTCCCTTTCCTTTTGTTGGAATTCGTTCAGCTTTCTCGTTGTGGATTCCATGAATTCGTCTATTAATCTTTTGTTTGCTTCATCACACTCACACATAGCCTTATGTAGGCTTTTTATTTATTTTTTCATTCAGCATGTTTACCAGTAGAGTGTGTAAGGCATTCTGGGACGTATCTTCTGGATTTTTTTTATTAACTTCTCTGTTGCCTGTTTATCCTGTGTGGGAGTTGAAATTTCTTGACTTGCCATTCTTCTTGTGTTTCTGTGGCTTGTTCTGCCCATTTTGGAATGAGAGCAAATTCAATTCCTCACTAGAACAAAAATTCCAACCCAGAGCACAGATTTTGGAGGTTTAGAATGAATGATGGGTATTTTCACTGTATATCATCTTTTTTTGGAAGTGAGTGTATATCCAAATACAAATCAGAGCACAATTCTAAGATAAGCACTTACCCAGAACCATGCCATTTCACACACTTTTATAATTTATAATCAGTGATGGGTATTTTCACCATATCTCACCCTTTTAGGAGTGTGATTATATCCTATTACACACCAGAACACACATCTAAGACTAGCACTTACTCAGAACACTGTAGTAGCACAGACTTTAAAATCAACAATGGGAGATTTCACAGTATCTCACCCCTTTGGGAAGTGAAATTATATCAATTACACACTAAATTTCAATTCTAAGACAAGCCCCTACACAGAGCCCTGTAGTTACACAGGAATTGGAGGTTCACACTCAAAGGGGGCATGTTCACTCTATTTCTCCTTTTTGGAATTGTAAATATCTCCACTTCACAACCAGAACATAATTTTATGGTTGTCTGACCCAAAGCCCTTCAATTGCACAGACTTCGGAGGTTCTCACTCAAAGACAGTTGCTTTTCCTATATCTCTCCTTTTTTGGAGATGAAAGGATATCTAATTGCTCACCAGCACACAATTTTAAGATAAACTCTAACCCAGAGCCCTGAGGTTGTGCAGACTTTGGGGGTACACAATCCAAATAGATATTTCATTCTACCTCTCCCAGATTGGATATGTTAGTAGGCCCAGTATCACTACCAAGCACAGATTTAAGACAAAATCCACACCCAGGCAGTGTCTTTGCACTGATTTTAGAGGTTCCCAATTGTAGATGGGTAATCCCTTATTTACCTCTGCTTATCTTTGTCAAGTGTAGGGTATTGTGCTTCAGAAGTGGGGGTTATGAACAGTTGTAATCAATAAGTAGCTTTTTTCTGAGGTTTAGAGTAGTTTGGGCTGAAGTCACTTTGGCACAGTTTCACTGACCACAGATATATTCTAGCTCAATGCTTCATACCTGGAGATCAACAAAGTAAAGAAAGCAAAGAGGGAATAGGGAATGAAGGAGTAGAGATAATTGTAAATGGGTGAGGTGAATTTAGGGGAAATATTTACATATATGATGAAATATAGGAGGGGAAAAATCAGATTAGAGGGATATAGCAAAGGAAAGGAATAGAGGGAGGAAAGTTATGACCTAACTTTTTTTTTTTTCAGGCAGGAAAAGAAGTTTATTTACTGAACTGCTGCCTCCCCCCCCCCCCATGCATGGTGGAGAAGCATGGCTGTAAAGGAATGGGGGGGGGAGTCAAGTTTTAAATAATAAAGAGAAGAAAAAGTAAAACAAAACAAAATCAGAAAAAAGACAAAAAATAACAAAACATAAAAACCAAAACCAAAATAAAAAGGAAAGGAATATTTATACATAAAAATAAAAATTAGAACAATTTGTGCACATGAAATAGTAATACTAAGATTAAAAATACTAATATTGTGTAGTAGGCAACTGTATGATCAATTTATACTCTGAATTAAGTCTATATACAGTTATGGAAGAAGTCAAGTGGTCACCATACGCTGTGTTATCCAGTTGTGAACCAATCAGCAATGAGGAAAGAGAAACAAGCCAAAACAAAACAAAACCCAAAAGGATTGTTGCAAAAAGAAAATAGCAAGAAAACAAAACTAAAAACAAAACCACACACACACAAAATTGACAGAAAAAGAAAAAGAAAGGTAACCAGAAAGTTAAACTAGTTGCAAAAAAAATAAAAAGAGGAGCAAAAATTTTTAATGTCATGTCAAAACCAGCTTTACAATGTCGGTGGGGGGGGGGTGGGGGGGTATGATTGGGTGGGAGGGAAGGGGGAGGCTGGGAAGGGAGGTGAAGGGTAAACAAAGGAGGAGGCTGCAATGCTTGGTAAGAAATGTATGCATTATCCTGCCCATGAAATTGTAACCCCTCTGTACAGTATGTTCTCAAATAAAATAAAATAAAATTTAAAAAAAAAAAAAAAAAAAAAAAAAGAAAAGTTAAAAAAATGTAAATGAAAAATGAAAAAGCAAAAAGTAAAGTAAAATATATTTGGAGTAAAAGGAAAAAGAGAAAAAAAATCTTCTATTTATTTGGGGGTTCTTATGCCTCCCCTAAGTCCACATTCTAGTCCCTTGATGGAGTTTTTTATTTGCTTATAATGATTGGTTTTCCTGGTTGCGGTTCCAAAGATCAGCTTGTTTGGGTGTGCAGAAAAAAAGTTCTGCTTTACGGTCTTGGGGATTTTGCAAACTTCCCAGACTAAAAAGCACGATCTGCTTTTTATTTTATTTTAGTTTTTCTTTTTGCTGCCCAGAGGAGGTGTCTGGAGATGGTCGTTTGTTGAGCTTGGGCGTGGCTGGAGTTTTGGCCTGTCTGGAGTTGGTGGTCTTTGTAGCCTGTGCAGTTTTTGTTTATTATTTTTAATGAATTTTAGTGACATTCGTGCTTTCAGAAGAGCTGCCAGTTTGGCTGAGATATGATGTGGGATTTCTTTGCTGCCTGCAGGGGGACATGGTTGCATCTCTGTGCTTGTGAGGTAGTGAAGGTTAATACACTCTTCTTGGCGTGACAGCCTTCCCCTGGGCGGAGGTGATTCTCCCAGGACTAATTCCTTGCCCTGAAGAAAGATGGTGTTCCCTGCTGCTTTTGTGTTCCTAGTTAGCTGTTATTGCAGAGTCTATACCAGAATCCAATGTGGCATCATTCCCAGTGACAGAGAGGGGAGGGCTGCCTTCCCTGATCTGTTCTGTGGGAAGGAGTGGGGATACTCAGGGTTTCCCTTGGCTTTTCAGCCCGATTTGTGCCGGTGGTCAGCAGGATGTGGAGTTCTGCTCCTGATCTTTCAGTCTATGCTGGAGGTAGGTAAAGAGATGCGGCCCTCCTTCTCTGTCTGTTTGATTCAGAGTTTTCCCGCTGGTCCCATGGCAGCCACTGCTAGCTGTTTTCTGGTGCAAACTGCCCGAATTTTTCTCGCTAGACAGAATCTCTGTACTACTATTCCCACTCACTTGGTGTGATTTTCACGTAGTGAATTATTCCTTGAACTGCGAAAGCTGGCTTCTTGCAGAGAGCTTACAAATAGCCCAGCTACATCTCCGCCATCTTCCTTCGGTCCCGGGAGTAGCTTTCTAATCAGTATCATTTACTCTGATTTTCCTTTTAAGCTTCTTTATGTTGTTAAGTATATCTCACTTTGAGCCTTAAAATGATAGACCTATCTTTCCCTCTGGAATGTGTTCTAGAATAGGAATATTACTACTGTGAATCATTTGTTTCAAGACATTTTCTTTATCAGTTATCTTAACGTGTAATTTTATATGCGCCAGTTCTGGAATCTTTATTGTGTTTCTGTAATTGGTCTGCTTTTTCCAGTATGATTTGACCTCAGGTCTGTTCTCTAGATTAGTTAATAAATTATTTTTCAATCTTTTGTCTTTTGGGGTTAGAAATGAAGGGTTTTACTGCACCACAGATCATAAGTCTATCCAATTATTTTGCATGAGTAGATAGATATGCCATTATGTGTAGTTTTCTTACTATAGACCTGTAGAATTCCTTTAACTGAACCATCACTTTGAATGTAGAAAAAACCACTCATGCTGCTGTCACTGATCTGGCTGTAGATGCACATCATAAGATACATGGATCCAAAGCACCAGTGTTAGAGCAGTTATTTGTAGTAGCAGTTTCATTTTTCTCACATCTTTTCATTATCAGCCAAGTTACAAACTTTTCTTTTGGCCTAAAAATGATACTACTTGGTCTTGGCCCAGAGGCTAAATATCACTGAAATATATAATTAAATCCATTTACTTGTTTGTGAGTTTTACAAAAGAGAAAAGACTAATATATTTTGGGTGACTTTCTCCCAGTGGGTAAATTTTTGAAGACCCATGATCAGCCTGTAGCTTGCAAACAATGAAGATTAGTCTAAGCTAATGATGCTCAGGAAAAAATTGAACAGATTGTGGGTTCCTTTTGTAGAAATTAAACTATAGTGAAAGTGACTTTCCCCCTATTTTAATGAAACAAGTTAGAAAATAGAGTTTTTGTAGCAGTGGACAGAAACTCTTTTAACTTATTGGTATTGTTGGAATAAAACTGTTTAATATAAAATAAAACTGTTTAATGAAACTGGTGATAGTCCTCACCTATAGCATTTGAAAGCTGAAGGGGAACTTGGCTCTCATTAGGCATACTTTGCTTGCCTTTGTAGCAGTAAAGGTCAAAGAATTTACTAGGTGACAAAAATAAATACCTGCTGAACTTGTATTTATATTTGTGTATGTGTTTTTTTTGTGTGTGTGGGGGGGGCACTGAAGATGCATGCTACATAATCACTCTGTTTCTGACCCATGCTTCCCAGCTTTATGATTGTTTCTAAATGCTGTAATATCAACAGATGTGTAGCCAGGCACCCCAATAATTAGTTGTTAAAAGGATAAGTGGATGACTGAAGTATTCAACCAAATATTGCCCTTCCTGTGTGAGTGATTCCTATTTTAAAAATACTTTTATTGACATATGCCTATTTAAAAGTATCTGGCTGAAGAACATACAAAAGTAACAAAAAAATCACATAGTACATTCAAGAAAAACATCCTGTGTCCATGTCTTGGAGTTCATTTCTCTTAGCATCATCTTATATGGTCATATGTACATAGCTATTGAGCTATTCTGCTCATCTTCTAAGATTAGCCTAGACATATACTAATTACTGCAAATAAGGAAAACCATGGGACCTATATTTCTTTGGGTCTGGCTTATTTCATTTAATATGATTTTTTTCTGTCTTTCCAATTTCTTATAAATGGGGCGGTGTCATTCTTTCAGTATATCCCATTGTCACTATATTTGATTTTGGTACCCTGGTATTATATATACATTTATTTGAATTAGAGAAGGGAAGAGGAACAACAGAATGGTGAGACAAAGGACAAGGGGGGAACCAATGCAACATCGATATACAGAAGACAATATGTTGCAAGCAATCTGCACAATTTGGGAGGGTGGGGGAGACAAAGTAGGAGAAAAATGAGGGGACGGGTAACAAGTTTGACAAGAAATGTACTTATTATCTTACTTATGTAACTGTAACCCCTCTGTATATCACCTTGACAATAAAAAGTATATGGTTTATACCTATAAT
Source organism: Dipodomys spectabilis (assembly GCF_019054845.1). Taxonomy (NCBI): domain Eukaryota; kingdom Metazoa; phylum Chordata; class Mammalia; order Rodentia; family Heteromyidae; genus Dipodomys; species Dipodomys spectabilis. The sequence continues at coordinate 877,482 of NW_024871033.1, read as the reverse complement.
CCTAGCTATTTAGGAGGCTGAGATCTGAGGATCACAGTTTGAAGTCGACCTAGGCAGAAAAGTCTGTGAGAGACACTTATCTCCAATTAACCACCAAAAACCTGAATTTAGAGATGTGGATCAAGTGGTAGAATACTAGCCTTGAGCAAAAAATCTCAGAGAAAACATACAGGCTCGCTGTGGAGTCTCAGAATTGGAACAAAATTTATACAAGTCATTAATGTACAGTTTACAGGTAGATATTCAATAAAAATGAACACACCCTAAAATTCTTGTTAAAATATTGTATTACCAGTATTCTAGAGATCCCCTTGAGATCATTTCCCTGTCACTAACTCTTCTCCCAAACAATTATGACTTTTGTCCACAAGTAGTTTGTCTATTAAACAAATTTCAAACACATATCATGCTGTTCTTTTTATGAATTTTAGCTGAATATTAGGTTTATACATTTGAGGTATTTAACCATATATTGAGTGTAGCTGTAGTTTATTGTCATTGCTGTATAATACTCCACTGTATGACTATCCAGAACCTAACTAGTTGAATGCTGGATATTTGGATCCTTTCCATATTTTGAGATTTTTCAGTCTCATAAATATTGTTACTATGATCATTTTTACTATGATCAATGTTTTTCTTTTTTCTGCATATACATATAAAAGTACTTCACTGTGTATATGGATAAGTACTGCAAAGAGTGCATCTGCTAATGTACCAAGTGTTGTTGATACTCTGGTTCATATATCTTAGGCTTATCTCTGAGCTCACCTGGTGCTGCAGCAAACCATTCTTACAAATGTCAACAATTTCCATATATAAAACACATGACTTTCCCAACTATTCTTTTATTAGAATATTGACATTAAAGTAATATAATTGCTGAGGCATTTGGGCCTAAATTATAATTTGGCACTTGTTATATATTAATATTTATAATACTTTCTGTGTTCTATTTCTCTTACACTTTGCTTGTTGGATTAGCCAAATATATTTTATATTCTATGTCACTTTCTAATTTTTCTTTATTTGTATACTCTTTTACTATTCTTTTTATGGTTAAAATAATTTCACTTGAGTGCTTCCCTAAGCATGTAATCCTTATTACTCTGAAGGTAGAGATCAGGAGGATTGCAGTTCAAGGCTTTGCCTCAGAAAATCATTGGTGCTACCCCCATCTCGGCAAGAAATCTAAGTGTATGGATATTAACTTGTCATCTCAGAAATAGGACGATTGTGGTCTAGCTAGTCTGGAAAAAAGTACAGGAACATTGTCTCTAAAATAACTAATCAAAAGTGGTGGGGTGTGTCTCAACTTTGGAGAGCCTACCTAATAAGCAAAGGCTCTGAGTTCAAATCCCAGTACCACCAGAAAATAATAATAATTTCCATTACTGCTTTCACATGTACAAGCTGTTTCCTTTATTTTTAATTTTGTATAAATTTGCAGCTCTACACTCATTTGCCACAGTCTAGCATATAGGCAATATTGACTCTGATTTATCTATTTAACTTCTGAATTTTATTTTTTATGTGTCTAGCTGAGGTTATGTCTGAAGAAAATTCTGGGGTTTTAGTTATGGTATTAATTTACAGGTAACAAATTTACTTATCTAGAAATATTGTTTTCATTTTCACTTCAGTTTAAAGGCCATATGGTCTGGGTTCAGAATTCTAGGCCTTTGTTTTCATTCAGTACATTGGAAATACTGTTTAATCTGTTTAAAGTTGCCTTCAGACTTATTTTTTATTCAAAACATGATAGTTTTTTGTTTTCTTTTTTGGCTGCTTTTAAGATTTTTATTTTCCATAGTTTTACTATTTCATGTCTGAATGTGAGTTCCTTTGTAATTTTTTGACAGTGTACAGAGGTCTAAAGTCAGGAGCTCACATTTGCTAGGCAGGTACTTTATCATTTGATCCATACCACCAGCTATTTTGGTTTCATTGTTTTTCAAATAGTGTCTCTAATTTATTCCCAGGCCACCATGGATTATCTATTTATATTTTCTGTGTAGCTGGAACAACAGATACAGACTACTATACCCAACTTTCCATTGATGAAGATAGCGTGTCACACAGTTTTTACTCATGCTGGACTCAAACAGAGCTTCTTTCTATTTTCAGCTCAGAAGTACCTAAGATTGAAACTTGATTTACTTCTGATTTGCCTTTACTCCTAGGATCTTTCAAGGGATCACAGTGAAACCTGGTGAGTTTCTAAGAGCTTCTTCTCCTTTGAAGTTCTTGAATCCAAATCTGTCTACCAAGATCCATTAAGTTGATAATAACATCACTGAGTTTTTCAGTTGATTTTTGATCAGTTTAGTTTCTAACTCTGCAACCCAAGAATCCACAAATGCCTAAAGCATAAATAACATTGGGCTCACTTTAGTGAATTTTCCTTTTCTGAGGATTCTGCCTCTTCAATTTTTGTAAGTTCTTTTAAACCTTCAGAGAGATTTTCTTTTGTATTTTATTTAGTATTTTTGTTTGTTTTTAATACTTTATTTTGTTTTTATTTATTTATTTTTTTGGGGGGTCCGGTCATGGGGCCTGAACTGTGGGCCTGGGCACTGTCCCTCAGCTCTTTATCTCAAGGCTAGTGCTCTACCACTTGAGCCACAGTGCCACTTCCGGCTTTTTTCTTTTTGTTTATGTGGTGCTGAGGAATCGAACCCATGGCCTCAGGCATGCAAAGCAAGCACTCTACCACTGAGCCACCTTCCCAGCCCCTATTTTTATTTGTTTATGTGGAACAGTTAGTTTACTACATACTTTTCTGTCACAATCAAGAGCAGAAGTCAAAACTTATTGTTTAGTGACTGTTTCTGAGCTATGTAACCTTTTGTTTAACTCTTGGTCCAATCTAATCCCTCTTTTTGCAAAAGTACAAATAACCGCAGTTTGGTGACACATTTTAAATGTTTAAAATATACAACATTTCTGTATTATATACAAAATATTTATTGAGCTAAGTGAGAGCGACATACTTCTTTTGAATTTGTTGTTTCGAATTCAATTTTGCCAAGTATGTTTTATATCACAGACAGATGTGTCATTCTACTGAATACATCTGTATATTCCCTAAATTTCAAAATTTATATAAAGTACAATATTCCCTCAACTCTCTTGATTTATGATGGAAATATCTCTGGTTAAATAGTCATGTGAATAAATTTCTATTGTAAACTTAATTTGACACATGAAATAATTATTCTTGCTGAACACTGCATTATCTGGATTTAGGGATCTGTCATCATCATTTTCCTCTTTAAGATAATAGCTGTTAACATATCAGTATATGTACATGTGGACAAATGCTTCCTTGGCTCCAGCCGAAATTTTCTGAATAGAGACCTGGAAACACAACAAATCAAAGAAAGGTTGGACAAATGGGATTGCATGAAGTTGCAGAGCTTCTGCATGGAAAAGGACATAGCTAGCAAGATCAATAGAAAGCCTACAGATTGGGAGAAGATCTTCACTAGCCATACAACAGACAAGGGTCTTATATCTAAAATATACTTGGAACTCAAAAAATTAAATCCCCCAACAACAAATCCTCAAAGAAACAACTGCCCAATAAATAAGTGGGCTAAAGACTTGAAGAGAAACTTCTCTGAAGAAGAAAGAAGGATGGCCAATAGACACATGAAGAAATGCTCAACCTCCCTAGCCATAAAAGAAATGCAAATCAAAACAACATTGAGATACCACCTCACTCCAGTTAGAATGGCAAAAATCAAGAACTCTAACAACAACAGATGCTGGAGGGTATGTGGACAGAAGGGAACCTTACTTCATTGTTGGTGGGAATGTAAACTTGTTCAACCACTTTGGAAAGCAGTATGGAGGTTCCTGAAAAGACTTTACATAGAGCTCCCCTATGACCCAGCAATCCTACTTTTGGGCATTTACCCAAATGTTTACAAACAAGACCACGCTAAAGCTACCAGCACAATTATGTTTATTGCAGCATTATTTACCATAGCTAAGATATGGAACCAACCCAGATGCCCCTCAGTAGATGAATGGATCAAGAAAATATGATATATATACACAATGGAATTCTATGCCTCCATCAGAAAGAATGACACTGCCCCATTTGTTAGGAAATGGAAAAACTTGGAAAAAATTATATTAAGTGAGGTAAGCCAGGCCCAAAGAAACATAGGTCCCATGGTTTCCCTTATTTGCAATATCTAGTATATGTATGAGTCAAGCGGAAAAGGTCAGATAATGTGATGTTAGGAAAATGAACCCTTAGATATGTATTTTAATATTTTTTTCTTTCATGCATTTGTTTCTAACGCATTTATAAGGTTATCTCTTTGTTGCTTTGTATGTCCCTCCCCCACAGTATAACCCCTGCTTTCACTATATTTGATGTCAGTATAACTTGTGGAGGAGATGGGGAAAAACAAGTCGTTTAAGGATACAGGTGGACCTGTTGCAACAATGAGAAGTACAAGTTGTCATGTAGAAAACGAGCTTTACAACGTTGGTGCGGGGATGGGGGGGGGTGGGGGGAGAGGATTGGGTGGTGGGGCGGTAGGGGGGAGGTAGGGAAGGGATGTGAAGGGTAGACAAAGGAGGAGGCTGCAATGCTTGATAAGAAATGTATGCATTATCCTGCCCATGTAATTGTAACCCCTCTGTACTGTATATTAACAAAAAAAATAAAATTAAATTAAAAAAATAAAAAAATAAAATAAACAAAATGTAAACAAGTTGGTAGGAGCAGCTATGATAACTCTAAATTGTAGCCTTAAATAATGTTTTTATTCTTTCTTTAAAATAAGGCCTCATTTTCATAAGGGAGGAATTTAGGCTCGAAATGCAGGGAGAAAAGTTTTAGTATTAAGTAATTAAAACTGAACAAAAGACTAATTTAGGCTAAAATGGTGTTAGTCATCTCAGGATGCTATAACAAATTACCATAGACTAAGTAGCTTAAAAAACATAGCCATTTCTCATAGTTCTGCAAATCCCCATCAATTTACCAGTACATTCAGTATTTGGTGAGGGCCTGGATTCTGGTTTATAGATAGCCATCTTCTTGTGTCCTTGTATGATGGAAGCCCTATCAGAACCCTTTGGGGCCTCTTTTATCAAGGCACTAATCTTACTCATGGGGTTCTAATTACGTGGCCTACTCAACTCGCATAGGGCCACCATCAAATGCTATCATGTTTGAAATTAGGCTCTCAACATATGAATTTTAAGGGAACACAGATATTCACTTCATAGGAATCTATACAACTATGCACGCTGATAATGGTTATTAGCTTGAGGCCTATCTGGATCAAGAAACTCATAAGATATTCTTTTTTTCCTGTTTCAAGTAACTTCATTTTTTATAATTGGTCTTATTTTTTCAGTTAGGATCTTTCTATATAGTAATAAAGGTAGTCCTGAGGTTACTTCATCATGTTTGGTAATCTAAACAGAAGATAAATGCCTTTTCGTTTACTGTTTTTATATCATATTACAGAAAGACTGTGAGTCATGTACCCAGCCAATTATCTATAGATAAGTTGTCTAAAGGCTGAACTTTGGTCACATGGCCATTTTTTGTGTTCAGTCAGATTGTAATGATTGATAGCTTCTGTATGACTAAGAAAAAGAATTTATTTATTATTCTTTTATTGCTTAGTATCTGAAGAATATTTCTCTGTGTGTGTGTGTGTGTGTGTGTGTGCGAGCATGTGCACACATGTGCGTGTGTGTGTGCTGGTCCTGGAGCTTGAACTAAGGGACTAGGTGCCGTCCCTTAGCCTTTTCCTTCAAGGCTAGCACTCTACCATTTGAGCTCCAGCTCCACTTATAACTTTTTGTGTTTAATTGGAGATACGTTGTCATGAATTTTACTGTCCAGGCTTGCTTTAACTACCATCCTCAAATTTCAGCCTATTGAGTAGTGAGGATTACAAGTGTGAGCCACTGGTGTCTGGGTTGGATAATATTTCTTAATGAGCCAACAATTATCTCTGGGTCACATGACAGAATGATAACTACGGAAGAAGGATTCAGGAAGTTCATGTACCTTTTTGTTCCCCAGGATTGCTTACATGGGTGAATTTTTTGTTTTTACAGATACTTAAGTTTTGGGTTCTGTTCCTCCTCATTATCTGACTCTAGTATAACAACTTAGTTATAAATATGTTTCAGAAATAAAGAGAACTTCTGTGAGAAAAATGTAAATCTAAGTTTATCTAGACCCACTTGGAAGATAATCCTTTAGAAGAATTGTCTACCATAAACTCTTACTACCTTTTCCTTTTGTTACTTCATTTTAACTATGTGCTCCCATGTAGACAGCTCCATTTATACTCTCCAGATTATTCTTGCTTGTGGATTGCCTACCTTTTAAATTGACAGTGTATATACTCTTAGGCCAAGGCAACTTTCTACTTTGGTGGAGAGTTGTGTCCTGGTTTCCATAGCAGATTGGTTCTAGAACCTCCAGTGGATACCAAAATGTGGATGTTCAAGTCCCTCATATAAAATAGTATATTATTTGCACATAACCTATACATAAATAGTCTCTATATTACTTACAAAGCTAACACAAGGAAAATGTTAGGTGAATAGCCATTGCCTTTGTAGTACAGATGCAATTTATTTTTTTCTTAATTTTATACCTTGCTGTTGGTTGACTAGATCTTGCAGATATGAAGTTCCAAATGTACTTCTGCTATTCTGAATTCTTTTCTTTGATCTTGATCTTTCAGATTCTCCCAAATCCTTCATTTCTGAAGTTTTAGATTTCTACTTTGTCAATTGTGGGTAGAATGGAAGGTCCTGACTTAGAACACTGAATCTTTTTGTTCTGGTTGTTGTTGGATGTGGGATCTGAATTCAGGGTCTGGATGATGTCCTTGAGCTTTTGTGCTTAAGGCTAGCACTCTACCACTTTGAGCCACAGTTCCACTTCTGGTTTTTAGTTTGTTAATTGGTAATAAGTGTTTCATGGATTTTCTGAAAGCCCAGTGTGGTTTTGAACCATGACCCTCAGATCTTACACTCTTGAGTAGCTAGGATTACAGATGTGAGCCAACAATGCCTGGCCAGAATGCTGGATCTTAAAGAGACTTCCCACACACTGAAGGTAGAGAATATAACTAAAATTAATTGCTTATGATCTGCCAAGATGTTTCAAAAATATTTTAGCCTATAATATGACTTTGATAAGATGAGATCATACCCTCCTTTTAGCACCTAAAACTCAGAGAGGTGAAGTAATTAGCTAAGAAAACATTCTTATCCAATGGTAGAATTAGTATTATAACTTTCAAGTAACTCCAAAGCTTCAGTTTTTTTGAGGAAGCATGTAATAGGAAAAAGGGTAGATATGGAAGCAGGAAATATAGGGACAGACATGCCCAAGATTTCTCCTTTCAAAGGCATTAAATCCTCTGAGCAACTGAGAATTATGTTGCTTATTCACAAAATCGAATCAGTATCATGGCTATGAATTTCAGTCTGTTGTAAAAAAAAATCACAGATTCCAGCAACCCAAGGGACAGCCAAAGAAATTCACTAGGGAAAACAAATTTTAATGTCCATACTGTCAAAGTTAAATGCCAAAGTTAGAGACTCCAAGGAAGGTAAGGCAAAATGCAAAGCTGGACAGACATAGGATAAGTGGTTAGTGCTACAAAAAGAATATGGATAATGTAGGATTTTTAAAAATATTGACCTCCATATGAGTTTCTGTGGCTCACTATTGAGAAATATGATTTGTAGGTGAGTACTACAGGTTTAACGGGCCAGAGCATGTAACAGCTGAGGACTCAACAGTTTCTGGTATATTTAGCAAGAAAAAAAGGCCAAAAATAATAAAAAGAAACAGGTGAATGTCCTGGTAAATAGTGATTAAGGTTGTGTGGCACTAAGACATACAGGACACCAATTAGAAGCTGCCAAATATTCTAGCCCTCAGGTCAAATGTTTTGAATGGGAGATAGGAATGCAGCTAAGCCAAGACTTTGAGCTAGCTAGGAATCCAAGACAAAAGAGTGACAAATAAGTCCCTTTCCCAAAATAGCGGTTGCTGCCTCTAGTCAATGAACACTTTTCCAGTTTTCCTAGGGTAAATGAGATTGTTAATCCCCTTATTGTCTTTTAGCCACACCCACAGATCAACATTGCCATCAGTCTTCTTACCCACCAAGCTCTGGCAGCTCTTAAATGGAAATTTCCAAGTGCTTTAGTTTCATGCTCTAACAGTCACAGCTCAGGAGCCATGCCCTCATTCCTTCTGCACCTGGTAACTATGGGTGGGAGCTGGATTTCTGCTAGACCTCAATGACTAATGCACACCTGCACCTTCCTTTGTTCTTATTGGCAAGAGCAACATTTTACAGAACCACTGGAGAGAAGTGTTGTCAAGTAATTTTGACGACAGTTCCTAGATGGGTTTTGTTTCTTCAGGAACTGAAAAGTGACATTTTATAGGACTTTAGAACTAGTTTTTTACTTCTCATAACTTGATTTTCTTTGTATTTAATTTAATAAGATTTACTGGGGCCAACAATTAAGAATTACAGTTTCTTTAGACCCAAGGTTCTGTATCTCCTCTCTTTCGCAAATATGGTAGCTAATTTGGTGCACTTGGGTATGATTTCTAGATTGCTGTATTATTGACTTTGAGTAATATTTTAATTTGTATCCCCTACTATTCTACTCAGGCTAACATTAATGAATTGCTGTAATCTTCAAAAGAAGGAAATATTAGTTACAAACTATATCCCTGTAGTTGGGAGAATTCCAGTTCTTTGGAATGAGAAAAATGGAAGAAGAAATTTAGGAACTGTGAAAAGTAAGACCACACTTTACATTCATATGCCTAACACATGTTGTCAAGGGGAAATTTTAAGGTGTAATAAGTAGGTGTTCAACAAATGTTCTATTGTATTGCTCTAGCAGATTATGGGTACCAAACTAGAAGGAAGAGGGAAAGCATTTTAAGCTTTAGGAAGTGGGCTGTACTAAGGAATCAGGAAAAGACGAATGAAAGCAGACAATCCACATCAGGAAAACCAATGAATTGTTAGGGTAGTACTCTGGTGAGAAGCCAGGTGATCAGGACATGCTATCAAATTAATGGAAACAATGCAGAATGTCTAAAACTCATCTTTCAAGTCAATGAATGATAAATTCAAGAAGTCTAGGGGGATATAGTCCCAATAGAGTCCCTGGAGAAATTGAAAGGATAAAATAAAGCAGAGAGAGCACAAAAGAGGTACAAGACCACTAATTGTAAACATAGTGGTAGTATTACAGCTCTGGACAGGTTTTGTTTTGTCTTCATGGTGTTTTGAAAAGCAATGGAAATAGGCAGATGGCATGTTTCAGTACAAGACTCTTTGCAACTTTTGTCCCATATCAGCAACATCCCATATCTTGCCTGGTTTATGTTAGACTTTCAATTTACTACTGCTACTGGAAGCCATCTGCTTGACACTTTGCTTCCACATCCCTTTAATTCCTATTGTCATTTAGTTCCATCTATCAGGAATGATTTTCCTCTAGTAACTGGAACCACCAAGAGGAACTACTGTTAATGTTTTTATATACTTTTGTACATAGTATTATATTCTTTTGTAACTTGTTTTTATATCTAGTATATCATGGAGTATTATGCTAATGTATCATTGAAATTTTGCATCATTTACACAAGCACAATACATTTTTAGACTTATTCTAACAGATGGATACATAATAATTTACTTAGCTGATCAACCCTATAAGTGCACAAGTGGAATGCTTCTTTTTCTAATATCAAATACTGTAATTAACACTTTTAATTGTTTTTGCATACTTCTGTATTTCCTTATAACTTTTCCAGAAGAGAAATTGCTGGAAGAAAGACTGTATATATTGTTAAGGCTTTTGATACATTTTGGAGAATTATAAAACTCCTTCCTTGTAGTTTATATTCCTTTCCAACTATGAATAAAAGTGCCTGTTGTACCTTTAGTTATCATCATTATCATCATTAAAAATAGTTATCATCATTAAAAATGTTTGCCAATTCGAAAGGCAAAAGCCACAGATTTTAAATTTTAATGATAAGCCTCTTTGACAAAGAATGTTTGTTGTGCAGTATGTTCTTAAATAAAGATATATTTTAAGACCTAGAAATAATCTCTAACCTAGAGAGCTTTGTTTTATATAATACTATTCAACATAACTAGAGATATGCTGCATAAAGTAACTCACTAATCATTCAAGTCCTGGTAAACCTGTAATATTTGCAATTTGTGTCTACTTCATATATTTATCTATTTATTCCAATTTCCTCATCTGTAGGAAAACAGCTATGTTTGCCTCTGTAGCATCATGTAAAGAAATAAGTTATCAGGTTTTATCCATTTGTATTCCTTTATCTGATTTAGTGTGGAATGTGATTGTTTAATTTGTGAAGTAACGATGCTGAATGAAGAATCAGAATACTAGTAAGGAAAGTATTTTTTAATGGCAGGCCTCCTTTTTTATTGTTTCACCAGTTGGAAAGGTAAAGTATTCAGAAGGGAAGAGTATGTCATCATAAAAGTGAGTCAGATAATAGGCAATAAGGCATAACAGCATTTCCTAGCCTCTTGGATAAAACTTGCAAAAACCTTCAAGAGCTAATTACACAGAACAATATCTCACTAGGGTGTGCATTTGCTTTTGTTCCTTTGTGAGTCTCCATAAACGTAAGCATATTGCTTGGTGGAATTAGAAAAACACAGGAGCTCTCTCTCCCTCTTTCCCTCCTTTCCGCGGCACGCCCCCCCTCCCCTTTCTCTTTCTCTCCCTCTCTGGTTTGGCATTGGCTCAGCTGTGCCTCTTGCCTTTGCAATTTTTACACATCATTTCTTTGAAAGAGTAAAAGGAAAAAACTAGTGATATTGATTTCAAAGCCCACCTCTAGTAACATGAAAAATAGTGGGGTTTGAGGGTACTTTTTCTCTTTCTGCGGCAAAGTAAGGTTGCAGGTTTTGAACTATCTCATTTAGATGAGAAGTGATAGGTTTGGGGGCTTTATTCTCCCTCAGTGTGCCACATGGTATGGATGGTGTTTTAGGTATGAATTTTTTCCCATCTATTATTTACTACACCACACCTTATCCAGGCTTGTATTTACTTTTTTTAACCAAGAGAAAAGGCATACTAAGGAAGACATATATTTATCAAGGAGAACATGGATAACAAAAATTAATCTACTTTGCCAACTCACTGAAATATCAGAAGTCATATTGCTAATGACAGTGGTTTGACTTAATCCCAAACCTTTGATTTATGATTTTATTGATATTTAAAATTTTCTATTGCTTGTAAATTAATTGAATTCTTAATTATGGTTGACTACTGACTATTCTTGATTTATTTCATTTTCTTCTTTGAGTAATATTTAGTAACTTTCATACTAATCAATATTAAATTGTAAGATTTTTTTCCAGTTCTGGGCTTTAAGCTTTGGATTTTTCATTAGGGTGATAATGTTACAAGTCAAGTTGATGTGGGCAAACAGTGCCAAGATATTAAGTCAAATATTATTCTAGATGTATTGTGTGAGATTAACCTTTGAATTCGCAGACTTTAGTGAATTAGATTCCTCACTATAATGTAATGAACCTTATCTAAGAAGTTGAAAATCTGGGTAGATAAAAACTGACTGGCACTTTTACAATTAATAGAGAACTCTTCCTGCCTGACTGTTTGATGTCTGACATTGGCCTATTCCTGACTTCAAACTCAAACTTTAACATTGGCTCTTTTTGAGTTTCCAGCTTCATATCCCCTCTGGACTGTAATTATACCATTGGCAATCATGAGCCTCTAGCCTACCAAGTACAGCCATAATAAATCTGTCTAGGAAGGCTGAGAGAGAAGGAAGTTAGAGGTCAATCTGGGCCACATAGCAAATTTCCATCTCACACCTCTATAGATATACAGATCTATAAGATTGCTATATATTGTATAGATATACAAGCATATGTATGGATGTATATTTATTTATATGTATGTGTATTTGTGTATATGTGTGTATGTGTGTATCCACTTTATGCATCCTTTTAGTTCTGTCTGTCTAGAAAACTTATCAATATAATTAGAAAATAATTCATTTTGTTTAGAAATAAGGATATGTTTCACTAGGGTCTCCATTATTCTTAACCTAAAATTCAAATCCTTCAGCATTGTGTTGGCACTGAGGTAGTACTATTAACACCATATATATTATGGTTTAATATCGATACACAGAGTGTGGGTGATTATAGCAAAACTTCCTATTCTCCTTTTCAATACAGATGAAAGAAGTTATTGGAAATTATAGTTTCCAAAGAATTTGATTACTTAGTAGGTTTTATTTATATTTCAGTAAACACCCTAGGTCATAGATTTCATATTATATATTTTACATATTCTATGACTTTCATATAGGTAATGAAGTAATGTTTGTTAACTATAGATGTTATCCGTTTATATAATACTTTCATGAATTTTCAATCAAAATGGACTTTGCTTGTTGTGATACATACAACATGGCCTTTCTCTGCACAATTCTTGCTTTCAGTTTTGTCATCTAACGGCTAGTAAAATAGTACTAGTCATTGTTTAAGGAGGTATTGGTCCTCACATCACAACACAAATTTCATAGACATATATAGTCATTTTGAAAATACATTATAAAATATAGAAATTATGAAAATTAGCAATGTTTGTTTGAAGTAAAGTGGGGTTGGTAGAAATTGAAAGTATAGGAATGGAAAATGAAAAATGAATCTACTATTATCTTCCTTTCACTTGACTTATCTTTCTAACCCTTTCAAATTCTACAGTAAAATTCTGTAAGGAAAAAAAAAAATCCCTTACAGAATGGCTGCAAGGAAGAATAAACTGGGTCAAGAGTCTTTAGCTGTAGCCAGATAATTTCAATCTGACCCAAGTCAGTAATGAAAGTTGCTCAATGCACTATGGGAAATTTGATGGTAGTCTAGGGCCAACCTTAATGGGCAAGTGCGTCCATCAGCACAACACATCACTACTGAGCAATCACATTTATTATCTCAAAATAATTAAGGAGGCAATGAAGGTAAAATGCTTCTCAAGGAAAACAGGTAAATTCTTCTCTGTCAAGTCTGAGATTAAAATCCTCAGAGCCAATGTTCTATTTGCCACCTTTAATGCTAGTGCTGCAGAAGTCAAGTCAGGGACTTTTAATTTGGTTAAAAACTTAAGTGCCCTCAATTTTACTGCTTTAGGTTTTTATCATGTGTCCTTGAGTCAAAAGATGGAAAACATCTGTTTGAATTTGCAACAAAGTATCAAACAGGGACTTAACACAGCTTGTCACTACCCAGCAACAGAAAATCCAGTAGGTCAAATAGGTCATTTTAATGACCATGTCCAGATTCAGGAGGTGACAGAAATATCCTGTAATCAGGAAGGTCACCAGCATACTCATTATTACAGTGCAGGTTCCAAGGTCATAGTAGAGATATTGAAGTCTATATTGAATGAACATCTCTAGGTTAGATGTGATTGCTGATTGTACATCCATTATGAATGATACTTGATATGATATTCAAACACTAATGATAGAGATGCTACAGGATGCTTGGAAAAGGATTCAAGTATGGATTATTAATTTTTCTTACTGGATTGGGAAAACCCCAAAGAACCTATTATATGTTTCTTCTCTATATTTTCTACTGTTTTGAGATACTAGTTAGTTGATTTTTTGCTTTGGCTTTAAGTTAGAATATGGCTTATGTTGCCAAAATTATGAGAAACAACCTCTACTGTCTTTCATCACTGTAGAACCTAACTGAAAAGACATATGTAGAGGTGAGGTGCTTTTATTTTTTATGCCTGTCTTAGGCTTCAAATCAGGGTCTGAGCACTGTCCCTGAGGTTTTATGCTAAAGGTTAGTGTTCTACTATTTGAGGAACAGCTCCACTTGAGGTCTTTTTGATGGTCACTTGAAGATAAGAGTCTCACAGACTTATCTCCTAGAGTTGGCTTCAAATAGAGACTCTCAGGTCTCAGCCTCCTAAGTAGCTAAGATCCACAGACCTCAGACTTCTGTGTAGCTAGAATTATAAGCATGAACCACTGGCACCTGGCAAGATGAGATTTTTGAAACAGTAGAAGCAAACATCTACATATAGAGAAGCAGTCACTGAACTGCCACTGAGGGTTCTTCAGCTGCCTGTCAACCCCTTTAACTTCCTGAAACTCCACATGAACTCTGTACCATGTTTTTCCATAACCTCTTGCACAGGTGGTTACCCTAGACAAAAGTTATCAGTATTACATTGTGTTCCGTTATGCAAAATTTGTACCCTTTTGTCTTCTTTGTTAACACAAGAGAGGGTATAACTTAATTCCTGCTGGCACTAAGAATTATATCTATAGAGAAATTCAACAGCAAAATGCCGGCAGTGACCAAATGGATCACTGATGGTTATTATAAAATGAAACTAATGATAGGATTTAAGAAGAAATTTTCTTTCAATGCTACTGTAATGGAATATCCAAAATATGGAGAAATAATTCAGCTAGAAGTTGACAACAAGTACATATACTAATTCCTGCTAAGAGGTAGACTGGTTAAGGACAATCAGTTAAAGGTTGATAGGTGTTAAATACTTGTGAATATTTTCTTACAATGAATAGAATTTCCCTTCTATTCCTTGCCACAGGTTTAAATCTTCACAGCTTATGTAATGTAACTATTTGAGGCCTACAATAAACTTGGACTAGTGTGTAACTCCTTGCAATAAACTGAAAGAAGTCACCACTAAAAAGACTGAAAAATTGACACAGAAACTAGGTAAAGGATTGTGGACTGGGCTATTAAGGGAATAAATGTGCTTGTATTGTATGTGTTTGTGCAGTGCATGTGCATATGTGTGTATGTACAACACTAAGGAGTATACATTGGGATACCAATTGAGATCCATTCTTTGCAAAGAATGCCTAGCTTTGGAAGTTACTGAGTTGCCCAACATGAAGAGGCCATTATGAGCTTATCCAGAATGATCAGCATAAATCTAAAACCAGAATCCTTCCTCAATGCTCTTTTCTGTATAAGACTCTTGGGTTGCCCATTAACAGAGGCCATGTTAGGATACTCAATAATGGAGGGCATTTAGTTTCTACCTGATTACTAAGATAAAGGCTCAAAGAGATATTAAGTTAAATATAAACAAAGCCAGTATTTATAACACAAGAACATATGTGAAAAAATTAATATCTGGTATATTGGGAGCCTACTGTATGGCATGCATATATATGTATATATGTATATATACAAATTAATGTTCACAATCGATGTATGCATACACATATATGTGTATATGTATAATCAATGTTCACAATGTATGAGATGTATATATACACAAATATGTATGTAAGTATAGAGATACATGTATATATATATGTATATATATTTGTAATGACCATTCACAATTTTACTAATGAGGCTCAAAATGCTTATTCACCATACAACCTGCTATAAGAGGCAATGAGAGAACTAGGAATTTTAACCCTTGCCTGACCAGTGCCAAACTCTGGCACTTACCCACTCATATTACTCTTGTATTACTAGCTTCAAAACAGGAATAAAATACTACTATGCTTCTCTGACTACTTGCTTCCTTTCATCAAGGTATAAAGTGTTGGAATGTGAGGAGCAAACGTGCTGCCATGTTCTAATGTTGGGTGGTGGTGGTGGTAGGTCTTATTCACTTCTTTGGATGATGTTTGACTACTTTTAAATCATGCAGGCTCAACTTACTCTCTGGGGAAAAGCAGTCTTGAGATAAAGTTGTTTGGTGCATTCGTTTTAAGGTATGTTGGTGTATCTACATGAAAGAAGCTTGACTTTCTGGATACTTTAAAATGTGTTTCTATGGCTTTTGACCACAATTCATCACTGAGTGATGATCTTTTCCTGGCTTATTTCCATTTTTATTATTCAAATGCTGTAAGAGAAAGGGGAGCAACTCAGGGAAGCAGCATAAATTCTGGTGATTATTTTACTTTCATATCTTAACATTTTTAGATAAGTGGTGCCTCTTTGGGCTTCTGAAGGGCAGTGTGTATATTTCTAACAGAAAATCCATGGTGACAATCATGTTTTAAAGAAATATGAAACCACTAAAGACAGGATATGTCAACAAAGATGGAAATAAATCTGGTCACCAGTAGTTCTTAAGGATCCCTGATACAGTATCTTGTTTATTTTATAGTAAGACAAGTTAAAAATGCTTTCAAACATATCATTATCATGTGTTAAGAGTTATACCTGAGTTTGATTCCAACTTCAAATATCTTCTGCCTGTAGAAAAGCCATGTAAACAGTATTTGGCTTGTCTTTAATATAGTTTTGATAACATATAAGTCATGAGGTTGAAATAAAATAATGTGTGTAAGATTGCAGAGTACTTAGTATATAGCAATGTTTAATCAATGTTATCTATCATCATCAATGTGTTCTGTACTAAGTGTATCACATTTACTTTAAAGAGACATTATATATCTATTTAGCTTTACAATGCTTAAAACTGTATCAATACATCTTTACAATTCAGTAAAAGAGTCCAAATTTGGGGGACACTGTAAGTATATAGAAACAACAGAATACATGTAAAGGCTTCACACTATTATATTTAAAATATTCCCTTGAATCATTTCAAAATAAACTAAGGTAATGGGCAACTTTTCTTTATTATTTTTTTATTGTCAAGGTGATATACAGAGGGGTTTCAGTTTTATACATAAGACAATAAATATATTTCTTGTCAATCTTTTTGCCCCTACCCTCAATTTTCTCCTACTTTTCCTCCCCTATAATCCATCCAAGTTGTACAGTTTCCAACATATTGTCTTGTGTATATCACTGTTGAATTGGTTCCCCCCTTGTCCTTTGTCTCACCATTCTGTTGTTTCCCTTCCCTTCCCTAATTCAAATAGACATATATACAATACCAGGGTACCATAATCAAATACAGTAACAACAGAGGATAAGGGGGAAGAACATCGAAAAGAAATGAAAAATAACATAGTACATTAAAAATAACAACAAAGAAAAACCTCTTATGTCCATGTCTTGGAGTTCATTTTACTTACCATCATCTTATATGGTCATATGTACATTGAGTTATTCTGCACATCTGCTAAAATATACCCAAATGACCACAAACAAGGCCATACTAAAGCCACCAGCACAATTGTTTATCACAGCATTATTCATCATAGCTAAGATATGGAGCCAATCCAGATGCCCCTTAGTAGATGAATGGATCAAGAAAATGTGATATATGTATAGACTATATATATATATATATATATATATATATATATATAGTCTATACACAGACTATATATAGATAATGTGATATATATATAGAAAATGTCTATATATAGACAATATATTGACTATACAGACTATATAGACAATGTGATATATATATAGACAATGTCTATATAGAGAGACTATATATATATATAGAGAGAGAGAGAGTGAGAGAGAGAGAGAGAGAGAGAGAATGGAATTCTATGCTTCCTTCAGAAAGAATGACACTGCCCCATTTGTAAGGAAATGGAAAGACTTGGAAAAAATCATATTAAGTGAAGTAAGCCAGACCCAAAGAAACACATGGGTCCTATCATTTCCCTTATTTGCAACAATTAGTTTATGTCTGGACAACTTTTCTTCTAGGACCTTGGCTTAGCTTACCTCTTATTGTCAGAACATGTCTTAACCTACAAGTATATATTGTGCTTCTGTTGAAACTATTAATTTAATCAAATATCTTTATTATATAATTTCTGCCAGAGATTGGTGATGTTCAGTACATAATAATAAATTTGTCATAGTCTTATTTCATCCTTTGAAAAGAGGGTTTTGTGTGTGTGTGTGTGTGTGTGTGTGTGTGTGTGTGTGTGTGTGTGTGCGCGCGCGCGCACGTGCTCAGGGTCCTCAGGGTTTGGCTAGAATATATAATCCAAATGAAACTAATTGCAAGTTCAGTGGGCTTCTCTAATCTGGAAATGTTTAAACAAATGTTGAGTGGCCCAAAGCCTGTATGGTTGTAGAGTTCATCCCTGTACTTAACAACTAGGCTATATGCAACATAAAAACTCTCTACCAAGTTAGATTTCCATGCTTCTAACAAGGCTTTCTTGTGAAAACTTTTTTTCCCTTGCCAACACCCAAGAATAAGCTCAGTGCTTTGCCCTTGCTCAGCTTATACATAATAGAGACTAAGAATAGAAATATGGCTAAAACAGAGGTAGTAGAAATTTTTGTTGGACATAATGATAACCTTTATCAAGATACTCTGCAGACATGGAGAGAATGACAAATGTGAAATAATATGAATGTAATGAATATATTTTGCCATTGGTAGTATAGGGAGACTCAGTAACTTATACTGGAATGTTTTCTACCCAGATACCTTAAGGCTTAAGGATTGACATGCTAAAGTTCATCTAACTCTATTTCTTATCATCTATAAAGTTTCAGTAGAGAATGAAAGCTGTTTTGGATATGGTAAAATATTTTGGTTATTTTGGATACCTTCATGATTCAAAAATACTCATTTTTTCACAATCTTTGTGACAAATAGGTGATTGTGTTTTGATTTATCTCTTTTAATGGTCATAATTAAATATGATCATTTTAGCTTTATCAATAAATCAAAGTTGATCACAGGACAAAATTATCTGTCCTATACCTCCATTCATGACTTTAAAAAAATGAAATAAAGTGAATACCCAAAGAGAAGGCAAAAGACCCAGTTTGGAGTCCAGTGTCATGATATCTGACTGTCCAAAGTGATATAGTAGCTATTTTCTCGATATTCATTAAATATCCACTTTAGAGAAAAGTTAAGTCTTGGGTATCAGTTTACTCATACATAAGATGATGCTAAATATATTACCAATGGGGGTGACAGATGTTTGTAACTCACAGGTAGTTAGGAAAAAGAGGTCGGAGGATTGTAGTCTGAGGCCAGTCTAGGAAAAAGTATGAAACAAACTAAAAACTAAAAACAAACTAAAAACCAAAAGGACTAGAGGTAAGACTCAAGGAGTAGAATATTGGTTGATTAGAAAGTTGAAGGACCTAAATATGATGCCTGGTACCACACCTAGACTTACGTACAACACCACACACAGAATATATATGGACATGAATATGACTGTACATACACACACATAACCTTTGGGATGAAAATTGGGATAATTGAATTAGATCTGTATGAAATATTCAACACACTGACTGCCCAGTACTTAGAAAATGCCAAATATATGTTAATCTGTCCTTACTATATTACTTCTCAGTACATATCTAGATCTGTTTTATACTGGTAATACAATAATGATGCCTACTTAACTTCTAGTTAGTTATGAATTATAGGTACCTAAGCTATGCTTATTTTTTAACAATGTACTTTATGTACTGCAATTGTGACAAATTTTTATCTTTTTTATTGTGGAAATACCATCCAGAGGTGTTACAATTACATGGGCAAGATAGTGAGTACATTTCTTATCAAGCATTGTTGCCTCCACCTTTTTTTCCCCATACCATCCCTTCACCTTTCCACCCCCTATCCCCAAACCCCCCTACAACCACCCCCTACCTCCACCCTGCCAAAGTTGTAATGGGTCCATCTATAACCCTATTTAAACGGTTTGTTTTTTCCCTTCCCCTCCACAAATTATACCAACATCAAATACAGTGAAAGCAAGTATTATACCACGGGGGAGGTACATACAAAGCAACGAAGAAATCGTCTTATAAATATGTTGGAAACAATCACAAGAAAGAAAAGAAAACATTTGAATACTTATCTTGGGGTTCATTTCACCTAACATCAACTTGTCTGACAGTTTTTGCTTGTCTCAGACATATACTAGTTATTGCAAATAAGGGAAACCATGGGACCTATGTTTCTTAGTGTCTGGCTTACTTCACTAATATAATTTTTTCCAAGTCTTTCCATTTCCTAACAAATGGGGCAATGCCATTCTTTCTGATGGAGGCATAGAATTCCATTGTGTATATATACCACATTTTCTTGATCCATTCATCTACTGAGGGACATCTGGGTTGGTTCCATATCTTAGCTATGGTAAATAATGCTGCAATAAACATAGTTGTGCTGGTAGCTTTGGTATGGTCTTGTTTGTAATCATTTGGGTATATGCCCAAAAGTGGGATTGCTGGGTAATAGGGGAGCTCTAAATCTAAACTTATTTCTAATACTTTGTATATTTTCTATTGTCATCATTCCTATTTTCTTAAGGTATTTTGTCGGTATACCAGTGTCATATCACATGCTATTTCTGCCTCCAAACCCATGCCTATTTCAACATCATGTGGAAATTTGATTAACACATTTTCACATTCCTAGTCCTGGGAACAACCAACGCTCTGTCCTTTGCCTTTGTTCAAGAGAGGTGCTAGTTCTTCTCAGATGTTCATAGATACCAAATAAAGATCTATAAAAGAAGAACATAAAGTTGTTTTATAACTTAAATTTTTACTGTGGTATCTTTTGTGACTTGGACACCCAAATCCAGTGCTTGTTTTATGGACAAACTAGGCTAGTCATAGATGGGCTGTTTTGTGGCCACCCAAATTTTACTAATGTTAGTTTTCATTCCATACTTTGGGACAACAGTAGTCCTTAAGATATAACTGCTATCACAATGCAATTGAATCATCTCATGTGTGTGTAACAAAATACAAAATCAGAAAAGATTATATTTAGCTGCTCAGTTTTAATATGCAGGTTGAAGAGTTAGAAGAAATCAATATGGCTATTTTCTACCTTCTGTGAAAGGAAAATATTTTTAAAGTAACTATATTGTTTGAAGATTATATTTAATACATTTTAAAAATACAAGTTGTTTGTAGAGAAAGTTGAAAGAAATTAAAAGTGAATTATTGAGTTTACCAGTACCATGATATTGTCCCAAAGTTTATCAATTCATACTATATGAAGAAACTGGGAAAATAAATGGGTATCATTTGGTCTAGTCTTCAGAGTAATTGTTTTCCAGTTGCTTTAGCATATTAGAAAGAATTAGGGTTAATGCTTATATTGGGAAACATTTTGCTAGCTTTTTATTGTGTATCACAAGTCACAAAGATGAATTCCAAGATTTGCCATTTTGCATTCAGATCCCTATCATATAGAAAATACAGATCAGAACATGTCAGAATTTAACTATTAAATGAATTAATACAAGACACATTTGATCTCTGTTAGAGAAAAACTATTTCAGTGAAGAAAAATAATGGGAGAGATTGCTTCTGAAATATTATTTAGGGTTTTTAGGGGCCAAAGGCAAAGAAGAGGTGGTAGCAGTCCTGTTTTTCCCTTGTGTTAATGAGAAAATAATTATTTGAGGATGCCTTTAGTTCCAAGCAAAATCCTAGCAGAGAGGACTTTGAAGAGTTATTCTTCATACCGTCTAAGAGAAAAGAGTGCTGAAAAAGCTCTTTGAAAGATATTAATCAAAATTGTTAGTTCTAACATTCTAAATCTCCGCTGACATATATATGTATATATATACACATACATACATATATATGTATGTGTGTATACAAAATAAATACCTTTCATGCTGATTTTGATATTGCTTATTGAATTTGTTACTGTAAGTGCAATGTAATGCATGTAATGTGGCTTGTAATGAGTTCTTCAAGAGCCTTAATTGTACTTCATAGAGTAGCCATTTGATTTCCATCTCAATACACCAGGATGATTCTAGTATTATCCTCACAAGAGTAAGTCTTCTACCCAGTTCTTGTCCATCATGCAGATTAGAAGCTCATGTCAGTGTTTCCAGAAGTTACACATACTTGTGATTTCCTTCTCTAGCATGAAGCAAATACTACCTGCTCAATCCAGGACCCTTGCAGAGGACTTTAAGAAAAATGAGAAGGCTTTTAACTTGACCCATGGTTCTGAATTCATGTCATGTAATTTTATCAGATGACTCTTGGGTGTATATCTACATCTGCTGAAGGGGAGACACTAAAATATATTTATTTTTACAAGGAAAATTCAATTAATCAAGATCCCTAATGGAGTTTTGTTCCTTGACCTTGATTCTAGTGAGAAAGAAGAAAGTAAGACCACAAACTTTCATTTGGTTACTTTTTTTCTAATCACTTGCTTGATGTGTCTTGAAGTCAGAAAAAACTTGGTTTAGTACTATATTTTTATTATGATCCTGAGTCATCAGAATGTATGACAAGAATGCTGGTATGAAGCTCTTCAGGTTATGAAACAACAAATATTTCCATAGTTACTACAAAAGGTACTAAAATTAAATTATTTTCCATATTTCATATTTATTATGTCACAAGGGTCAATGAATATCCTATTATAATAACAACACAAATTGTAGAAACTAAAAAGGATTTCAATAACCAGAAAAGCTCATTTCTTGAGCATTTTAGTTCCTTTAGCATTAAAGTCCTTTGAATAAAGCCCTCACTGCTTCTGTCCAACTTAGTGCATGCTATGATTTGGCTAAGAAGTGTTTCCTTAAAAGGCTCATGTGTTGAAGACCTGGTTCCCAGCTGATGTTGTTATGGAGTGGAGATTGGATCATGAGAGGAGTGCTAGCCTCAACAGTGGACAAACATTGATGAGTTCGTAGCTGAGTTTGCTATCAAGAGGTGGGACCTGGGGCTAGGAAGGTTGCTCAGTGGTAGAGTGCTTGCCTCACATGCATGAGGCCCTGGGTTCAATTCCTCAACACCACATAAATAGAAAATGCTGGAAGTAGCTCTGTGGCTCAAGTGGTAGAGCGTTAGCCTTGGGCTGAAGAGCTGAGGGACAGCACTCAGGCCCAGAGTTCAAGTCCCACAACCAACAATTAACAAAAAAGAAGAGGTGGACTCCTTTTTGTCTTTCTGCTTCCTGGATGCCCTGAGGTAAACAGTTTTTTTCCACCATGCCCTTCATCATGATATTTCTGCCTTGCACAGGCCTAAAAACAATAGGCTAACCAGCCGACCCTGCACTGGAACTACAAGGTGAAATAAATCCTTCCTCCTTTTATCTTTATTTTCTCAGGTATTTTGTCATACTTTCAAAAGCTGACTGACAGAGTACCTCATAATTAGTTTAGATGAAGAAAGAACTTTTTCTTGAACAAATATTTATAATCAACATGCTAACTTAAGTATTGGAACTAGATTGACATCTATGAAATTAAGTTTGAATAAGATAAAGGGATTTTTTTTAGCATTTGATACTGAGTAACAAAACCCAACAATTTATTTCTATATGTCAGGTCCCCACCTTTCACAAAATCATCTTCCTGGCTATATTTTCATATATTAAATGTGGGTTTAATCCTCCTAATCCAGATTCCTCACATAGTTCCTTTTCTGTTTTCCCTGAAGTTGTTAGGTCAGTCTGATTGTTTGTGATGGAAAATTTTTGAATATATTACATGTATGAATGGTATATAAATATCCTATTCATCTTTAGCAAGTTCATTTGTGGTTCCTAAGGGGAAAGTGCTTGGCTTCCCGAAGAGCCTGGAAAGTCCCATCTACCAGTCTCTCTGCTGGAGAGCTAAGCATTTCCATCTGAGCCCATTGGACTATTGGACAGTTTTCCTAAAGATGCAAAGAGGACATTTGTTGCCCAATAATTTTAAGCTCAGCAAAACCAGACTGGAGAATTTTCTGTAGGTAACAGTAATACAATATTGCTTTCATTCAAAGGAGTAAATTGAACTTCAAATAAGTTTTCCTTTGTATTTTATCTGCTAAGATTTAAAAATTCACTTTCACACTATTTGTTTTCATTCTTTACACATAATTTAGAATATGAAACTGTTAGTTTTTTTGTGGGAATGAAGCTAATCTATGTAATCGAATCCACTGATGATCATGAGGATGTTTTAGGTTACACGTTCATTCTTCTTCCTATTAAATCTGCTTGAAATAGAAAGGTAGAATTGCGAAAAGTAGTATTTATGTCTCCCTCTTTTTCCTCTCATCCTACATTGGAGATATTAATGAGCAAAGACATGTCTAAAAACCTAAACAGTCAGGAGGAGGAGAAGTAGTGGTCACATATAATCTGGAAAATGAATAATCAGTTCCTCACTAATGAGAGGTGGTTGTACTCATGTCTATGTGTAAATCTTTTGAAGTGACACATTTTCACTTCTATCTATTACTCCAGGGATTTGATTTCCTCTTCTCTTTCGATAAGGGAATTAACTAGGGAACCATGAATTTTCTTATTTGGGAACTGTTTACCTCTATCTCACAACTGTTCCTTAAAGCTATAGAATGACAGAGATAGAAGAGAAGTCATAGATCATCAAGTAACTGCTTATATTTTGCAGAAAAGTAACAGATTTAGAGAAAGAAATGATTCCTCCAAATTACATTGCGTGGCCAATAGCAGAGATGGAAGTAAAAGCCAACCTTTTGACTCCTAGGCTAGAGCTCCTTCTGCAAATTATACCTGTCAATTTTTAATTGCTAGAAAATAGACACTAGGATATCCGTTTTGTTGATTTCCATTTTCTCCTTATGAAGGGAGATTCTGGACATTCTCTCCCCTAATTTTCTTCTATGTTCATGTTAAGTTC
The DNA here is from genome assembly GCF_019054845.1 of Dipodomys spectabilis. Classification (NCBI taxonomy): domain Eukaryota; kingdom Metazoa; phylum Chordata; class Mammalia; order Rodentia; family Heteromyidae; genus Dipodomys; species Dipodomys spectabilis. The sequence continues at coordinate 852,830 of NW_024871033.1, read as the reverse complement.
CCTTTACTCTGTCCTCAGTGTAATTACTTTCTTCGTCTCTCGTGCAGATTCTTACATTAGTCTTGCAATATATCTCCTAGACATATTGCTAATAGAATGAGTGTTTAAAAGAGACAAAATTATGTTTTTTTTCTGAATGAATCAACCATTCAAAAACTCACCCTTATATTGGCTGCTTGGGCTTCATGCCCATAAAAGAAGCCTCATCATACACCAATCCTTAAATATTTCTTTATGTATCTCTTCCTTTGCTCCTCTTACCCATCACTCACACTGCAATGTGAGATACAGCTTTTAAGGATTCTTTCACAGTGCAAACTCTTCGCTTCTTCTGTCCATGTAGTAAATCATCCTTGCTTTGACTTTGGATAAAGTGTTCCCTTTGGATGAAGCCGTATTCATCACTTGGGCTAAGTCAATTATCTTCTTTTTTTTTTGTGACATTGCTGTACCATTTATGTACCCTCACTATAGAACTGCATGATAAATATTTCCATGTATCTCTATTGGACTGTGAAGTTATTGAATAAAAGAATCTCATTTAATTCCTACTCTCTTCTTTCTGTACTCAGTGCCTGTGAATGTGAGACTCAATAAATAATCACTCAACATGGCTGTGTCCATTATTCTTTTTAGGTCACAGAAATTAACAGACATTTAAATTAAATAAATATAGAGGGTTTTTTAATTTAGGCTCCATCATTCATGTGAAGGTTAAAATAACCTTCACATTCACTTAAAAATGTCCATCAATTATGCCTTTGAAAAGGAGACAAATGATAATGAATTTGTTTGGGAAGCATATTTACAAGGTAAGCCTACAACTGAAAACTGTGTAACATATTGCTTTTCTTTTTTGGGGGGTCCAGTCGTGGGGCCTGAACTCTGGGCCTGGGCACTGTCCCTCAGCTCTTCAGCTCAAGGCTAGCGCTCTACCACTTGAGCCATAGCGCCACTTCTGGCTTTTTTCTTTTTATTTATATGGTGCTGAGGAATCGAACCCAGGGCCTCAGGCATGCAAGGCAAGCACTCTACCACTGAGCCATCTTCCCAGCCCCACATATTACTTTTTAATCATGTAAATATATTAGCATTAGAAATGCCTTTAGAGTCTTTTGTACCTAAACTTGATATCACCATATGTAGTAAACATAATTTTGTTTGTGAAATGTGAAAAATTCTAGTACACTAACATTTAAATTCTCAGTTCATTGTGTTGTGTGCCATAAATTGACAAACATTAACAAAATTTAGAGTTGTTTATTCACACCCTGACTTGGAAATAAACCTAATGCAGTGGGACAGTTTTCTGTGTTAATGATTAAACAGAATATTGCAAGACTGGAAGCATGGGTAGTTTTGTTTGTGGTTGTGTTTGATGTTTACCTGCCTAGAAAGTTTGTAAGAATTGCAAGCATGGCCAGCTGCTGGTGGCTCATGCCTGCAATCCTAGGTACTCACAAGACTGGGTTCTGAGGATAATGGTTTGAAGCCAAGCTAGGCAGAAAAGTCTGTGAGACTCTTCTCCAATTAACTGGAAGTAGAGTTGTAGCTCAAGTGATAGAATGCCAGCCTTTAGCAAAAATCCTCAGGTACATCACCTAGGCCCTCAGTTCAAGACCCAGGACTCCGTCCCCCCCCCCCCCAACACACACATACATACCCATAAAAACAAATTGCTAATAAGAAACCATTGCATTAGAACAAATATTTTTTTCTTTTCTTTTCTTTTCTTTTCTTTTCTTTTCTTTTCCTTCCTTCCTTCCTTCCCTTCCCTCCCTCCCTTCCTTCCTTCCTTCCTTCCTTCCTTCCTTCCTTCCTTCCTTCCTTCCTTCCTTCCTTTCTTTCTTTCTTTCTTTCTTTTTTCCTTCCTTCCTTCCTTCTCCTTCCTTCCTTCCTTCCTTCCTTCCTTCCTTCCTTCCTTCCTTCCTTCCTTCCTTCCTTCCTTCCTTCCTTCCTTCCTTCCTTCCTTCCATCCTTCCTTCCTTCCTTTCTTTCTTCTTTCTTCTTTATTTTAACATTATGTGCTTTATAAGTTGTACACGTATAGAAATAGCACTGTGGCTTATGGCTTTATATAAACAATTTTTTTTTCTGTTTTAGAGTACTACAGATTGAATTCAAGTCCTCATGCTTACTAGGCAAGTTCTCTATTACTTGTGCTTTGGATATTTCTGGTTAAGATGTTTCTTTTTTTTCTTTCATTCCTTCATTTTTCTTCTTTTTGCATGGGATTTGCTTTAGCTAATGATCATCCTTCCTTTTCACCTGCATAGGCAAGATTACAGTTGCAAACCACCATGTTTGTCTTGTTAGTAGACATGTGGTTTCTCTAAATTTTGGCCAGGCTGGCCTCTCACTACAAACTTCCCAATCTCTACTTCTTGGGTAGCTAGTGTCACAGGCATGCACCACCATATCCAGCCCCTATTTTTCTTTTTAATTAACATAAAATAATTGTACATATTTATGGTTACAATATTGTATTTCAGACATGTATACAATTTACTAGTCAAATGGAGACAATCAGTATTTCTAAGCCTTAATTTATGTAGCAAGTATAATGGCCAATATTTTAACAAATGTGTAGTAAATAATTTCTGTGTCTTGGCACAACTATTGGTATAAAGAGATAAGAAAGATGTAATCTTTACACTACAAATTTAATGGAGAAATAAATATGCTACTAGAAATATATCTGTAACATATTTATTGCTGCAACAGAGAGATAGACAGAGGATAGACAGAAGGCTAACTCTGCCTGAGGAATTAGGGAAAAGCTCTGGGGAAAGTATGAACTAGTATAAATACTTAATAGTAATTAGCATTTTTATATTTTAAAAATCACTTTGGAGTTGGAACAGAAATTTCAAGGAGCAAAGACTAGGAACAGTTTTAGTGTTTCAAGGGAGAGATGATGATAGTGTGGACTACAACAGAGAAGAAAAATAGAGGAAAGTTGAAAACTCTCTTTTTTGTGATACTAAGGTTAGAACTCATGGCATCATACTTAGTAGGTAGGTGCATTACAAGTTGAGACATGCCTCCCAGCCCTTTATATTGCTAGTTTTCAGGTAGGGTCTTCTGCTTTTGCTTGCAGCTGTTCTTGACCATAATCCTTCACATTCATGACCACAGATGTACAACATCATGTCTGGCTTATTCATATAGAATTCTCAACAACATTTTCTCCAGGCTGGTCTTAACTGTAGTCCTCTCAATCTCTATCTCTGCCATTTCTGGGATTACAGAATAAACCACTCCGCTCAGTCTTTAGAACTTTTATTTTTCATTTTATAGCTAGAATGAATAGGACTTTATTGGTGATTTTCATTTATGTATGTGATAGAAAATAAGATGCTGAGGACAACAAAAATTTGTAGATAAGCGGGCCAGGTTTGTGGTTTAGGAGATGGTGTACAGTGCTGTTTAATAAGATTTAGATTATAGGTGAAACAGCAGATTTGGAGTGTGAGGCAGGAAAACAGTAACTTTTTAATTCATGTTTAGTGGGAACTTTAAATCAGTTTTGCAGTGCATTTCCTGTGAAGAATTTCTAGAAAATTGCAAAATCTGGATAGCTTTGTCCATTTTGTTCAGAGCTCTGCATTTATAATCTGTGGCTGAAGTGGTAGAGCACTTGCTGAAAGCTTTTTTAAAAGCTCAAAACCATCACCTAAGCCCTAAGTTCGAGTTCTAGGACTGGTACAACAAAAATCTCTTACATTTTTTGTCATAGTGTACCAACTTTCTACCCCTGACATATACTATATTGTTTTAGTCTTAAAATACTCTAGTATCTGGTAGCAAGTTAGGAAGTATTGAGTTTAAGTGAATAATTAAGTGAGTTTCAGTGAATACTGCTGCAATGAGGGTTTAAATTTGGGGAAGTGGGCAAAAGATATTTAAGAGCATGGGATGTCATTGTCTGGGTCTTGGAGGGCTTTGTAGTAGGAGGACCTGAGTTGTATAGAAGTGCTTTATAAGCCTTGCTTTCCTGGAAGAAGAAAGATAGTATACTGAAGAAAATCTCTGCCATTCTCTTAGCTTTGACTGTGAAAATTACTTTAGAGCATGTACCCTGAATTATTTCCTGCTGTATGATATTGGAGAAACTATGAAATAAATATAAGTGAGAAGACTAAAAAGGCTTATAAATCTTTAGAGAGCAAATTCCCTATCAAGGAAAGTTTGAGGCTCTCTTTTTAGATTGTTAACTATGTCCTTGGCTATGCAGAAACTTTTTACTTTAATGCAATACCATTTGACAAATTTTTTTCTTTGATTTGCTGAGGCCCTAGAACTTGACTCAGAAAGTTCCTGTGTATGATAAGAAATTCTAATGTTTCTCCTACCTCTTCCTGTAGTGTGTTTTTTTTTGGAGGGGGGAGGTTCAGGTCTTAAATTGAGGTCTTGATCCATTTTGAATTCATATTCAGGTTGATGGATAGGGATGCAGTTTCAGTTTTCTGCATGTGGCTATCCAGTTTTCCCAGCACCATTTGCAAAGAGATTGTCTTTCTTTTCATCCTATATTTCTCTCATTGAATAGGAGATAGATGTAGTTTTCTAAGTTTATTTCTGGGTCTTCTATTCTGTTCCATTGGTCCTTGAGTCTGTTTTTATGTAAAGATTTTGTTGTTGTTATTGTTGTTAATAAAGCTCTGTAGTAAAGTTTGAAGTCTTTAATCTCCAGCACTAATTTTTTTCCTCCAAGATTGCTTTTGCAATTCTGAGCCTTTTGTGGTTCCATATGAATTTTTGAATTGTCTTCTCTATCTCAGTAAAGAATGGCATTGAGACTTCGATGGATATTGCGTTGAATTTCTAGGACAAGCAGAAAAGTTCAAAAGCTATATACATATGACCACATAAGATGATAAGTGAAATGAACCCCAAGATAGGGACACAAGATGTTTTATCTTTCATGCTCTTGTTTTTTAGTGTACTTATAAGGTACCATGAGATTTTCTTGTTTCTTTTGTATGTTCATCCTTGTATAAAGCCTGTTTTCACTGTATTTGATTCCAGTGCCCTGTATCTTGTATATACATATTTTCTAATTTGGAGAGGGGAAGGGAAATAACAAAATGCTGAAGTAAGGATACAGGTTGACCCATAGTAACAATGAGATGTACAAGACACTATGTTGAAAATGAACTTTACAGTTTTGGAGGAGGGGAGGGAGGACTTGGTGAGGTGGGGAGGGAAGGGATGGTAGGGGAAAAACAAAGGAGGGGGTAACTGCTTGATAGGAAATGTACTCATTACTTTACTCATGTAACTGTAACCCCTCTGTACAATATCTTTACAATAAATATATGTATTTTAAAAAAGAAAAAAACATAGGAGGTTGTATGTAAATTTATATAGTACAATATTAGCAAAGGAGAATTCACACAATGTATTTCCTTAGGAAAACAAACTTACAGTTCAACAAAATGAATTTCTGGAAACTGGCACTTGAAAGTTGTAAGGGTAAAGTTGTAGGGTATATCACTGAAGAGAGGAACAGGAAGAATGTAATCATATTATTCCATGTGTATCCTATGCAACTAAGAAAATTGAAAGATTTGCATTGGAAGGGATGGGTGAAAATGATGAAAAGGGTAGCATTGATCAAGATGCAGTGTACTTATAAATTAATTTGTGGAATGATATTGTACAACTACTTAAAGATAATAAAAATATAATTATAAAGGGATAAAAGAGAAAAATTTGAGAGGTAGGGAAGGGAGGCATGATATTAAACCTAAAATATTGATGTCCTGGCCATTGGCTAGCCATTCTGACTAACCTGAATCCTCAAACACCAGGTTTCTTCAAAGTATCTATAAGGAGCCATGCTGGAACTAGTATAGTCTTCTTGACGTATTTTTCTCAGATAAATGTGAATAATTTCTTATCTTTCTTAGTGCTTTCATTATTCAGAATGAACATCTTTTTTTTTTTTGCCTTTTTTTATTGTGAAAATACCGTACAGAGGGGTTACAATTACATGGGCAAGGTAATGAGTACATTTCTTATCAAGCATTGTTGCCTCCTCTTTTGTTTCGCTTCCCATCCCTTCCCATCTTCCCCCCTTCCCCCTGCTTCCACCATTCCACCCCCTTGCCAAAGTTGTAAAGTTCGTTTTTCTACATAAGGTCTTGTACATCTCATTGTTGCAATGGGTCCACCTGCATCCCTATTTAAACAACTTGTTTTTTCTCTTCCCCTCCACAAAGTATGCCAACATCAAATACAGTGAAAACAGGGGTTATATCATGGGGAAGGGACATTCAAAGCAACAAAGAAATCATCTTATAAATGTGTTAGAAACAACTGCAAGAAAGAAAAAACATAAAGCTACCAGCACAACTATGTTTATTGCAGCATTATTTACCATAGCTAAGATATGTAACCAACCCAGATGCTCCTCAGTAGATGAATGGATCAAGAAAATGTGGTATATATACACAATGGAATTCTATGCCTCCATCAGAAGAATGACATTGCTCCATTTGTTAGGAAATGGAAAGACTTGGAAAGAATGAACATCTTATAACTCCATAACTTCACTTTTTCCTAGTTCCTTTCTAGCTTTTCTTAGGACCTCAGAATATTTTTTTCTGACATATATTGGTAGTTTCTTGTTTCTCTACCAAACAATTTTTTTCACTAATTGTTACCTATGGAGAATCATAAGTATTACTAAAATCATCTTTGGTTTCACATCTACAAATAGGCTATAGATTAGATAGTATGAGTTCATTATGCAATCCTAAATACTGATATTTATGAGATTGAGATCAGGCAAATTCAAGGCCATATGACTATGGACAATATTGATATTTACACACTCTTACCTTGAGATTTGATAGAAATGTCATTCTCATTTTGCAGATAGTAATATTTAGTAAGGATAAAATAATGTAGTGTAAAATGGTTGAATATAATTTTATGTTATTCATTTTATAGGACCTAAAGTTAAATTATTCAATATGTGGGTAGTATGGCTTTGAATAGATATCCTGGATAAAATCCATTTCTTCCCATAATTCTTTTTATTTTTGTCAGTCATGGGGTCTGAACTCTGGGCCAGGGTGCTGTCCCTCAGCTCTTCAGCTCAAGGCTAGCACTCTACCACTTGAACCACAGCACCACTTCTGGCTTTTTCTGCTTATGTGGTACTGATGAATCGAACCCAGGGCCTCATGCATACAAGGCAAGCACTCTACCAGTGAGCCACCTTCCCAGCCCCCCATAATCCTATCTACCTTCCATTTCCACCATACATTGATTCTTGGATGCTGGGCCTCTTTTGACAATATGAACAATCTGATTACACAAGGTTAGTAGGTTAGAGAAAAGACAGGTTAGGCTACTAGTTGGCTGAAGTTTCATTTCTTTTTCAAAAGTTAAACTTACTGTCCTATTTGGGTTCTGAGAGCCATTTTCATCATTTTTTCCTTAAACTCTAGACTACTGGTGCATTTATACTCTTGCTATTTGAGGAAATTGTGACCTTGTTTTTCTTATTCTAGTATTGTATTTAAACCCTGTCAACTAATTTAAAAAGTCCCATTTGCATCTTCAGCTATTGCGTTTGAATATATGATTTTTGTTTTCTTATCAAGATCCTGACCAGTAGAATGACTTTATTGGACATTGTTTGATTTAATTTCTGACAGAAAGAAGCAATTGAAAGAATATTGCAAGTCTGTGCAGGAGTCTGGGTGATTCCACAAGGGTATCTATCTTCCCTACAGTCAATGACTTAATAATCTAGAAATTCTGTGAATTCATGATCCAAAACTAAGATTTTTCTCTATTATCATCCTGGAAAAAAAAGATTCTTTATGTGTTTTCACTTAAAACTTTTAATCATTTTCCTTGGTATCAGTGATATGACTACCTGACTTCAAAGCAGCTGGAAAATAACCCATCTTTACCCAGGAACATATACCTAGAAAATTATATTTAAACACACCTGCCAAAAGTGTTATGATGAAGTTGGCATTAATGCTTAGGTAGGTATTTGGTTACATACTTTTTTCAAATTATTGTAACTTTGATATTCCATTTGTTTCTTGTGATAAAGTGAATAATTTTTTATGGAACAGAACTTTTAACTTGCTTGTAGCTCTCTTAGCACACCATCTCAGGCAAGGTTATGATCATATTCTACTATTGTTCTTGTACAATAGTTAGCATTCACCTCTTAAACCAGTAGAACAGAATCATTCCATAGATCTATTCCAGCTAATCATGAGAAAGTGTAGCCTTGAAGTCTTAGAGTAAATGATCTTTTAAAAAAACTACCTTTTACAACAGGTTATTGTACTTCCTGTAAGGTTGCTATTTATGTTATATTGTTTACCACATTCCACAGCCTCCTCTTTATGAGGACCAAGAGATAAATTGATCTCGTGCTAAAAGATAGTGCTTTTTCTGAATAGCTTAATATAATCAAAAGGGAAATGCAAATTGTGTAGATAGCCATGTTTTCCTTTCATCTTGGCTACTGTTTATTAAGAACCAAATGTTTTGTCTCTTAGCAAGGATGACTTGCTTTACAACATGTACTTGAGTTCAACTCCTTGTTGCATTTTATTTTTCTGTAGTTCTTTATTTCTTGCTCTAGTCATACTTAGATTTCTTATTCATTTAATTTATTGGTTATGTGTTTTACTTAATGTCATAAAATATCATATAACAACATATAAAACCAAATTAAAACCTAAGTACTAGTAGTTTACTACTAGTTGGTGTGAATTCATCTTCCAGAAGATTTCTTTCTACAGTGGAAATTTGGGTAGTTTTTTGATAAAAGTGCAACATAGATTCCTACATGTGTATTTTTGAAGCTTATATAAACACACTAACTATTATAATCAAGTCAGTTTTTCCCACAATGTTGCCAGAAACATCATCTTTACGTTTGCCTCATTGTCTAACATAATGTGATTAAATAGCCCTATCATTAAGATGAAAATGTCGCTGAATACATGAAAGGATGATCTCATGTACTTGATATTTAGAATGATCTCAGTAGTAAGTCATCACCCTTAGAGGTTGAAACTTTGAGCTATAAACAGCAATGCGAGTTTTGAAGCTCAGGTGTGGGTAGCTACCAGAACTCATCTGGCTCCTAACTGACGTGAAGCTTGGGGAAAATGTTCCTAGGAATTTTGAACAATGACTTAATGAAAGAAGTCTGGTTTTGTGCTACAAGTACTCAGGCAGCATTCTATCTATCTATCTATCTATCTACCTACCTACCTACCTATTATATAGTATGTCCATTTATCCTTAGATATTATGTATCACTAGGTTTCATTTACTTTTATTATTCTCCTTGCTGTTCTTCTACCTTCATGTTCTCTACCTCTGTCACTTATTGATATATTTTTCTCCTTTGCTCAGAATCGGTTTAATTTTCAGTCTTGTTTCTTGTGAGATTTATTTATTTTCCCTTTCAGTTCATTGGACTTTCTTCTATCTTCTCTCGCTGACTTCAGAGAATGGTTACTTGGCTTGGCTTCTACCCCAGAACCCCACCCTTTTCCTCTACGTTTCACTCTGCTTCCTGATAAGCTGAACTGTTTCTATTGCAATGGAATTTTCAAAGGCAGAGCCATTTGATGTACAGAGCTGGTGGACTGTGTGAAAAGAAGATAAATGGTATTACTGTTCTCACTTCATTTTTTAAAGAGAATGTCCTGTTCGCTATTATCTTCCTACACTGAAGAAAATTTAGTGTATATGTTTTTCTTCTGAGAACAATTTAAAAGAAGTTATTTCACATTGTTTCTTCTTACCATGGAAACAGACCAATTAAGAGAATTCATGTACCCCCACATGGTAGCTAAATTTTTCAATCATCTGTCTTTTTTGTCACTCACTGCTGTTCTCTTCAACTCATCAGGTAAAATGATCTGCATTCACAATAGCCTTCTAATTTTTGACTTTAAGAGAAATGTTATGCCCATCATGAATTAAAATGTTCTGTTTTTGTTGGATTCACTGCCTTGAGGAAGTTGCCAAATTCCACAGTTTTCTGCTTACAACTGACTGAGTCAGTTCTTTTCTCACCTCTTGTTAAATCTGCTGAGGTGTATTGCAATCTGGTATCTCCCTGTCATATGAATTTTAAAAAAAATTTATTATGAAAATACCATACAGAGGGGTTACAATTACATGGGCAAGGTAATGAGTACATTTCTTATCAAGCATTGTAGCCTCCTCCTTTGTTTCCCCTTCCCATCCTCCCCTGGCCCCCCCACCCAAATACTGAGGTGCTCTGTTTAATGGATTGAATTCTCATCATAATTTTACTTATTTGAAAATGTTAATTCATCCACAAATCATTTGTTTTAGCACTTACCATGTGCCAGGCACTTACCTAAATTTAAGCCAGAGAGCCTGTACTTCAAGAACTTATAGACCATGAGTTTTTATTCTAAACTTCATATTAGAATTACCTAGAAAGTTTTAACACACACTCAAGTCTGAGTCTCACCCCTATAGATTCCCATTTAATTAGTCTAGGTGTGGGCTAGACATGAAATTTCAAAGCCCCACTGATGAGTCAAATTGTCTAGTCAACATTGAACTCCACTACTCTAGGGCAATGTTTAAAAGTGTCCAAGTGCAGTAGCTTTAGAATCAGGATTACCTTGGCACTAGTCAAAAATGCACACCTTTTTCCTCTGTTCCTCACTTCCTAAAACTCTATGGGTAGGACATTTTTTGTTACTGTTGCTTGTTTGTTTTTTAATACTGGTACTAGGGTTTGCCCCTTCTCAGCTTTTTGCTCACATCTGTTACTCTATTTCTTGAACTATGTTTCTAGCCCAGTATTTTCTTGCTTAATTGGAAAAGAGTCTCAAATTTGTCTACCCTGATTGGCTCCAAATACAATCCTCAAATCTCATCATCCTGAGTAGCTAGAATCTACCAGTGTCTGGCTCAGCAATCTTAGTTTTACTAAACTAAGATTTTCTTTGAAAGATACAGATAGTATATATTTTAGGCTCATGGACATATGGTTTCTGCTGTACAGACTCATTGCTATTGTACTATGAAAGCAACCTTAGGTAAAACATAAGCAAATTAATATGATTATGTTCTAATAAAATGTTATTTGTAGAACAGGTGGTTGGGCTGGCTTGGGACAGTGAATAGTTATTTGTCTATTCAGTCCTGTGGTGGGTGGTTGTGTTACATGCTGACATTTGAAGACCAGTGGTTCAGGAAAATAACAAGTGAATAGTCAGAAAAATATGCTATTAGACATGATAAGTTATTTGCAAGGGAAGCAAACATTGTTAAGAGAGTACATTAGAAGACACCTAATCCAGACTTGATGGGTGGGAAAAGATTGGAACAGAAGGTATCAGTTAATAAAAAATAGCCTAGTAGAGAATATTCTTTCTAGTCTTTCTGAATGTGTACCCTAGTTACACTTACTATTGCCTCCCATTGCCTAACTCAACTGTCAGGACAGCTCCCTTTCCATTATTTTATTCATATTCTTCATATTCTACTTTATTCATACTCTTTTTAGGTATAAGTATCTTTTTTCCCTGTCTCTTTTTATAACTATTTCTCAAGTCTCAGTTCAGATTCCAAAGAGAGTTTAGAATTCCCTTCCTATCAGCACACATATGAGATGTCAATGTATCAGAGATGCCAGCTGCTCAAAAGAAGGCAGATGTACAGTTTTCAGGTTAATGAACCAGCTAGCTCCCAAGCCTGTAAATTTACAGGTCATAATGGAGTGAGGCAAAGCCTGTGGGTGAAATTGATGGATATATTTTGAATATTCAAAGATTTTAAGTGAATAGCAAGAACATTTTTATGGTTTGCAATTAGAACGTCAAGCAATAAGGAATTCTACAGAACAAAGTATGTAACAGACAAGACTCACATTGGATGTACAGGCTAACCTAAAGTAGTGCAGTAGCCATGCTATTTGTAGCCATTTTTAGGTTGTCCATACTCAAAAGAAACTAAATCTTCATGCCCATAACTACACTTCACTTATGTTTTTATTATGGTACTGGAGATTGAACTCATGACCTCATGTTTGTCTTGGAAGCCTAATATCTCTTGAGCCACAGTCCAAGTTGTTTTGCTTTTAGTTTTTCAGCTAGTGTCTCCTGCTAACATGTTTTTTGATATTGAACCATGGTGTTCCTACCTCTACTTCCTGAGTAGCTGGGGTTATGTATGTGTATAAACACACTCAGCCCTCAAACCTACTCTGTACCTTATGGATGTTAGTACATTCAGAATGAATTTTTATTTTTCGTTATACAAAATAATTTGCTATTTTCAGTAAGTACTTTTGTTAAATCCCTCTCTACCCTGTCAAAGTTCCAAGTTGAAAACCCTTTTATATATTTTCAAACTGATGCTTTCTTTGAACAAAGCCTAACTTTGGTTGTCTATATTAGATATGAGCAATTTATTTATAAATTTACACAATTTTCTTTATTGACATCACATCTACTGTAAGTTACATAGCTGTGTTTGAGAGAGAGGAGGGAAAGAGAGAAAGAGAAAGAGAAAGGAGATAAAGTAGAGGAACATCTCTCTAGCTTCTTACCTCCATATCTACCCACCCACCTACTATCTATCTATGACAAATTCCATGTAACTATGATATATATATATATATATATATATATATATATATATATATATATATATGGCATAGGAAAATGGTTAGAGGAATGAGAAAGACACTTTATCTGGTATTTGATGTTTTCTGGACTTTGACATTATGATATATATATATATATATATATATATATTTGTAAACAGAGGGTAGCTTGATCATTTTCAGATTTTACAAAGGTATTCTAAAGATTATGTGAGTGAGTTTATCTTGAGTAGAGAGAAAATTGCCTGTTGAATATGCTTTGATGAAATGACTCTACCCTACTTGTCTCCCTTCAGTATTCCACAACTTCCCTTATCATTTATCAATTGGAACACTGCATTCACATCTAAGTCCACTCTGTACTTCTAAATCACTTAATGGACTGAAAAAATAACTAAATCCTCACATATGCATATAGTTTAAAACTAATAGAAAATTAAAAATTAAAAGGAACTTCAGAAAAATCAGCTAGCTCAGTATCTTAATTTTACAAATATGTTATCTGTGTCTCAGAAAGGTTAAATGATTTTTCTTGGGTCATACCATAAATGGTCAAAATTGAGTAGAGAAATAATATTTTCCTATTATTTGAATGATTGTTTTCATATTCCTGTACTCTCTATTTCTGTCAATGTGTATACATATGTATATTATGAGAGATATAAAGATATATACAGATACATCATGTCACACAGAAAATATTATTGCTAATATTTAGAAAAGGTTAACTTCCAACAATAGCTAGATGGCTCTCATATTTGGTAGAAAGTGAACCAGAAAAAAAACTTCTCAAGCATTTTTATGGGTGTATTTTTCATGATGGATCTAAGAAATTGGACTGATTTTTACATCAAAGGGAAAGAATTGTTTCATGAGCTTCAAATTACACTAAATGTTATCAAGTCTCCTTGGCTAACACTAGCCATTAATCAGTCATTGAACACTGGCTGCAGTGCATCTTTATACATATTAATTTCATAGATAAACTTATAAACACAATAGAACATTTGAGGATTATGATGTGCAAATAAGTGTCTCACAATTTAAACATTTTAAATAGTTTCATTAAAGTATGAAAAAACAAAATTTTTGCGTCATATAGACAAGTACTCCACAAAATTAGAAGGAACTAGTCTGGATTCTTTCAAGTTATTTGAAGATGAGTGTTTGCATATCTGTAAATGCTGATTTTTTGGACATGATGGTTGATTTTATGTGTTAACTTTATTGGGTTCTCTGGGGCTTAGAACTTGGATTAAACATTATTTTGGTATGTGTTTGTGAGAGTGTTTTGAGATTAGTATTCAAATCTGTAGAGTAAAACAGATATTTCTCCTAAATGTGGGTACTTACCCAAATTGTGAAGAGCCCAAACAGAGCAAAAAGAAACAGAATAAAGGAGAATTATTTCTTATCTGCTTGCTTAGAGAGGGGATATTGATCGTCTAAATCAGACTTACCTCATTAGCTTCTCTGTTTCACAAGATTTCAAATGTGTTGGCACTCTTACTAGATTCCCTGGATCCAGATGCTGATCATGGGACTTTTCAGCTTCCATAATCAAGTATTCAACTCATCCAATTCATTATACCAAATCTCTCTTTCTCCCTCTGTTCTCTTTTCGTATTAGTGTTTCTCTGAAGAAACCTGACTAATTATATGTATATGTGTGTATATATATGTATATATATATACACACATATACATATACATATATAATATATTTGTCAATATCTGAATTTAAAGTGATTCTTTGGATTCATGGTGGAAACAACCAATTTCTAAACACTTTGTATGTGTAAAGGAGTAACCTGAGAAAAGATCAAAGGAAGAAATTTAAGACATTAGTAGTATTCCTGTTTCTGAAATGGGTAACATTGATTATGCTTACACTTTCTGATTGTAATGTCTTTCCTGGTAAGAAAGGCTTTAGATTTCCTGATTGAGAGGCTTTAGAATATCTAACTGTACACGTGTTAATTCTGGAGAAGTATTACGTCTACATGTGTTGTTTTGCCTCTAAGTTTAATTTAAAAAGGAAAGTTTTGAGGGGTGTTAATAATATTAAGAATCCAAATGGCACATTGGTATAAAAATAGAATCGTTGAGAGAATTTTTGTGTGTAATATTATTACTGGATCTTTATTAGAACACATGTAATGTGAGCAGTTATGTATATTTAAGTGTCAAGTGTTTTTCTCTTCGATGTTTGTAGCTTTAGCAAAGATGTACCTTTCATTATCATGCTCCCAAATTAAAGACTCACCAAGTGGCTGGGTAGGTGGCTCATTGGTAGAGTGCTTGTCTCTCCTGCATGAGGCCCTGGGTTTGATTCCTCAGCACCACATAAACAGAAAAGGCTGGAAGTGGCACTGTGGCTGACTGTGGTAGAGCACTATCCATGAGCTGAAGAGCTCAGGGACAGAGCCCAGGCCTAGAGTTCAAGCCCCAGGACTGACAAAAAAAAAGACTCACAAAGTTATTATACCCTGGATCATCTCAGTAAGCAGCCACTTGCATTTGGAATTATCGTTCATTGTCATTTCTCTTGGTTCTTGAAGCCATAATTTCTTTGTATTCATTCTTCATTGTGTGTCAAAAAACATATTTTCTAAGACTGATTACTTTATTAGGCTCTGTTCTTTCTCCCCAACATTGCTTTTTCTTCAACTTACACCCTAGTTTCCAGTTAATTACTATTAGTGCCAAGGACTGAAAATATTTCTTTTTCTTTTTTCTTTTTCCTTTGAAAGAGAGTAAAAGACTATTCATGATTTTGGTCAGTCTTCCAGCAAGTTTTCTGGCTTGGATTAGTTTAGATTATAACATTTGGAATGCATACTCTGTTTTATGAATGTCTTGTTAATGATTTAGTTTCAAAGATAAAATGAGAAGCCCATCTTTAATGTTATTTATTTTAAAGAATAGAAATGGAAAAGAAAATTTTTTTAAAGTTTCCTCCTCTTATTCTTTTAAAAATCTATTTATTGTTATTATAAAGGTGATATACAAAGGGTTTATATTTACATAAGTAAGAATGAATACACATCTTTTTGAACAATGTCACCTTTTCCCTCTCTTCCTTGAGTCTTTCCCTCCTGACCCCCACACAAGTTGTGTAGTTCATTTTCAACATAGTGTCTAGCTAATATCACTGCTTCATTTGTTCACCCTTTTTCACATTTCTATGCCCATCCTTATTCTTTCAAAGATAGATAAATGCACAAACAAGACAAAAGGAAATGAAAACAAAAACAGCAACAATGACCAAAAAACATCTTGTTTCCACTTCCTACCATTTTGATAAATATTATTTTGTATGTAGTTTCTTTTCTGGCTCTAAAAAGACACCTTGTCAGCTCCATTTCTTAGCTTGCAACTCAAGGTTTCAAGTAAAATTCTTTTCTGATTCAAGTCTATTTCGTTTCTAAGAATTCTGAGGAAAAATCTTTTTCTTTTAAATAACTTTAAAATGTAAGTTCATGATTTCTTTAACCAAGAAATGCTATTTGGGTCACTCGGAGACTTTAGCTAAGAACAAATCTAACGTTGAGTTTCTTATTTCTATGGTTAAAACAATAAATAAAGAATAAATTGGATGAATTTACCAATATAGTTGACACATAAAAATTCATTTTGATTTTTATACAATGTGCAAATTAGTAAATATTTATTAACACCCAGACAGCAATTGTCAAAGAATAGTATTTTCAAAGAGAAGGTATCTTTCTCTGCTAAAATGTCTGGTTTTGTTTAAAAAACAAAGATGTTGAATTGCACAAAAAATTTGAATTTTCCATAAAGGAATGTGACTAGAACAGTCAAAATAGTCTTTTTACATGTTTTTTTTTTTTTTTTAGTTGTAGGGCTTGAACTCTGGGCCTGGGTGTGTGCCTGAGCTCTTTTGCTCAAGGCTAGTGCTCTATCACTATGAACCACAGCATCACTTCTGATTTCTAGTTTCTGGTGGTTAATTGGAGATAAGATGAGGCATATATATATATATATATATATATATATATATATATATATATATATATATATATATATATATGATCTAAGCTACCACCAGAAAGAATGACATCACTCCTTCTATAAGGAAATAGAAAAAATTGGAAAAAGATAATATAAAGATAATATTAAATGAAGTAAGCCAGACCCAAAGAAACTTAGACTCTATGTTTTCCCTCATTTGTAGCAATTAGTGTGTCTAAGATAGCCCTATCATAGGATCACAATAGCTCAATAGTTATGTACATATGATCATATAAAATGATGCTAATTGGGTGGGTATGGGGCTTAGAGGTAAAGTGCTTGCCTAACATGCATGAATTCCTGGGTTCAATTCCTCAGTACCACAGAAACAGAAAAAGCTGGAAGTGGCCCTGTTGCTCAAGTGGCAGAACATTAGCCTTGAGCACAACAAGGCTCAGGGACAGAGCCTAGGCCCTAAGTTCAAGTCCTAGGACCAGCAAAGAAAAAAGAAGGAAAAAGATGCTAATGGAAATAAACTTCAAGATAAGGAAACAAGAGGTTTTTCTTAGTTGTTGGAGTTTTAATGTACTGTGTGAAGTTATTTCTTTTTTCTTTCATTTTCCCCCCTTTGGTTTATCCTCTGTAGTCACTGTATTGGATTTTGGTAGCTGTGTTTTGTATATACGTTTATCTGATTTGGGGAAGGGAAGGGAACAACAAAATGGTGACAAAAATAACAAAGGGTCAACCAATGCAACAGGGATACTCAAAAGACACTATGCTGGGAATGAATTTTACAACTTGGGAGAGGGTAGTCAGAGGAGAGAGAAAGTGGGAGAAAAACCAGGAGGGGGCGGGCGGTAACAATGATTGACAAAAAATGTACTCATTACCTTATGTATGTAACTGTAACCCCTTTTTACATCACCTGAACAATAAAATTTTAAAAAAAATAAATGAGAGAGAAAAAAATGTCTTACAGACTTTTCTTCCCTGGGTTGGCTTTGAACCACAATTCTCAGATCTTAGATCTTAGCTCCCTGAGGAGTAAGTTTGATTACAGGTGTGAGCCATCAGTACCTGGCTCATGAGCCTAATTCTTGTTTGTTTCAAATTGTTGTTGTTGTTATTGTTTGGTTGTGGGAGCTTGACCTTTAGGCCTAGTCACTGTCCCTGAACTATTATGCTCAAGGTGAGCACTGTACCACTTGAGCCACAGTGCCGCTTCCGGTTTTCTGGTGGTTAATTGGAGATAAGAGTCTCTTGGACTTTCTTGCCCGGGCTGGCTTTGATCCACAGTCTTCAGATCTCAGCATACTGAGTAGTTGGTATTACAGGCATGAACCATTGGCATCAGGCTCTGAGTTTAATTTTTTTTTAATTTAATTTTATTTTATTTGTGAACATACTGTACAGAGGGGTTACAATTACATGGGCAGGATAATGCGTACATTTCTTACCAAGCATTGCAGCCTCCTCCTTTGGTTTACCCTTCACATCCTTTCCCAGCCTCCCCCCTCCCCCCCTAATCCCAATCCTTCTCCTTCCCCCCCTTCCCCCCCCCCCCCCCACATTGTAAAGCTCATTTTGGACATGACAACTTGTACTTCTCATTGTTGCAACAGGTCCACCTGTATCCTTAAACAACTGGTTTTTCCCCATCTCCTCCACAAGTTATACTGACATCAAATATAGTGAAAGCAGGGGTTATACTGTGGGGGAGGGACATACAAAGCAACAAAGAGATAATCTTATAAATGCGTTAGAAACACATGCATGAAAGAAAAAAACATTAAAATACATTTCTAAGGGTTCATTTTCCTGACATCACATTATCTGACCTTTTCCGCTTGACTCATACATATACTAGATATTGCAAATAAGAGAAACCATGGGACCTATGTTTCTTTGGGCCTGGCTTACTTCACTTAATATAATTTTTTCCAAGTTTTTCCATTTCCTAACAAATGGGGCAATGTTCTGAGTTTAATTTTTAAGAAATGATTTGGATGCATTTTTATTTCTCTTTGACCGAATCTGCAGTAGTCATACTTTATTGTCTCATTTAATAGACATACCTCTTGAAGGAGTTTACCAAAACCATTCATTCATGACACAAAATTCACAGCAGTACCAATTCAGATATTCTTTTTTTTTTTAAACCCACAATTATTTACTGTCTGGTATTGCCCAAGTAATCATACTCTTAGAAAGTAAAATTAGGTTTGAAAATATTTTTGTTAGTATGCTAGTCTAAAAAGATTTTGTTCATCAGTTTTTACATCAATATCATCTGAATACTTTGGCAGATGTTACTCTGTGGTCATTTACTTCTTAAGCTTGAATTTTTTCTTTAAAATTTGTTCATGAGAGGTAACACTTCATGAAGTAATCAAGAAGCTTCCATAAAGAATGTTCATTCTGAGCTGGGCACTGGTGGCTCATGCATGTAATCCTAGCTACTCAGGAGGCTGAGATCTGAGGATCACAGTTCAAAGCCAGCCCACCAAAATTGTGAGACTCATTGTCAACCATTGGCTGGGTAAGGTGCTGGTACCCATCTGTCACTATAGCATAAAATGCAAATCTTACCTCTAAAATAACTAATGTTAAAAGGGGATAACCTAGTGACTCAAGAGATAGAATACATGCCTTGCAGGCATGAGGCTCTGAGGTATTATTTTTTGTTTTTTTCCCCTCCTTTTTCTTCTTCTTTTTCTGTGCGTGTACCAGCCGCTTGAACTCAATGCCTTGAACTCTTGCTTGGCATTTTTGCACAAGGCTTTACAAAACCTCTACTCCTGTTTTTTTTGCTAGTTAATTGGAGATAAGATGAGGGAAAGGGTAATAAGAAATGTAATTACTATCATACTTATGTAACTGTAACCTCTCTGTACATCACCTTGACAATAATTTTTTTCAAAAAATATGAAATATCACACACAAAAGAGGTTCTCAAAGACTTTTCTGCCTGCCTGGCTTCAAACCTCAACTCTCAGATCTCAGGCTCTTGAGTGCCTAGGATTACAGGTGTGAGTCACAGGTGTCCTTCTCATGGCCCTGAGTTTAAGCACTAATTCTACAATAGTAATAATATTAATAGAAATAATACTTCTTTAATTTACCTCTTTCCACTGTTTAAAATGAAATGTATTCATTACCTGTGTTATGTAACTGTAACCCCTCTGTACATCACTTTACAATAAAAATAAATAATAAAAATAACTTGGCACCTTTCTATTTCTAGACTTTCTATTCTCTTGAAGGTTTTATGTTAATACTTTTAGACAAAAAAATGTAGCATTTGATTGTGTGAACGTTAAGCAAAGGGTGAGAGTTGTATACTTTTCCAACAAAAGTGGAACTAACCAGAAGTTTTTTTTTGTTTTTTGAGAGAGAGAGATTGGGTAAACCTGATTATGAGGTAGTTAAATTATAGGAAGAGTAGAATAGTGTGCAAGTTCTTGCTATGTAGTACCATCTAATTAAAAAAAACCAGGGGTCCTTGGAGGCATGGCTTACTCTACAGCATAGATGCAGGATATTGAGAATGAGCCTGTCATATTTTGTGATTCCCTAAATTAAAGAAGTGTTCTAAAATGTATTTGAGATATATCAACCTGATATTGGAGTGAACCTGAGAGAGCCCCCGACTGCCATAGCTGTAATTATTTTTCACTTAAATAAACAACAGTATTGTATAATAAAGTAAATGAATATGGCCCACACTGTTTTAAATAAATTATTAAATAAGTAAATGAAAATATGAATAGATAAAGGAGAATAGACTAATGTCCTATGTATAATGTGTGTAGATGCCTTCCTTTCAAGGAGATGAAATTTAATTCAACTCCCTTGAGAAAGAACTTGCTTTAATGACTAACTTGTACAGAAAAGAAAAGTTACATTATAATATAGAAAACTGGTTCACACTACCTATCACAAGTGATCAAGGTTACTGTCATCTGTGATGAGACATAGTTATGATATATTCATAGTAACAACATGAAAAGATGAAATGGTACTTCAGCTCTGTAATCTTAATTTCTAAAACTCATAACTTCAGTATAAATTTGAGAAAGCATCAGATAAAAACTAATCAATGAGCTCCCTATGAAATACCATACAAGAATTCCTAAAACCTATCAAGGTTATAGAGAAAAACAAAGACTGAGAAACTGTCACAGACAAATGAAAACTAAAGAGACCTGATTACTAAATGCACTGTGGGATCTTCATGTGGCAAAAGGATACTTATTTTAAAAAATATGAATTCTAAATGAAGTTTTGAATGGTGAGAAATGGTTATGTAACATACTAACAATAGAGGAAACTGGGTTAGGAATAAGTGTGAATATTATCTTTGAAAGTTTTCTATAAATCTAAATTTATTCTGAAATAAAAATATTACATTAAAAAGTAAATTATGAAAAAACTATTAAAAAATTAGCCTATAAGACATATATTCTTCACATGCCATAATTGTCACATTGAGCTAGACCTTAGTTGCTTTGTCTAAATTCAACAGACAATTAATAGAAAAATGATGCAATTTCTGGATAACAGGCGATTGAACTGTAGTGTGGTTTTCTAGTACATGTATACCTTTAATACATAGAAGAGATTCAGCCAAAACAAATATGGCCATGAATACATCAGATAACTGTTAGTATTGTCAAATTCAAGGAAAAGATATTTAAGACAAAAAATGAGAGAAAGAGATAGAGGAGAAAAGAGAGAATGTGAGTATGAGGATAGTCTCTTCCAGGACTGATCTTGGCATTGTGGTATCTTTCTAGCATGAAGGAAAGTGGTCAGAGAAAGGAGAAGGGGAAACTTGTTGGTTCCTAAAACTAGGAAAAAGGCTTTTGTTTAATTAACTTATAGGGGAAATTCAATCAAGCAGACTCTGTTACATCAAGCACTTAACAAAATATTTAGCAAGAGTTGGTATACTGACATATTGAGGATGATTCTCAGGCGTATATAACTATTTACCAGAAAAACATTTTTGGAATATCATTTTAGAAAAATTATGGAATTAAATAACTTTGCTCTACATGGGAGTAAAAGGAATACTTTTAGGAAAACTTGTAATTGAGATGATACTGAAAGATATTAGCAAATTATATGGATGAGAGAAAAATAGAAAGTAGAAATAGGCAGAGGCCAGATCTTATCTTAAGAGTTGGAATTATGTAAACAATAGGTTTTTCTTTTATATTTTATCATGATTCACAATAATAACATGCATGCTTTACAGCCATCTTTCAAAAATGGGAAGCAGCATCAGCAGAATGTGGTGATAACTCTTATTTTATCTTTGCCAAATAGAACTGTCTTATGTACAAAATTTTCATTGTCAAGTAATATTGACAAAAATATAACGAAGATAGCAGAATGGAGAACAATGTCTTCTGTGACATTTATCTAAAAGTTATCAATGAAAAGAGAAATCTGCGTTAAGTTTTGATGCTACGTTGACTAGTTATACCAGAACCATGGTTAAACCCAGAGTAGAACTAACTAATTTTTAAAAAATTTTTATTGTAAAGGTGATGTAGGGGTTACAGTTATATAAGTCAGGTATTGACTACATTTCTTTTTGAATAGTTCAAATATTTAGTGTGATATTTCTCGTTACTCAGTTATATGATGACTGAGACTATGAACTGGTCAATTCATATTATTTACATCTTATATAAGGCAAGCTTAAGGCAATTTCTATCATTTTTGTTCTACTATTTCAAAAAAGAGTTCTATTTTGCTCTACTTTGAGCAAAGATATGTGAGTAGAAGGGCATATTATATTCTCATTTCACATCCATGGAATTCATGGTTTTAAACCAAATTTCAGCTACAGTTATAGCATGTCAAAATGGATGGCAATTTACTGAGATGGAATTAATTTCCCAAGTATTGTTTTTGCAAATTGTAAAATCTGTAAATTGTAAAACCAACCAAACACAAAAACTTTGCTTAAGAACATGGATGGTGGTCTGGTGTGATGGAGCACTCTTACAATCCAAGTACTCAGGGAGCTGAAGAAGAAGATTCATGAGATCCAGAATAGACTGAGCTATATAATGATTCAACCTTCTATGTATTTCCCTGACCAAAAAGAATGAGAGGAATACATTGAGTACTGAAAACATAAGCATAAGGAAATATTTTATGGAGACATTTATAGGTGGTCATTAAAAAATTAAAAAGCTAGATGAAGAAATGAAAAAGAAAAATTGAGAAAGATGAAAACAAAGGTCAAAAATAAAAAGATCTGCATAACTCAGGGTGAAACCTTACTCTGTAAAAAGCAGGTGGAATGAACTTACCTGTTATTGATTGTAGGAGGATGAAGCTGGAACCAAAGAAGAAAAAGTTCAGGTAAAGAAAGGCCAGTTACAATCTTCAACAGACTCCCTGAGCTATTTCAGGGATATTTCTTCTTAAAATTGCAACCATTTTCATTTTAATGGGTCTTTAGGGCCAGTTTTGAGAGAAATACTTTCATTGTACAATTGAGAACAAATCGCAAATGCATTTTGGAGATTTCTTCTTATGTTCTATCCTTTTGGCACGGGAGAAATTTAACAGGGCCCATCTCACCTCACCACTTGTCTCAAATGCCCAAATTGTAAGGTTGTTTAATGAATATGAGGCAACCAAGAAAACGAATTGTAGTAGCTTGAGGATTACATAGACCAGTGATATCAAAACTTTTGTTTTCTCTTACAGTTTTGCAAAGGAATATGCATTACTAGACAAAGGTTTGTAGGATTTGTAAATCAGTGCCAACATAAAAGTGGTGTTTGAAACTGTTTACTAAAGTCACTTTCTCTTAGTTTTACATAGCCCTCTCTTGTTTGCACTATTATTGCCATTATAGATATTCATAAATAACTCCTGATATACAGAATATGTGGTAGGCTAACTGTTTGCACGTCATGGATTCAAGACCAGAATATCAAATACTGGAAGTCAGCTGGAACACAATCTGTGAAAAGGAAACCAAAGCCTCCATATCTATTCAATTCTAACTTAGAACACTGAGTGAAAAGTGGGAAAACCTCTCTGACTTACCAATTTAGTACCTGGCATCCTCCCTTTTACTTCCTCTTTTTCATATACTTTAATCTATAACATTAGCTCGGTAGAAGAATTTGATATGCTGAGCTACATTTCCCCCAACTACAATACTCCAAAATTGTCTTTGCATGAATTGTGTACATGTATCTTTTCTTTAAGGGAAATAAAAACATAGGGATATCTCGAATTCTTTGCTAATTGTAAATGTTAGAAAAGACTGACTACAGCAATATCTTAATTAAACCAGATTTTTTTATTATTTTAGTTTATTGTAAAGATGCTGTGCAGAGGGGTTACAGTTACATGAGTAAGGTAATGAGTACATTGCTCGACAATGCTTGATATGCCAAGTTTTGAGCCTCTCTGCTTAAAATCATCTCTCTAAAAATGTAGATCAGACAACTCCATAGGTTTATATTGTTTACTTTTGCATTTGTTAATATTTGCCCTTTGTATACTTATCACTCTAGGATGTTGGAAACTAGATTAATGACTTTAGGCACTTTAAGAAGATAGACACTTTATTAAGAGCCCCACAGGGCTTCTTTTACTTCTTACTCTGTGGAAGGCTTCAGTGTGTTATATTACCCATGATGTTTCTCCAGGTTGATCTGGTGAGGGATCGACAGACTTCCATTCTCTGTTTGGTAGCTCTTTGACTTT
This sequence comes from Dipodomys spectabilis, assembly GCF_019054845.1. NCBI lineage: Eukaryota > Metazoa > Chordata > Mammalia > Rodentia > Heteromyidae > Dipodomys > Dipodomys spectabilis. Next base: position 828,454 of record NW_024871033.1, on the reverse strand, counting down.
GGCACAATTTGCTACAGATATAACTTTGGGAGGGATTCAAGTTATTGAGTTTAAAGTGTGGACATTTCTGTTAAGATGTAAATCACTAGGTCAAAAAGTTGGGAGTAAGAGGAATTTGTTTCTGTCCAAGAAGAAGCTAATCTAAAGTCCTGAAAATTTACTCTTCGGCTCTAATCTTCCCACATGATTTTCATCAAAGACCAACCACACAGAAAATTCAGAAATGAAATCTAATACTTTTACATCATGAAGTGTTTAAGAGTCAAAGGACGCAAAATAATCAAATGGAAATTTTCTAAACACAAGATTACAAAGATTTTATATGTGTCTTATCAAATGTAGCTAAAAATGGGAAAACACTAAAATTAAATTAATTGTATGATTCCTCTGGAGCTGTTGTTTTTAATTTACCAGCCTGTCACAGTACCTTCTTGTTTGATTTTATTGTGCACATTGTTAGTTTACTATGGCCATAGCTATGAAAAATTATTAATGCATCTTATTTTATATGCATTATATGTATACACACATATATATCCTTTCTGTGCTATAATAATCAATTTACTTTTGTGATTTAATTCGTAACTGTAGGTTTTATATTGTGTAGCTAATAAAAAATATGACATCTGAACTATAATAAAATATGAATACTAAGGATATAGAATGGTCTACAAGGCAGAACTCAGTATATATTGAAACAGGTTATGTATGTGAGTTAAGGTTGTCATGAAAAACTCCTTAGTGTTATATAAAAGAGACTTGAAATATTGCTTTACTTTTCCCTTTCTGTTGGTGATGGTTTCACAGTCTGTTGAATGGCACTATGGCCATTTGCTTTGTTCTTCGCAGCATATTACTCCAGTCATCTTTTTTTATTTAATTTTAATTTTAATTTTTATTGTGAAAATACTGTACAGAAGGGTTACAATTACATGGGCAAGATAATGAGTACATTTCTTTTTTCTTAATTTTTATTTTTTATTGTGAAAATACAGTACAGAGGGGTTACAATTAGATGGGCAAGATAATGAGTACATTTCTTATCAAGCATTGTAGCCTCCTCCTATGTTTCCCCTTCTCATCCCTTCCCCATCCTCCTCCTGCCCCTCCCCCCACGCAATCCTCCCTGCCCCCCCACCAAAGTTGTAAAGTTCGTTTTCGACATAACGACTTGTACTTCTCATTGTTGCAATGGGTCCACCTGTATTCCTATTTAAACGACTTGTTTTTCTCCTTCCCCTCCACAAATTATAACGACATCAAATAGAGTGAAAGCACTGTTGGGGAGGGACATACAAAGCAACAAAGAAATTACCTTATAAATCCATTAGAAACAAGCGCATGAAAGAAAAAAAATTTGAATACATATCTTAGGGTTCATTTTCCTAACATCACCTTATCTGACCTTTTCTACTTGACTCAGACATATACTAGATATTGCAAATAAGGGAAACCATGGGACCTATGTTTCTTTAGGCTTGGCTTACTTCACTTAATATAATTTTTTCCAAGCCTTTCCATTTCCTAACAAATGGGGCAATGTCATTCTTTCTGATGGAGGCATAGAATTCCATTGTGTATATATACCACATTTTCTTGATCTAGTCATCTACTGAAGGGCATCTGGGTTGGTTACATATCTTAGCTATAGGAAATAATGCTGCAATAAACATAGTTGTGCTGGTAGCTTTAGTATGGTCTTGTTTGTAAGCATTTGGGTAAATGCCCAAAAGTGGGATTGCTGGGTCATAGGGGAGGAACCTCCCTATGGAGCATATGGAGCAACCTCCATACTATTTTCCAAAGTGGTTGAACAAGTTTACACTCCCATCAACAATGTAGTAAGGTTCCCTTCTGTCCACATCCCCTCCAGTATCTGTTGTTATTAGAGTTCTTGAATTTTGCCATTCTAACTTACTCCAGTCATCTTACCTTGTGGAATGTAACATCCTTGACAGATATATTAGCATATATTGTCTTTCAGGTTTGCACCATGAGAGAAATGTGAAAACTTCGCACATTTCCTAAGCTTAAGCTGTGGAGTTCATGTTCAATAATGCTAATTTAATTCCTGACTACATACTTACACATTTCATAGCAGTTCATAGTTAAGTGTGACTTCCATCTTCCATCAAAGTGCAATCTACTGACTGCTGCCAAAAAGCAGTATATAAGGATTTCATAAAAACCTGTATGCTGATACTGTTTGGATAGTTTTCACACACTATTTATGTTGGATGATTATTTAATGTTTATAGATACCCCGGGGTGGAAGGGACTTGAGAACATCATATAGTTCTTCACAAGTCTCATTTCTGCTTCTAGGTAGAACCATAAAGATTTCCAAATTATGAAGTGTTAAAAATATGACCATATAAGATGATGCTAAGTGAAATGAACCCCAAGATAATAGACACAAGAGGTCTTTCTTTGTTTTTGTTGCTTTTAATGTACTATGTGATTTTTTTTGTTTCCTTTGTATGTTCTTCCCCCTATTGTATATCCCCTGTTGTCACTGTACTTGATTTTGCTACCCCGCATCTTGTATATACATTTGTCTAATTTGGGGAGGGGAAGGGGAATAACAAAACACTGAAACAAAGAAACAGGATTACTCATTGCAACAATGATACCCACAAGACAGTACATTGGAAATGAACTTTACAACTTCCGGGATGGGGGAGGAATGAGAGAGGTGGGGGAGGGGAAGGGATAGTGGGAGAACAACAAAGGAGGGGGTAAGAATGCTTGACAAAAAGTGTACTCATTGCCTTACTCATGTAATTGTAACCCTTCTGTACAACATCTTTACAATAAAATAAAAATTATAAAAAAGAGAAAAAAAAAGGCCTGGGAAGGTGGCTCAGTGATAGAGTGCTTGCCTTGCATGCATGAGGCCCTTGTTCAATTTCTCAGCACCACATAAGCAGAAAAAGCCAGAAGTGGCCTTGTGGCTCAAGTGTTAGAGCACTAACCTTGAGCTGAAGAGCTGAGTGACAGAACTCAGGCCCAGAGTTCAGGCCCTACGAATAACCAAAAAAAAAAAAAAAAAAAAAAGCAAAAAAAAAATCCAAATTATTAAGTGTTAAAGGTAATTAGTGAAGAAGATTCCTGACTCCCATTAATCATTCATTTTGTGAACTATACTCAGTAAATTCTTAATTGTGAATGAATGTGTAAAATTGCTGTTAGAAGAAGCTTCTAAAAGATTATACAATTTGAGCCAGGCACCAGTGGCTCACACCTGTAATCCTAGCTACTCTGGAGGCTGAGGTCTGAGGATCGAGGTTCAAAAGCCAGCCTGTGCAGGAACTACTGTGAGACTCTTATCTCCAATTAATCACCAGAAAACCAAAAGTGGTGCTGTGGCTCAAGTGGTAGAGTTTGCCTTGAGCTGAAGAGCTCAGGGACAGTGACCAGGCCCAGAGTTCAAGCCTCATGACCAACAAAAAGAAAAGAAACATGCCTGGTGTCGGTGGCTCCTGCCATTAATCCTAGCTATTTAAGAGGCTAAGACCTTAGGATTATGGTTCAAAGTCAGCCTGGGCAGGAAAGTCTGTGAGACTCTTATCTCCTATTAACCACCAGAAAACCGGAAGTGGTGCTCTGACTCAAGCAGTAGAGTGCTGGATTTGAGCTGAAGAGCTCAGGGACTGCACTCAGGCCTAGAGTTCAAGCCCCTTGAACAGCAACAACAACAAAAAGATTATACAATTTGTCCTTTCCATAGAGTGTATTATATTTCTATTAATTCATTTATGTCTTCTTGAGTGCCAACAGTGTGTTTACTTCTATATTTATATGCACATTCTAGTTCCCACAAATGATGGAAACCATGAAACCTGTATTTCTCTTGGTCTGGCTCACTTGACTTAATATAATTTTTCCAGGTTTTTCTATTTCTTTATGGATGACACAATACATTAGGTCAAAACCCAACAAAAGGGCACATCCAAGAAGGGGAGTGGGGCCAAGGGGAGAGAGAAGATGAATGAAGCAGGAAGTGTGTGTGGGGAAATGAAGTGAAGAATTTATCGTATATACGAGAAACTGATCGAAGGGACTGAGAATTTTGAAGGAGTGATCAAGATACATAACTTGTATTCAGGAACAACTATGTTATATATAAAGTACCTCCTTCGTACAACTACTTAAAGATAATTTAAAAATTAAAAAGATGAGACTTCTTTTTAATGTCTTAAACAGATAGAGAATAGTTTTTTGATAGTGAAACAAAGTAAAACAAAAACCCTGTAATTCTTTTTTTAAATTTAGCTATTTATTACAATGTACATTAAAATGAAGTACAAATGAATTAGAGATCATAATGTAAAAACCCTATAATTCTTAAACTACGGTTACCTCTATTTTCTTTGGTGGAAGAGTTTCTTCTCTATATATTATTTGAATATACTTTAGTCATATCTGTTACTCTTTTCCAGATGTTATTCATGATTTTAATATCTTTTTTAGAACCATATATTTCAACACTGGACAAAGTATCCTAATACTAATAAATGAGTGGAAAGAATTCACATGTAAACAGCCCAATTACCTAGTGTGCTTTCTGCTTAGTTCAACCAAAACTGCTTGAAATCCTTTTGTGGAAAGAAGCAGTTTCTACCAATATTCACTCCTTGTTTCAGTCTTCCTGAGTTGCAAGTCTGAATATGAGACATATTTCTCCATATCTATTCAACAAATTTTTAGAAACAATTTTATACTCATTTTATTGTTTTCCCATTTTGCACAATATCCACAAAAAAAGCTCTTCACCATTTACCAAGTCAATAATTCAACAAGCATTTATTGAACTCCAAGCAAAGTGAATGGCATGGTTCTCAGTGCATCTATCTCTATTACCTACTCTGGCTTAAGTTTGTATGACTATCACCTACATTATGGCTTGAGATTATATTTATCCCAGCAAATTGTGAATCAATCCTGCTATAATAATCTACTGTTCTGAAGATGTGAGTGTGTAATATAGAAAAACAGTATTTGGTTTCTGTGAATCTCTGTGAGATATAAAGGCCATTCATTTGCTGATTTACTCACTATTCATCCAAGAAATATTTATTGAATATATATTATGTATTAAGTATTATACTAGATGCCAATATTCAGTGGTGAAGAGAAACATACATGAAACTCCTTATAAAGCTGTCACTCTAATGGATGAAGAAATCCAAAAGGAACTAATAAAAATACCTGTATAATCACAAGTATGGCAATGCAAAGTAAGAGTACAAGGTTTCATGGGAACTGGCTAGATAATATACCCACTTCCCAAAAGTCATTGGATTTAGGGGGCAGATGATGGAAGTAAAGCATGGAAGACTCCAACTAAAGTGATACTTGTATAGAATTATATAGATAGATTAGAAATGGAGATCTGAAAGTAAGTCATAGATATTCAGACAAATTGCTACTTAGCATACAGAGAGAAAAAATTATAGGAAAAAGGAAAAGGGAAAATTGCCTAAGTTAAAATTTCAAGCTAGAGGAAAGAAGAGAAGCAGTTAAATACTGGTACAGATTTGTGAAAATTAGGATGCACATAGTGTTGCTTGGGAGATGAATTTGTGGTGGGTTTTTTTATTAATAAGTGAAGAAATGGGTTCTGGAAAGTGATTTATAATAGTTAAGTGCCCCATGGCTCCTTCCAGTTAAAATCCAATAGAATATTTGTAGGTGAAAAAAATAATTGCGTAGTGTGTTCTAGAGCATTAAAACAGAGAATGAAGAAATAACTCGCTAATCAGAACTCTTGTAGTACATTAAGAATTAAAGTTTCTGGGTGCTGATGGCTCATGCTTGTAATCCTACTTACTCAAGAGGCTGAGATCTGAGGATCATGTTTTGAAGCCAGCCCAGGGAGAAAAGTCCATGAGATTCTCATCTCCAATTAACCACCAAAAAGCCAGAAGCAGAAGTATGACTCAAGTGCTAGAGCACTAACCTATAGCAGAAAAGCTAAGGGACAGTGCCCAGACTCTGAGTTCAAGCTTCAGGAGCAGCACAAATTAAAAAAAAACCAAGTTTTACCATGAATTGTACAAGGAAATACTGAGTGTTTCATTGGGTAAACTGAACATGTAAAGTAAAATAGAGTACAAAGGTAATCATAAGTTGTTGTAAAATAACTATATAGTGCTTCCTTAAAATGGCAAAGCCTAGGAAGAGACACAAGAAATATACTAGTTATTTGCAATAACTAGTATATGTCTGAGACAAGCAGAAATGGTCAGATAAGTTAATGTTAGGGGAAATGAACCCCAAGATAATGACTCAAATGATTTTTCTTTCTTGTGATTTTTTCTAACATATTAATAAGATGATTTTTTGTTGTTTTGTATGTCCCTCCCCTATGGTATAACCCCTGTTTTCACTGTATTTGATGTTGGTATAATTTATGGAGGGGAAGGGAAAAAACAAATTGTTTAAATAGGGATACAGGTGGACCCATTGCAACAATATGTACAAGGCATTATGTCGAAAAATGAACTTTACAACTTTGGCATGGAGGAGGAGGACAGAAGTGGGCGGGAAGATGGGAAGGGATGGTAAGGAAAAACAAAGGAGGAGGCAACGATGCTTGATAAGAAATGTACTCATTACCTTGCTCATGTAATTGCAACCCCTCTGTACGGTATTTTCACAATAAAAAAAGAAAAAGAAACTAAAGAAAAAAAGGAAGCCGAGGACAAGAAAGAATGGCTTCTTCACAGTTTTTACAAATTATTTTTTAAAGTTTAGACAAATTTTAATTTCTTGTTTTTTTTACTTGAAGATTGTGTTAGTTTCCTCTTTGTAGTATTGCTTCTTGATTTTTATGTATATCGTTGTTTTTTGCTCCTTTTTCTTTTTTCTTTTTGTCAGTTATGGGGCTTGAACTCTGGGCGTGAGTACTGTCCCTGACCTCTTTTGCTCAAGGCAAGTGCTTTACCACTTTTAGCCACTGCTCCACTTTCAGTTTTCTGAGCAGTTTATTGGAGCAAAGAGTCACGTGAACTTTCCTGACTGGAATGGCTTCTAACCATAATCCTCAGATCTCAGCCTCCTTTGTAGCTAGGATTATAGACATGAGCCAATGGTGCTTATTTGTTTCACCCTTTGTCCCTCCATTTCTGTTTCTACTTTTACCTCCCAAATACAGATAAATGAAAAAAGAAGATGCAAAGAAATATAACTGTTTCATAAAGTATTTTTATGTTAAATTTAATCATTTAAGCAGTAAGAAAAAACAATTCTCAGTTGCTTTTAAATGATGTAATTAAAATGTATGATTTGAAAGTACTCATTGTGTATAGCTCATAGTTTCATGTAATGGCTCAAGACAGGGATACTTAAATGAAGTTTGTCTTGGTTTGATTCCTGATTGCACTACTTATTTACTACGTGACTTCATTAAGTGTGTAAGAGCTCTGTGCCTAACTTTCCTTATCTATGAAATTATGATAAAAATACTATCTACCTCGTGGAGTTCTTTTAAAGCACAATTATATATATATGATTATGTATAATAAATGTATCACTGTACGATTGCATCCAAGTAATTTAAAATCACTTACAAAAATTCTTGAATGAACAAAGTCCAAAATGAAACCCCTTCAATATCCCAACGATATTTCTACAAGATTGACATTCATTTTGAATTAATACCTGTGAGTACATTTGTGACTTACACCTCAGCGGCACTCTACCCTGGTGGTATATCAGAAGAATTTATATCATTGAAAAACATATACATACACATACCAAAGCCCTAAGCTGAATTTATTTGGTAAGAATTGCCGCATAGTGAAGCCAAGCTTCATGAATCTGAGTATTCAAGGCTGAGAATTAATCATTTACATAATAGTATTATCTAGCTTACATTGTTTTTTATTCTTCACAAAATATACTTTGTTAATTAAATTAGTATCTATTGAGTCACAGTATATAGATGTAATACTTGGCATTGGGCCTGAGCATGGAAATACCATATACTCTCCTCTTCAGAGACTCACATTCCATTTGAAAAGACAGAAGCTTAAATCAATAAATTAAACTACAATATGGTAAGAAGATCAAAGAACTGTGAGAATACAGAGGTTAAAATAGTTATATGCAACTGAAGTGGAGAAAATACACTGAATAAGCAGCACTGGGGTTAGGTTCTGGAGATGACTAAGGACATTATCTAAAGGTGTCTTTCTACTAACAGCAAATGATGATAATTAACAGAAAAGAGGTGTAAAATGCATATGTTATGAAAGGCAGACTCAGTGACAAACTAAAGGTGATATTTACTGAATGAAATGTTTATAGCAAAATATAATGGGTCATTTATCATGTTCACAAGTTGGATAATCTGATGGAAAATTTCAAATGATCCTTATATAGAGAGATATGGAGTAGGAGAAATATGACCTGTAAACATCCACATCAGTTCATAGACAATATTTAGAATATGCTTATAGATTAAGTTCTCCAGACAACCACATTTAAAATGTAGAGCACACCAGCATTTATTAAGCGAAACAAAGCATAACTAGAGAAAGAAGGAATGCTAAAAAGAGGGAAAGGAAAAGATGATTTTTGTCATGAAAACGAAGGAAGGAGAACACCATAGAAAGATCAAAAATAATATTCTATGAAATGAAATTCAAGGAAATAAGAGACATTCATTAGCTGACATTATTGCTGATTTAGATTTTTCTTTTTTGTAAGTCTTGGGGCTTGACCTATGGGCCTGGGCACTGTCCCTCACCTCTTCAGCTCAAGGCTATGGCTCTACCACTTGAGCTACAATGCCACTTTCAGTTTTCTGGTGGTTTACTGGAGATGAGTTTCACAGACTTTCCTGCCTGGGCTTTGAACCATGATCCTAAGAACTCAGCCTCCTGAGTAGCTAGGATTACAGTCTTGAGCCACCAACAGCCAGCAGAATGGATGCTCTGGGCTTGCTTATTTATTTATTTATCTATTTTTGTCTGTCATAGGTCCTGAACTATGGGCTTGGGCATTGTCCCTCATCTCATCAGCTCAAGGCTAGCACTCTATCATGGGAGTCACAACGACACTTCTGGCTTTTTCTGCTTATGTAGTGCTGAGGAATCGAACCCAGGACCTCATGCATGCAAGGCAAACACTTTACCACTTAGTTACCTTCCAACCACTCACTAATTTTTGAAGAGGAAAAAAAAGTCAACGTATAAGGATAGCGAAAAAATAATAGAAAAAAATCAATAAACCAGAAAAACTAAATCAAAGCAGAACTTAGAAAGTGGCAAAACGTCCCATGCTCCTGGATTGGAAGTATCAACATCATGAAAATGGCAATACTTCCCAAGGCTATCTACAAGTTAAATGCAATACCTATCAAAATTCCAACCTCATTCTTTAAGGAAATAGAAGAGGCAATCCCAAAATTCATATGCAACAATAAAAGATCCCAAATAGCAAAATGATCCTGAACAGAAAGAACAGTGCTGGAGGAATATCAATACCAAATTTCAAACTCTACTATAAAGCCATAATAATCAAAACAGCTTGGTACTGGCACAAGAGCAGACGTCAGGACCAATGGAATAGAATTCAAAACCCAGAAATGAACCCATAGACCTATAGCCTTCTAATCTTCGATAAGGGAGCTAAAAACAATAGAATGGAAGAAATGCAGCCTCTTCAGTAAATGGTGCTGGCATAATTGGCTAATCACTTGTAGAAAACTAAAGCTAAATCCTTATATATCACCTTGCACTAGAATCAACCCCAAATGGATCAAAGACCTCGGAGTCAAAGCAGACACGCTGAAAACATTACAGGATGGAGTAGGAGAAACTCTAGGTCTCCTTGGCACAAACTGAAATTTCGTTAATAGAGACCCAGAAACACAACAAATCAAAGAAAGGTTGGGCAAATGGAATTTCATGAAATTGCAGCAAACTATGTTTATTGCAGCATTATTTCCCATAGCTAAATATGGAAGCAACCCAGATGTCCCTCAGTAGATGAACGGATCAAGAAAATGTGGTATATATACACAATGGAATTCTATGCTTCCATCAGAAAGAAGGACATTGCCCCATTTTTTAGGAAATGGAAAGACTTTGAAAAAATTATATTAAATGAAGTAAGTCAGGCCCAAAGAAACATAGGTCCCATGGTTTTCTTTATTTGCAATAACTAGTATATATCTGAGACAAGCAGAAATGGTCAGATAAGTTGATCTTAGGCAATGAACCCCAAGATAAGGACTCAAATGTTTGTTTCTTTCTTGCTATTGTTTCTAACATATTTATAAGATATTTCTTTGTTGCTTTGTATGTCCTTTCTCCACGATATAACCCCTGTTTTCACTGTATTGATGTTGGTATAAATTGTGGAAGGGAAGGGAAAAAACAAATTGGTCAAATAAGGATACAGGTGGACCCATTGCAACAATGAGCTGTACTTGACTTTATGTTGAAAAACTAACTTTACAACTTTGGCGCGGGGTAGGTGGGGAGGAGATGGGAGGGAATGGTAAGGTCAAACAAAGGAGGAGGCAACAATGCTTGATAAGAAACATACTCATTACCTTACCCATGTAATTTTAACCCCTCTGTATGGTATTTTCACAATTTTTAAAAAAAGGAAAAAAAAGAAATTGATATTATTGGTAGCAATTTGGCAATACATACTAAGGGCAGTAAAATGATCACATCTCAACATGATAATAATACTTCCAATAACCTATCCCAAGAATATATTTAAAAGAGAAAACTGTTACTGGCATAGCTGTAACATTACTTTTGATAATGAAAATGAGAAATATTTTTAAAACTATTAGTAATAAAGACTGATTTTGCATATTAGAGAACAGAACTGGTATTTGTCTTGTTTGTTTCACTTAAGATGATGATTTCTGATTTCATACATTTTCCTGCAAATGAAATAACTTCTTTCCCCTTAACTGCTGAATGATATTCTCACACTCACATATGCCTTATTTTCTTTATTCATTACTAGACAGACACCCAGTTTGCCTATTGTGCATAGAATCTTATAAACATTGATGCGAGATATCTCCATTATATGCAGAAAGATATCCTTTGGAAATATGACCAGGAGTAAAATAACTTTTTAAATTAATGTATGTTAATAAAAACAAAGCAAGAAAATTATTTTAAAGTATCATCAGTAGATGCAATTGTGTAATATGTAAAGTGTGTAACAGCATGATAATTTTTTAAAAAATCTGTTGATAAAACAAAATTTGAATAGTGGTTCTGCCTACTTAGTGTATGAAGGTAAAGAAATTTATGAGAGATTTGTTTTGACTTGGCATAATGGTTCTTGGCAAATTCACATTGGCTCTGTAAAATTACAGCTTCTCTAATTGTGCATACTATTCCTTTTTAAAGATTTGCCCAGAAAATAAAACACATTATGCTCATAGTTTGCCATATTTAAGAAATGTCTTCTTCTACTACTTGAAAGTCAGGTTAGTTTCTTTTTTTTGGGTATATTTTTATTGTGAAAATACTGTAGAGAGGGGTTAGTTACATGAGTAAGGTAATGAGTACATTTCCTATAGAGCATTGTTACCTCCTCCTTTGTGTTTCCCCTACCATTCCTTCTCTCCCCACCTCCCCAATTCCTACCACCCTCTCTGAAGTCGTAAAGTACGATTTCAACACAGTGTCTTGTATATCTCATTGTTACAATGGGTAAACCTGTATCCTTATTTCAGCATTTTGTAATTTCCTTTCCCCTCTTCAAATGAGAAAAAAAGTATACACAAGATGCAGGGTACTGGCATCAAATATGGTGAAAACAGGCGTTATAATATGGGGGAAGAACATAAAATAGAAACAAAAAAATCACATGGTACATTATAAATACATTAAAAACAACAGAAAGAGATAAAATGCCTTATGCCCCTATCTTGGGGTTCATTTCACTTAGCATCATCTTATATGGTCATATGAACCTAGCTTTTAACTTTTTCTGCTTGTCCTACACATCCACTAGTTATTGCAAATAAGGGAACTCATGGGACCTATATTTCTTTGGGTCTGGCTTACTGTATATATATATATATATATATATATATATATATATACACATATATATACACATATATATGCATATGTATATATATTACTGTAAAAATACTGTACAGAGGGGTAAGAGTTACATGAGTAGGGTAATGAGTTCATTTCCTATCTAGCATTGTTACCTCCTTTGTTTTTCCCCTACCATCCCTACCCTTCCAACCTCCCCAACTCCTACCTCCCCCTCCCACATTGTAAAGTTCGTTTTCAACATAGTGTCTTGTGCATCTCACTGTTACAATGGGTCAACCCACATCCCCATTTAAGCATTCTGATATATCCCTTCCTCTCCCCAAATTACAAAAATGTATATACGAGATGCAGAACACTGGAATTAAATACAGTGACAACAGGGATTATACCGTGTGGGAAGAACATAAAAAAGAAACAGTCAAATCACACAGTGCATTATAAGTACATTAAAAACAACAGCAAGAAAGAAAAAACCACTTGTGCCCCTATCTTGGGGTACATTTCATTTAACATCATCTCATATGGTCATTTGTACATAGCCTTTGACCTTCTCTGCTTGTCCTAGACATGTACTAGCTATTGCAAACAAGGAAAACCATGGGACCTATGTTTCTTTGTGCCTGGCTTCACTTAATATAATTTTTCCAAGTCTTTCCATTTCCTAAACAATTGGGGCAATGCCATCTTTCTGGTGGAGACACAGAATTCCATTGTCTGTCTATCTGTCTGTCTGTCTGTCTGTCTGTCTGTCTGTCTCTCTCTCTCTCTCTCTCTCTATCTAATCACATTTTCTTGATCCATTTATCTACTGAGGGGTATCTGGGTGGTTCCATATCATAGGTATGGTGATAAACAAGGTTGTGCTGGTAGCTTTGGTATGATCTTATTTGGGATCATTTGGGTAAATGCCCAAAAGTGGAATTGCTGGGTCATAGGGGAGCTCTATGTGGAGTCTTTTGAGGAACCTCCATACTGCTTTCCAAAGTGGTAGAACAAGTTTACACTCCCACCAACAACGCAGTAGGGTTCCCTTTTGTCCACATCCCACTGTTGTTACTAGATTTCTTGATTATAGCCATTCTAACTGGGGTGAGGTGAAATCTCAATGTTGTTTTCATTTGCATTTCTTTCATGGGTAGAGAAATTGAGAATTACTTCATGGGTGGCATTTTTATTTCCTCTTCAGAGAAGTCTAAGTCTTTACAGCATTTGTTGATGGGGTGGTTGTTTCTTTGAGGACTTGTTGTTGGGGGATTTAGTTTTTTGAGTTCTAAATATATTTTCTATATGAGACCCTTGTCTGTTTTATGGCTAGTGAAGATCTCCCAGTCTGTGGGCTTTCTACTGATCTTGCTAGCTATGTCTTTGGACATGCAGAAGCTCTGCAGTTTCATGCAATCCCATCTGGCCAACCTTTCTTTGATTTGTTGTGTTTCTGGGTCTCTATTAGGAAAATTTCGGCCTGTGTCAAGGAGCTCTAGAGTTTCTCCTATTCCTTCCTGTAATGTTTTCAGGATGTCTGCTTTTATTTTCAGGTCTTTGATCCGTTTGGAGTTGATTCTGGTGCAGGGTGATATATATGGATTTAGCGTTAGTTTTCTACTGTTTAACCAATTTTGCCAGCACCATTTACTGAAAAGGCTGTCTTTCTTCCATTCTATTTCTTTAGCTCCCTTGTCAAAGATTAGGTGGCTATAGTTCTGTGGGTTCATTTCTGAGTCTTCAGTGCTATTCCAGGTCTGTTCTTGTGCCAGTAGCAAGCTGTTTTGACCACTATGGCTTTGTAGTAGAGTTTGAAATTTGGAATTGATGTTCCTCCTGCGCTGTTCTTTCTACTAAGGATTGTTTTTGCTATTCCAGTTCTTTTATTTTTCCATAGAATTTTTGGATTGTTTCTTCTATTTCGTTGAAGAATGAGGTTGGGATATTGATAGGTATCACATTGAATTTGTAGATAGCCTTTGGCAATATTGCCATTTTCACCATGTTAATCCTCCTAATCTGGGAGCATGGGAAGTTTTTCCACTTACTTAGTTCTGCTTCAATTTCATTTTTCAGGTTTTAAAAGTTTTTCTCATAGAGGTCCTTCCATCTTTTGTTAAGTTAACTCCTAGGTATTGTGTTTTTTTTGTGGGACTATTATAAAAGGGGTTGCTTTCCTAATTTCAGCCACACTCATTGTTATTGGCCATGATTTCTGAGGGTTAATTTCATACCCTGCTACTTTCTCAAAGTTGCAGATCAGATGGAGTAACTTGGGAGTGGAGTCAATTGGGTTCTTTAAATGCAAGATCATGTCATCTGCAAAGAGCAAGAGTTTTACTTCATCTTTCTTTATTTGGATCCCCTTTATGTTTGCATCCTTTCTTATTGCTCTAGCTAGCTATTCTAATACTACAGTGAAAAGAAGTGGAGAGTGTGGGCATCCTTATCTTGTTCCTGAATTTAGAGGAAACTGCATTAGCTTTTCGCCATTAAGTATAACGCTGTCTGTATGTTTGTCATACACAGCCTTTATTATGTTGAAGAATGTTCCATGGATTCCTAGTTCTTTCATAGCTTTCATCATAAAAGGGTGTTGGATCTTGTCAAATACTTTTACTGCATCTATTGAGATAATAATGTGGTTCTTATCCTTGCTCTTGTTGATGTGATGAATTATATCAGTTGATTTGCATATGTTGAACCAGTTTTGCATCTCTGAAATGAATCCTGTTTGATCTTGGTGTATGATTTTTTTGATGAGCTGTTGAAATCGATTGGCCAAAATTTTGTTGAGAAATTTTGCATCCATGTTCATCAAAGAAATGTGTCTATAGTTCTGTTTCTTTGATGAGTCCCTGCCTAGTTTTGGGATGAATGTTATGCTGGCTTCATAGAGTTTGGTAATGAATTTTCATTTTCAATTTTATTGAAGATTTGGAGGAGTATTGGTGTGAGTTCTGTTTTGAAGGCCTTGTAGAATTCAACTGTACATACATCCAGTCCTTGGCTTTTCTTGGGTGGGAGGTGTTTATTGCTATTTCTAATTCGATGCTTGATATGGGTCTTTTACTTTGGTTTAAATTATTTTGGCTTAGTTTGGGCATGTCAATATTTTCTAGAAATTCGTCCATATCTTTCAGATTCTCAAACTTATTGGCATAAAGGTTTGAGAAGTATCCCCTTATTATATTCTAAATCTTCTTGTTTCTGTAGTGATTTTCCATTCTTATCTCTGATTTTGCTTATTTGGGTGTGTTCTCTTTTTTTCTGATAGAATTTGCTAAGGGTCTGTCAATTTTATTAATTTTTTTTGAAGAAACAAGGGTTTTGTTGATTCTTTCTATATTTTTCAACTCTAATTTATTTAATTCTGATTTAATTTTAATTATTTGTTTCCATCTACTGTATTGGGGTTTAGCTTGTTGCTTTTTTTAAAGGAGCTTTTGGTGCCTCATTAAATTGTTATATTTTATTTTTAAGATGTTTTGCAGAGGAGTTACAGTTACATGAGTAAGGCAATGAGTACATTATTTGTAGATCATTGTTACCACTTTCTTTCCTTGTTGTTGTCCCACTATCCCATTGCTCCCCCACATCCCACACTCTTCCCCCCCCCCCCCCGCAGCTGCCTGAAGTTTGTCCATTGACCCATAATAGTTGTTGAACTAGATTTTATCTGTAGTCATTTTGACTGTGTCATACAATCTGTGCAACTACAGGGCTATGGTTGATGCTTGCCTTAAAATAGTGTTCTAGTGGGAAATTGGTTTTGATTTCATACCCAAATTGGCAGAACAAGCTGGAGCAAAGCAGGTAAAATCGTAAGCCCAGGTATCTCAACTCCCGTTAATGATAGTCAGGCAAGAGAGCAGTTAATGAATAATCCAGAGGTCTACAAATACTACTGGTAAACTTTGAAAGCCTATAAAGGCCTCAGTGTGAGAGTGATAGGGATGCATGAGCATGATGACGGTAACCAAAGATTAATACAGGAATTTCTTGAGGGTGAGGAGGCTGATCAAAAATTAATACAGGAATTGCATGAGTGGGATGTGAATAAACAAAGATTAATAGAGACATTCATGGAATCTACAAACAGAAAGCTGTAGGAATCCATGGAGCCCAAAAAGGGACATTGAATCAAACACAACAGAAGGGAAAGGAGTCCAATGAAACCATAACCAATCAACTAAGGGGTTTGAGAATGAACACTGAAAACCAAATTAAGGTGTAAAGAAGTTCATACAAGACCTAAACAAAGCTTCAACAATGAATTTGAAGTCATCAAATCTGATCAATTAGAAGGAAAGTAAATAAAAAACACAGTAGAAAGTCTTGACAGTGGGTTAGACTATGTAGAAGATCAAATCCTTGGGATTGAAAGCAGCCTAGACATTATATAGAAAGAACAGACAAAAAATGAATAGGTGCTTCCCCTTACTTGCTATAGACTTGTTTTCCCACTAACAGTTGGATTTTACCAATTCCTTCTAATGTGATGGCCAGTTCTAAACTCAGGGTCTGGTCTCTCACTTAACATTTTCACTGACAGGTGGTACTCAGCATGTGAGCCATGCCTCATCTGTTTTTTTGTTTTTGTTTTTTGTAGTTACTTGGAGAGAAGGGTGTTTGGGATTTGTTTACCTAGACAGATTCCCACTAACAATTCTTGAATATTGGTGTCCTGAGTCACTACGATTACTAGCATAATCCATGAAACTTTCCCTTCTGTTTTTTAGAAGAAGCTGAAATAAGAAATGTGTTAGGACTTTAGGATTGTTTTCTTTCCTTACATAAACCTCAGTTTTCTTGGCTGAGTGTGTATCACAAGAATTGTTTTATGCCCAAAGAAACAGGTCCCATGGTTTCCCTTGTTTGCAATATCTAGTATATGTCTGAGTCAAGCAGAAAAGGTCAGATAAGGTGATGTTAGGGAAATGAACCCTATGATATGTATTCAAATGTCTTTTTTTCTTTCATGCGATTGTTTCTAACACATTTATAAGATTATTTCCTTGTTGCTTTGTATGTCCCTCTCCCACAGTATAACCCCTGCTTTCACTGTATTTGATGTTGGTATAATTTGTGGAGGGGAAGGGAAAAAACAAATCGTTTAAATAGGGGTACAGGTGGACCCATTGCAACAATGAGATGTATAAGTCGTTATGTCAAAAATGAACTTTACAACTTTGGTGTCGGGGTGGGGGGTTAGGGGGGAAGGGTCGGGTGGGGGGAGGATGGGAAGGGATGGGAAGGGGAAACAAAGGAAGAGGCTACAATGCTTGATAAGAAATGTACTCATTATCTTGCCCTATGAATATAGACATTTTGTGCTGGTCCTAGGGATTGAACTCAAGGACTGGGTGCTGTCCCTGAGCTTCTTTATTTTAAATTTTATTTTCTTGTGAAGATGCTGTACAGAGAGGTTACAGTTACATCAGTAAAGTAATGAGTACATTTCTTGTTGGTCATTGCTTTTTTTTCCCACTATCCCTTCCATTCCTTACCTCCCCTACTCCTCCCCTGCCATATTTGTAAGTTTCATTTCTTTTTTTTTTTTGTTTTTGTTTTTAATTTAATTTAATTTTATTTGTGAACATACTGTACAGAGGAGTTACAGTTACATGGGCAGGATAATGTGTACATTTCTTACCAAGCATTGCAGCCTCCTCCTTTGTTTATCCTTCACATCCCTTCCCAGCCTCCCCCCTCCCCCCCTAATCCCAATCCTTCTCCTTCCTCCCTCCCCCCAGCCCCCCCCCCCTGTAAGTTTCATTTCCAACATAGTGTCTTGTGAATATCATTGTTGCAATGGGCCATCCTGTGTCCTTGTTTCAGCATTTTTTAATTTTTTTTATTGTGAAAATACTGTAGAGAGGGATTACAATTACATGGGCAAGATAATGAGTACATTTCTTATCAAGCATTGTTGCCTCCTCCTTTGTTTCCCCTTCTCATCCTCCCCCTGCCCCCCCCCCACCAAAGTTGTAAAGTTCGTTTTCAACATATCAACTTGTACTTCTCATTGTTGCAACGGGTCCACCTGTATCCTTATTTAAATGACTTGTTTTCCCCTTCCCCTCCACAAATTATACCGACATCAAATACAGTGAAAGCAGGGGTTATACTGTGGGGGAGGGACATACAAAGCAACAAAGAAATAATCTTATAAATCCTGAGCTTCTTTTTTTAAGGCTAGAACTCTACAACTTGAGCCACAGCTCCATTTCCTGCATTTTTTTTCTGATTAATTGGAGATGAATCTCATGGACTTTCTTGCTAGGCCTAGCTTTAACAGTAACTCTCAAACCTTAGTCTCCTGAGTAGCTAGGAATACAGGTGTGAGCCACCAGTGCTCTGCATTTATATATACTTTTGACCTAACCTTGCACAGACATTTCTGATGCCTTGCATTCAGTGGACCATTTCATAGTCTATGTTTTATCCTCTAGTTTCCTTGGAGATCAGAATTCCTTAAATCTTGTCCTGGTTCCTTAGTTCTATACTTATTCTCATTCTTATTAACTCTGGAATTTGAAAGTTAGAAAGAATTTTCTATAGAACCAACCCCGAGGCATTAAGAAAATGTGCTATATAAACATAATGGAGTCCTATGCTTCCATCAGAAAAAATTTCATTGCCCCATTCATAAGAAATGGAAAGACCTGGAAAAAATTATATTAGTTAAGTAAGCCAGGCCCACAGAAAAGTAGGTTGCATGGTTTCCCTCATTTGTAATAACTAGAATATGTCTATGATACTATTAACAGGGGGTCTCAATAACATTTGCTAAGTGCATAGGACTATATATAATAAACTATATCAACATGAATTCCAAGAATTAGAAACAAGAGGTTCATATTATGTCATATTATGTAGTTAGTTCTTTTTATGTTTCTCTTAGTTTTCTGTACCTTGTGTCTTGTATATAAGTTTATTTGATCAGTAGAAGAGAAAGGTAATCACAGAAACAGCAGGACAAAGGATGAACTAATGCAACAATGATTCTCACTTGATACTGCTTTGGAAATGGATTCTACAAATTGGTGGGGAGGGAAATGGGAGGGAGAGAAAATGAAGGATGGGGTAACAGTGTTTAAAAACAAATGTACTCATTATATTACTTATGTGACTGCTCTCCCTGCTCATCACCTTTTCAATAAAGATAAAAAATAAAATTAGAGGGGGTGGGAAGGTGGCTCAGTGGTAGAGCACTTGCTTTGCATGCATGAGGCCCTGGGTTCGATTCCTCAGCAGCACATAAGCAAAAAAAGAAAAAAGCCAGAAATGGTGTTGTGGCTCAAGTGGTAGAGTGCTAACCTTGAGCTGAAAAGCTGAGGGACAGTGCCCAGGCCCAGAGTTCAGGCCCCACAACCGGAGCCCCCCCCCACAAAAAAAGTTAGAAAGTAGTATAATTTCTTAGTTTATTTTTCTAAAACCTATATTAACATATATCTCATATCCCATAAGTTCACTCTTAAGTTGAATAATTATATATTTATAATAATTGTAGTAGAACCCTTGACATTATCGAATTCTAAAAGATTTTCCTCATACCAGAAAGAAACATCGTAATCATTAGCAGCTATTCCCTATCTGCTTTCTGCTAGTCTCTGAAACAATTACCCTACATTCTCATTCTCATTATGTCTCTATGGATTTGGTAGGTCTGAACATTTTTGATACAATTGTATAATATATTGCCTTTGTCTGCAGTTTTTCACTTCAGCTTAAAGTTTTCATAGTCCATTCATGTAGATATAGCATATATCAGTACTTTGTTTCTTTTCATTTCATAAAAACATTACGCTGAATAGCTATATTTGTTTGTACATCTATTGGTTATTGAATATAATAGCTTTTTTCTACCTTCAATTATTCACAATGCTGCTATGAGTAATTAGTTTTTGTGAATATCTATTTTAGTTTTTAGAGGGGTATATATTTATGGATGAAATCCTAGGTTATGTGATAATTTTGTGTATAAATTTAAAAAGAACTGCTAACCTGTTTTAACAATATATACACATTTTTGTATTTATACCAAAACTTGTTTTTCTCTATCTTTTTGGTTATAGCCATCCTATTGTGAAGTTGTAGCTCATGTACATTTTTCTGGATACTAATAATGTAACCCAGTTTTTTTGATATGGTTAGTGTACATTTGTACATTTTTTAGACAAAAACTTATTTAGATTTATTTTTATTATATCATATTTAGAGCACATATTTTCTATAATTTCAGTTCTGTTAAATTTGCTGATAGCCACTTTATGGCTTTATACATGCTTATAGTAAAGAATGCTCCATTCACACTTGAAAAGGACATATACTTTATGTTCTGGGGTGTTAAATTGTTATATTTCTTGTTGAATTCTGTTGTGGATTTTATGTATCAGTGTGCTTTTATTTTGGTTGCACTAGAGCTTGGACTCAAGACCTTGTGCATATTAGCCTGGCATTATCGATTTGAGCTCCATTTCCAGCATTTTTTTCACAGGTAGTGTACTTGAGCCACTATTTACCTAGTTTTAGGCTTTTCATCATGCTTGAGATCACTGGTACACACCGCTGCTTTAGATTTCCTTCCATGGAGATGGGGTCTCCTGAACTTTTCTGTCTATGTTGGCCTGAAGCTGCAATATTCCCAATCTCAGAACACCACATAACTTAAGGTGACAGGCACTTACCACTGTACCCAACTATTGTTTAGAACTTTTCTCCTTGAGGTGACCTTAAACTGCAGTTCTGATCTCAGAATGCCATGTAAGTAGGATTACAGGTGTGAACCACTGAGCTCTTCTTTATAATTCTAAAGCTGTGCTTTGGTTTTATTTTATTTTTTTACAATTTTAACTTTTATATGTATTTTTATTTGGTAAGACATGTTCTTTCCTATTTTATTTTATTGTCCATGCATAGTAAAGAGAATTGATGTTAGTTTTCAATTTAAAATTATTGCCTATTATGTCTGATATCTTGGGTTTCTCAGGCATAGTTCTTTTTTTATTGTGAAAATATATTACAGAAGGGTTACAGTTACATGAGGAAGGTAATAAGTACATTTCTTATGAAGCATTGTTGCCTCCTCCTTTGTTTCTCCTTCCTATCTCCCCACCACCTCCCGCACATCCCCTCGCCAAAGTTGTAAAGTTCATTTTTCTTTTTTTTTTAATTTTCATGTTGGTTTTATTTTTTTAATTGTGAAAATACCATACAGAGAGGTTACAATTACATGAGCAAAGTAATGAGTACATTTCTTATGAAGCATTGTTGCCTCCTCCTTTGTTTCCCCTTACCATTCCTTCCCATCTCCCCCCCCCACGCACCCCTCCCCAATGGCCAAAGTTGTAAAGTTCACTTTTCGACATAATTTTCTACAAATTCAACGCAATACCTATCAAAATTCCACCCTCGTTCTTCAAGGAAATAGAAGAGGCTATCCAAAAATTCATATGGAACAACAAAAGACCCCGAATAGCAAAAACGCTCCTCAACGGAAAGAACACTGCTGGAGGAATATCAATACCAAATTTCAAACTCTACTATAAAGCCATAGTAATCAAAACAGCTTGGTATTGGCATAAGAACAGACCTCAGGACCAATGGAATAGAATTGAAAACCCAAAAATGAACCTACAGACCTATAGCCATCTAATCTTTGATAAGGGAGCTAAAACAATAGAATGGAAGAAAGACAACCTCTTCAGTAAATGGTTAACTACATGTAGAAAACTAAAGCTAGATCCTTATATATCACCCTGCACCAGAATCAACTCCAAATGGATCAAAGACCTTGAAGTCAAAGCAGACACGCTGAAAACATTACAGGATGGAATAGGAGAAACCCTAGGTCTCCTTGGCTCAGGCTGAAATTTTCTGAATAGAGACCCGGAAACACAACAAATCAAAGAAAGGTTGGACAAATGGGATTGCATAAGGTTGCAGAACTTCTGCATGGCAAACCAAATAGCTAGCAAGATCAATAGAAAGCC
Organism: Dipodomys spectabilis; assembly: GCF_019054845.1. Taxonomy (NCBI): domain Eukaryota; kingdom Metazoa; phylum Chordata; class Mammalia; order Rodentia; family Heteromyidae; genus Dipodomys; species Dipodomys spectabilis. Next base: position 806,415 of record NW_024871033.1, on the reverse strand, counting down.
CACGGATTGGGAGAAGATCTTTACTAGCCATACAACGGACAAGGGTCTCATATCTAAAATATACTTGGAACTCAAAAAATTAAACCACCCAACAACAAATCCTCAAAGAAACAACTGCCCAATAAATAAGTGGGCGAAAGACTTAAAGAGAAGCTTCTTTGAAGAAGAAAGAAGGATGGCCAATAGACACATGAAGAAATGTTCAACATCCATAGCCATAAAAGAAATGCAAATCAAAACAACATTGAGATATCACCTCACTCCAGTTCGAACAGCAAAAATCAAGAACTCTAACAACAACAAATGCTGGAGGGGATGTGGACAGAAAGGAACCTTACTTCATTGTTGATGGGAATGTAAACTTGTTCAACCACTTTGGAAAGCAGTATGGAGGTTCCTCTAAAGACTTCACATAGAACTCCCCTATGACCCAGCAATCCACTTTTGGGCATTTACCCAAATGTTTACAAAAAAGACCACACTGAAGCTACCAGCACAACTATGTTTATTGCAGCATTATTTACCATAGCTAAGATATGGCACCAACCCAGATGCCCCTCGGTAGATGAATGGATCACGAAAATGTGGTATATATACACAATGGAATTCTATGCCTCCATCAGAAAGAATGACATTTCCACATTTGTTAGGAAATGGAAAGGCTTGAAAAAAAATATATTAAGTGAAGTAAGCCAGGCCCAAATAAACATAGGTCCCATGGTTTCCCTTATTTGCAATATCTAGTATATGTATGAGTTAAGCGGAAAAGGTCAGATAATGTGATGTTAGGAAAACGATCCCTTAAATATGTATTTTAATGGTTTTGTTTCTTTCATGCATGTGTTTCTAACACATTTATAATATTATTTCTTTGTTGCTTTGTATGTCCCTCCCCCACAGTGTAACCCCCGCTTTCACTATATTTGATGTCAGTATAACATGTGGAGGAGATGGGGACAAACAAGTCGTTTAAGGATTCAGGTGGACCTGTTGCAACAATGAGAAGTACAAAATGTCATGTCAAAACCAGCTTTACAATGTCGGTGTGTGGGGGGGGGGAGGTGGGGTATGGTTGGGTGGGGGGGAGGGGGGAGGCTGGGAAGGGAGGTGAAGGGTAAACAAAGGAGGAGGCTGCAATGCTTGGTAAGAAATGTATGCATTATCCTGCCCATGTAATTGTAACCCCTCTGTACAGTATGTTCTCAAATAAAATAAAATAAAGTTAAAAAAAAAAAAGAAAACCAATCCCTGGTGAAGTTTTTATGTTCAGTTATCTGATCCAGTCTTAAGATGCCTGAGGTTATTTGTAGTCCAAAAGATATGTGTATTTGTTACCTGAATAGATTAGAGTGGACATGTTAATGTTTTCTAGACTGTTACCAAAGTTGTAGATTGAAATGGTAAATAATAGTCTCAAGACTAATTTCTGTTGTGATGGAGACAATATGTTAATAAAATATAAACTCAATGGAAAATCTGAATCTTTCATAGACAGAGTTGTTGCATTCTATGTTTAATCATACCATATTTTTTTGTGTGTAAGCAATGGGGATTCATCTCAGGGTCTGGTACTATCCTTTGGCTTTTCGATCAAGGCTAGTGCTCTACCACTTGCCCTATACCTCAGCTTCTGACTTTTTGGTGGTTAATAAAAATAAAGACTCATGGACTATCCTGTCTAGGTTGGCTTCAAACCATGATACTCAGATCTCAACCTCCTGATTAGCAAGCACTATAGGCATGGGTCACTGGTGCTTGGCTGATAGACAATGTTAAAGAAACACAGTATTTCATAAGTGATGAATTTTTAAGATCTTAGAGTTGATATATGGCATAGTGAAAAACAAATATTAATGTGGTCAAAGTGATAATAGAGACTTTGCTCATCTTCTGTCAAAGTCCGGTATTCCAAAGTATGAAATTTCAGCTTATAAGCAGAATGGATTTGGTGTTTAGACTACATATTTGATATAATGCAGGAAATTGTGTGCCATGTGTGAGTAGATACTAGCATACTGCCTCTTACATTGGCTTGTGGAGAAAATCAGTGTTTGACATTACCTACAAAACACTTTGTTTAATGTCAGTGTTTTACACACACACACACACACACACACACACACACACACACACACACACATGCATTCCCTCCAGCATATTAAAATATAATTTATGTGATCATAGTTTATTATTCATTTTTATTTGGATTACCTTTAATATTTATCCCAGAGGGGCTAAAATCAACTCAGATAATTCAATAGCTCATTAGCAGATCAGTAGGAGAAATATTTGGAATTAATTTTTCCTCTAACTCATTACTGGGAATGATGGCAAGCTGACTTTGATTTTATTTTGTCATGATTCACAATGGAATGGGGACTCCATGGTTTTGCTAATTATTTTATTAAGTCTAATATTGGGTGATGTTTTGTGTGAATTTTATTTATAAAGGATGTGTTGTGAAGCTGTTCAAAAAATAAAAACCAGTTCATTTTCAAAAATGAAACAGATTTTTGGGGCTGGGAAGGTGGCTCAGTGATAAAGTGCTTGCCTTGCCTACATGAGGCCCTGGGTTCAATTCCTCAGCACCACATAAGCAGAAAAAGCCAGAAGTGGAGCTGTAGCCCAAGTGGTAGAGCACTAGCCTTAAGCTGAAGAGCTGAGGGACAGTGCCCAGGCCGAGTTCAGGCCCCATGACCAACCCCCCCCCCCCCAAAAAAAAAAATGAAACAGATTTTTACTGTGACAAGAGCCCTAGATAAGAAACTTTTATCTGGTTGGTCTTGGATTCTTAGTCTATTTATGTGTTTTTCTCTGTTGAAGTCTAGTACCATATTATTGTTCTCTGCAGAATCTTATCCCTCCAGGGAAAAATCAGTGAGGCCCTTAGGATCTGGTTAACTCCCAAAGGGCATCTTGCTCTGAAACAGTCACAGAATCTGTAATTGTGTTCCTAAGTCTATTTTCCTGAATATTGTATTTGTTCATTTAAGGAATAATTTTGTTAATATTTTAATTGTAGTGTGAAGTTTATACAAATTTAATCTGGTAGTCTCATTAATTCTTTTGGTTAAACCAAAGTAATTTATTTAACCTTTTACTTTACATGGTATGAAAATAAACAATTTCATTTTGAGGGAAACAGAATTCTGGGTACAGAGTATATAGCGTAATACACAGTGTAAAAACTGTGTTTTACTGTGTGATGATTATTTTGTACTAATACATTTTTTGTGTGCTACATATCTGAAAAGTACACTGATATGATCTCATACTGAGGGAAAAGCAAATGTTAAGGAGTTATTCATGTTTTATTAGTGATGTATGAGTTATATTATATAATGAACCGGTGTTATAGAATGTTTTAGAAAATCTTCACAACATTTTTTGTCCATTCAAAGATTTTTTTCATCCTCCTTACTTGCCTCACTGATTTGGATGTCAGTAACAACCCCCTTAGAATGATTTTGCCTTACTTTTGATTGCGTTTTCCTTAGGTTAATTAATTTATTTCAGTGGGGTCTAATGTTCAGGTGTGAGACATTAGACTCTGTTAATATAGACCAAATTGAAGGGCTGGGAGTGCATTGGTTATAACATCTAAGATATAATTAATAAAAGCATCTTTTGTTTTTAGTTTTTTTTTCCATCATGAAGCGTGAACTTAGGGCCCTGGGTGCTGTCCCTGAGCCTCTTTTTCCTCAAGGCTAGTGCTCTACCACTTGAGCCACAGAGCCCCTTCTGGCTTTTTCTTAGTAGATTTTTGGTGCTAAGAGTCTCATGACTTTTCCTGCCTGGGCTGGCTTCAAACCATGATTCTCAGATCTCAGCATTCTGAGTAGCTAGGACTACATGTATGACTTACCAACGCCCAGCAATAGTGTGTATTTTTATGTCTCCTATTGATCCATGTCATGGAATTAGGTGATACAGTACATATACAGTGATCCACAAAGATCAACCTGAATGTCAGTGATGAACTTTGAATAGTTTGCAAGAAGCTAATCTCCTACATAGGGCTGAGTGTGGTGGTAGGAAACTGCCACATCTCTCTCTCCCAAACAATTTTGCACACAGAACTGCTGTCTGAGTGAAGCAAGAGGGCAAAAATGGGATGGACCTCCTGGTTTAGGAAATCACAGTGTAATCACAGTTGACACATCCCTGCCAGACCAACCTAATTTAAAAAAAGCAATTATATTCCCATTTTTTCTTTCACAATATTTACAATTATTCTGGCTTTTGGCTCATAGACAGAAAGGTTCTAATAATTGCCATGGAGATTTTGAGTTTTAAATGGCATTTATATAATCAGACTTTAAATGGCTTGCCTGGCCCTACTACATTCTAATAACAAAATAAACTAGTAGGAGTTGCCAGTTTGGAAAACTAATTATGAATCACGATTGGTGGAAGTTTAAGGACTATATAGCTAGTCCACAATATGAAAGTTCCTGAACAAGCAACCTTAGTCACTGAAATAAGTGCAAGAAGGCATTTCCCCCAGTTTTACTGTCTGACACAGAAGCCCAGGAGGTATGTGTATGAATATTACTTAAATATGTATGTTGTTTATATCTTTCTTTCTGATGTAAGCTAGTCTTTCAATGGCTAACACTGGTTTAATTCCTCACCTATGGCATGTGACGGATACTGGGTGATACTAATTCTGGTAAAGCTACGATGTGCTAAAAAAGAAAAATCTCACTTCTTTGTCAGTAGAGCTATGAGAACATCATTGTAACAAACCTTTGCAACTATATTTAGTTATTGAAGCATCACTAAAGTTTCTTGATAAGGAAGAAATCCATTTAACATAGTGGGTTTTATAATGGATTGTAAATATTTTTTTTCTTAAATACCCTTTTTTGTGGTAAAATAGTGTACAGAGGGATTACAGTTACCTGAGTAAGGTAATGAGTAACATTTCCTATCTAGCATTGTTACCTCCTCCTTTATTTTTCCCTTACCATCCCTTTCCCTTTCCTTCCCACCTCCCCAACTCCCCCGCCCACAAGTTGTAAAGTTCATTTTCAACATAGTGTCTTGTATATCTCATTGTTACAATGGGTCAACCTGTATCCCTATTTAAGCATTTTGTTTTTTCCCTTCCCCTCCCCAAATTAGAAAAGTGTATATACAAGATGCAGAGCACTGTAATCAAATACAGTGAAAACAGGTGTTATACCATGGAGGAAGAACATACAAAAGAAACAAAAATAATTTCATAGTACATTATGTTAAAAACAATAGCAAGAAAGAAAAAACACTTATGTCCCTGTCTTGGGGCTCATTTCACTTAACATCATCTTATATGGTCATATAAACATAGCTTTTGACCTTTGGATTGTAAATAATTTTTGATTAATGATTTGTACATACATATTCATGTATTGAGTTAGTAGGAAGTAAAATATAAATATGAACAAACAGTAACAATAAAGCTAAAACTTTGCTTTACTTTCTTTGTATAAAGGAATGAAATTCCATTTTTGGTCATAGTTAACTTGAATTAATTGAGAAAACATCAACACAGAGAAAAAGGCAGGAAAGGGCCACAAGTAACATGGATTTGGTATTAGAGAAAAACTTTTGGAGACTGTAGTGAGCCTCACAGTATGTTAACCAAGAATTATCCTATATTCTTACCCTAAGTAAATGAGAACTTATATACATTGTTGCTAGATGTTCTGATTTTCCAGAAGCTGGAAATCTAGATTCCCTTTAGTAGTTTTCTGTTGTAAAATTTGTCAGTGAAAAAAAATCACATTAATGTAAGTTGAGTGTGATGCAGGAGGGTGTACAGAAATTTTGTTACTTGTTTAACAAAACTTTACATTTTTGGCTTCAGATATAGCCTTTCCCTCCATCGTGAATTAGCTGCTATTTTTTACATAGATTTTTAAATTTCCATTTGTAACATTTTATTTATTAGTCAAGGAGCATTGATTGAACATCCTAGATATAGATGGATATAGAGGGAAAAAGGAAACTAAAAGTATATGAAATATGTTGCAAACAGTACCTCAATTATCTGTATGCCAATTATGAGGATTAGATGGTACTAAGTCCATTTACAGAGTAATAAATTGACTTTTGAATGCTAAATGATTTACCAATATCAAACAGATGGACAATGGCAGAGTTAGAATTCAAACCTGAGTATGTACATCTAAATAATCTTAATAATTCTCTTTTTTAAAAGTAATAAAATTTTACAGTAGAGAATTTGCAAAACATAAAAGATAAATTATAGAAAATCACAAAATTTATACATAAGTATGGGTACTATATTGATAAACACACTTCAAGTCTTACAAACATACACACATCCCAATAAATATTATATTGAATTGTAATTGTATATTAATTATTTTTTTGAAACATATCAAGAGCATATTCTCAGTATATCATTCTTCATAATACTGGATACACACATAGTCTCTTAGCTGTTTGTCACTGCCCATGTAAATAGCTTCATTGTTTTTTGCTTAATCCATTTTTAAACTATTTTTTCCTATTATAAGTAATGTGTTATCATATTTGGGGTATAAATATCTAAAGCAATACTTATTTAGAAAATGTGGTTTTGTTGAGGTACTGGGAAAAACACTCAGGCAATTATGCATGCTAGAAAAACCACTGAGATATATCCCAGCACTTGGTCTTTGGAGACTCTTTTCACTATGTAAGTTAGGTTGGCCTTAAAATCCCAATCCTCCAGACTCAGCCTCCCTATGGCCGGAATTATAGATATGTATCATCATGTCTCTCCTTTGTTTCTAAGAAGGAAATGATGCAGACAAAGTTTCCAAACAAAGTTGTAAATCTTTCAATACCATATGCTCAATTTTCAGAAATATTTTACCAACTTACTATATCATTACCCAATGGACATTTATTTTCTTGTCTTCTTAACAGCCTTAAATATTTCCACAAAATAATAATTTATTGTTTTTTTAAATTTTTTTATTTTTTTATTGTGAAAATACTGTACAGAGGGGTTACAATTACATGGGCAAGATAATGAGTACATTTCTTATCAAGCATTGTAGCCTCCTCCTTTGTTTCCCCTTCCCATCCCTTCCCAGCCTCCCCCCTCCCCCCCCATCCTCCCCCCTCCACCAAAGTTGTAAAGTTCATTTTCGACATGACAACTTGTACTTCTCATTGTTGCATAATAATTTATATATGTTACAAATAATAAGAATACCTCATTTTAATTTGTTTCTCTGACTAGCGGGGATATTTAATATTTTCCCTTATATACTTTATAATAATTTGTATATTTTTTGGTTGGTTGTGGAGCTTGATCTCTGGTTTTCTAGTGGTTTATTGGAGATAAGAGTCTCACCGGCTTTCTTTGCCTGGGCTGGCTTTGAACCATGATCCTCAGATCTCAGCCTCCTGAGTAGCTAGGATTACAGGTGTGAGCCACGGGCGCCCAGCAATAATTTGTATTTATAATTCTGGTAAACCTTTACCACTTTTTTGCCTTCTAATATTTTTTACCATGTCAAATTAGTCTATGTCCATATTATTATTTTTCACTGCTTTTCTGCAGAATAATCACTTTCTTACCTCCAAATCAAATAAATATTTGCTTTTATAATCACCTTAGGATTCAGGGGCTTCACATCCATGGACACAACTAACCACATATCAAAAGACACAAAATACACTTGTTATTGTTTCTTAAACAATATGCCAACTTATTTACATAGCATTTATGTTGCACTAGGAATGATAAATAATGTGGCACTGATTTAAAGCATACAAGGAGATGTGCATAGGTTGATACAATTGCTCTCATGGTATCTGCTAGTGTGTGGGGAGGTGTTTTCTGAAACCATTTTTTCAAGACTGACAAATTACAGCTTTGTTTTCTTGTAGTATTTTTACATTTTATTTGCTATTTCTGTCATTGAAAGGTTATGCTTTCAAACCTATGTTATACTGCATGTCTGAGGAGTGAAAAAACTGACGGCTTTCATCCTTGGGCTATGTAGCATTTGCTAGACTGGGTAACAATCCATGTACCATTTTCATTATTATCAACTTCCTATGTTATGGTATTGAAAGGCTGCTGAGGTAATTAGACTAACTGATATATTGAGGAGTTCATTTTGGCCAGTGTTTTAGAGAAAATGAATATTTAAAAGATTATTGATTTCAAAAAGGACAAAATATCACCAAATAGTATATTTAATACATGGAGACAATTTGTGTGCCTAGAAATGTATATAATATGTAATATATATTATATCTTACTGTAGCTTCTGCTCTCTCTCTCTCTCTCTTTCTCTCTCTCTCTCTCTCTCTCTCTGTCCTTATATATTACTTGAGTATTTGAAGTTTCATATTTTTTCTTATTTTCCTCTTTTTTAGACCATTAGATAATACCAGTATTACAAAGTAGATTGCTAGGACTGGTAATTATCTTGGAGACTGTATTGGAGATAAGAGTCTCACGGACTTTCCTTGCCTTGGCTGGCTTTGAACCGTGATCCTCAGATCTCAGTCTCCTGAGTAGCTAGGATTACCACTTTTTTGCCTTCTAATATTTTTTACCATATTACATTATATTTTATCATATTACATGATATAAATAAATAAATCTCTAGAATGAAGAAACAATGTCCCTCTTATCACACAGCTAGAGTTGGCACTGGAATCCAGAACTCTGACTTTTACAACAAACCATTGCAAGGTGAAATGTCTATGGTGCATTTTAGAAAATGTTAAAAGACTAGTGTAATTGACAGGTACCATAAAAGAGTTATGAATACAATAGGCAGACAGATGTTGATTAAAATCCTGGAATAATGATGTAGTTACTCTGTAATCTTGGGAAAGTTATTTTACCTGATGGATCCTCAGTGACTTCTTAATCAAAAATGCTGGTAATGGGCTGGTGCCGGTGGCACATGCCTGTAATCCTAGCTACTCAGGACGCTGAGATCTGAGGATTGCGGTTCAAAGCCAGCCCAGGCAAGAAAAGTCTGTGAAGCTTTTATCTCCAATAAACTACCAGAACTGGAAGTGGTGCTGTGGTGCTGTAGCTCAAGTGGTAGAGTGCTGGCTTTGAGCTGAAGAGCTGAGGGACAGCCCCAGGCACAGAGTTCAAGCCCCATGACCGACCAAAAAAATGCTGGTAATACTAATTTTATAGAATGCCTGTTACAAACTGATGTTAAATGACAGTTTTATTCTTGCTTGCATAAGCTGGAGTAGAGGTGATTGTAGAAGAAAAGTGAGAATACAGGTAAAGGTGTGGGTTAGATTAATAATATAAATCCTTTTAGTCCATGAGGAACTAGTTTATGAAGAGGGAAATGAATGTCCATTTTTAGGATAATTAATGTTTAGGTAACCCAAAATATGTTTTGGGAAAGAAAAATGATGGAGACATAATAACTGTTAACATTGGCTAAACAGAAGATAAACATTATCTGTTCCAGGGTTATGTGATATTAAAGGAAGCTACAAGTAGAAAGATGTCACAGTGAAGAATCCTACATATTGGAGAATAGTTATAGAGGAAAGGATGAGAGGAATTAAGGATGCCTTAGTGGTTTCAAGAGTGGGTATCTTGGGAGAATAAAAAAAAGAATGATGATAACATGGGGGAAAACATATATGGAGAAACAAGGATATTTGTAGTACAAGGGTAAAATTACAATTGACTCTGCCAACGAGATGTTTGAACTTTCAATATACATAGTGACTTGCTGATTTGTGGTATGTGCTCTCACAACTATGTTTATATTTATGCACATATAGTGAATTGGATGTTTCTTTAGGATGTCATAGTCCATGATAATCTTGTGATGCCTGTAATTGACAATTGAAAAGTTTATTTTCATGTCAGTCATATTTTATTTTTAATTATCTTTAAGAAGATATACAAAGGTATTTTTAATACATGTTAATTTATGAATATAATATATCACTTTTATTATCTTTAAGTAGTTGTAAAAATGAGTTTTAATTCACCTTATCAATTTATGAGTACAATGCATCTTGATAAATACCACACCTTTCGTTATTCTCTTTCATCTTTCTCAACCACAGCAATCTCCTCAAGTTACCTAGTTCTATTTTCATATATGCACAATGAGTATTATGAATGTATTTGACCTACCATTCCTTTCTTCATTTGTCTGCTCTCCTTTTGAAAAAGAGACTTATTAGAAAAGAAGTAAAAATGTCCAATAATCACAAGAAGAAATTCTCAATATTTCTTTCCATAAAGGAAATGCTCACCAAAACAACATTGAGATTCCATCCACTGCAATAAAAATGTCCATTTTCATGAATATGAAGAACAAATGTTGGTAGGGTTTGGCAGAAAAAAAGAGCCCTATTATATTGTTATTGGGAATGTAAACTAGTGCAACTTAAGGGTGGAAGGTCCTAAAAAAATCTAAATATAGAACTACACTCTGATCCAGTAATATCATTCTTGAGCATCTATCCAGAATATTACAAGTCAGGATACAGTAAAGATACATATACACCCACATTCTTTGTTGTACTATTCAACATAGCCAAGTTTTGGTCATATGTCAGTCTTAATATGGAAAAAATGAACTTTTCTCTATAAAGATGATTTCCCTATAGAAGGAAAAATCAAAGTTTGGGTACATGGACCAATTGGTAGAATGCTAGCCAACGAGTGAAAGCATCAGGTACCAAGTTCAAGTCCTGATTTTGGAACTTAAAAAGAAAGAAAAATAAAAATTAGTAGTTGAAGAGGAATTCAGGCACTGGGAATAATAAGCTCAATGGATAGCCTGGATAAATGGAGCTGCAATGATCATTTATGATGAGAAGTAGGAAAGTTATGAAATTGTAAAGAGATAAATGTTTGGAAAAATTTTTTTTGTACTGTCTAGACAATGGCAGTGTTAAATCCTAGGTGATCTTGAACATTTTGTTTCCATGCATTTATTTGCTAAATAAGTTCCTAGAATCTATAAGCTTAGGTACCATTCCTACATGCCATTGGTAGTTGTTGAATAAATTGAGAAGGTGAACCTTCTGAATTGCTTTAAGCAAGAGCAACCTTAGAGTTTCAAACTTTAACAAATATCTCAAGTACTTGCATGTTTTGCCTCTTATAAAAACTCATAAAAGCTAGATGTGGTGACTCATGCCTGTTATCTCAGCTACTTGGGAAGAGAGGATTGGAAGATCACCATTCAAGGCCAACTTTGGCAGTTAGCCAAGGACCCTCTCTGTAAAACAAAACAATAAATTAAAAAAGTCCGAGGGCATATTTCAAGTGGTACCATAAGGACAAGAGTTCAATCCTCACTTTTGACAACAAAAAGGAAAATTAGTGCATAAAAGTAGACAAAATGGCAGAAAATGCTAGTAGTGTGGGACCTGGAGTGTATAACCAGGGACACAAACCATGAAATTATGACCTTTAGCCCCCACCGCCACCTGGCCCAGCCCACAATCATCTCAATAGAACATGGTGGCACCCAGTGACCTGTAGCACACAGAAACAGTGATCTTCCACAGCTCCATTAGACAACTCCCAAACAGTTCCAGGATAAGTGACTAGCCCATGACAGACCCCTCTCCATGGGAGAAAGCACTGGTGACAACCCCCAGATCCTGACACAGACCCCTCCTCCTACCACTTGGGCTACTTGTCCTACTGAAGATAGGAATTGTGCAAGCCCCCCAACAAAAGATAGAGCACACCCAACCCTCTTGGCTTGACTAAGAGCACCCCTGGGAGGGAGCTTGAACACAGCCAGTCCTACACCTGCGGGCCTCAGTAGCTGGCAGTGGAAGGAGCTGACCAGTATATCCAGGGCTGGGGATTGGACAGCTCAAGCCACTAGTACCTGGCTAAAGTCAGGAACTGCGAGTGGGCTCCAGCAACTGGTGGAATACATCCAGCATACCTGGGTTTGCCAAGAGCACCCCTGGAGGGAGGGCGAACAGTCTACATGGCTGGTCCTTGGCTGAGGTCAAGAACTGCCTGTGGGCTCCAGCAGGCAGCTGAACAAGTCCCACCTGTGTCCCAGGCAGGAGCCTGAGCTGACTAAATCACCTGTCCCTAACTGAAGTTAGGAACTGAGCCTCAGCACAGGGTGTAGTGTGTCTGCCCACAAGAATCTAAAAATAGTGAGCCCTACATGGGTCAGACTAGCAGCTTGAGGTCAGCCTCTCCCCCAACACAACTGTGACAGGGCAAAACCTCTCTCAGCCAGCCTAGGGCTGAGAGAAGTCTTCAACAATTGACTCAGAGACCAATAGAACCAAGCAAAGGCAGCCACCTATTGAGCAAAACAGAGTTTTGGATTCATTCCAATAATCCCTGAAACCTCATGCAGAAATCACAGCAAAAAATTATGATTCATCAACAGCCAAGACAGCAAACCATCCCCAAAAGCCAGCAGCCACACAGGGAAGAACTCCAGTGGGCATGAAAAAAGAAATGGAAGACAAATGTTACATCCAAGAGCTCATAGAGGCAATGACACAAGAATCAAATGGGTTGGGAAAGGGGTAGAGTGGTAGAGTGCTTGTCTCACATGCATGAGGCCCTTGGTTTAATTCCTCAGCACCACATAAACAGAAAATGCTGGAAGTGGTGCTATGGCTCAAGTGGTAGAGTACTAGCATTGTGCTTAAGAATATAGGGACAGCACCCAGGCCCAGAGTTCAAGCCCCACGACCACCACCAACAACAACAAAAAAAAGAATTAAAGTTTGACATGGATCAGAAATTTAAAGAACAAAGAAATGAATTCTCAAAAAGGGATCCAGGATTTCAAACAAGATATGCACTCAAAAATAGATTCAGTGAATACCTCTTTCAAAGAAGAAATTAATACTTTGAGAATTGACATTGAAATAAATGGTTCAATTTTCTCCATGCAAACCACAATAGAAGCCATAGTTAATAGAGTGAATGAAATGGAAAATAAAACATTAAATACAGAAGACAAAATGCAGCATCTGGAAAAAAAGTCACAGATATGGAAAAAACACTTAAACTTTGCCAAAAGGAAGTCCAAGAACAAACAGACAGTGCCAAGAAATTTAAACTTCATATAATTGGGGTTGATGAAGGTGATGAATATCAGATCAGAGGGAGACAAATTTATTCAATGAGATTATCACTGAAAATTTCCCCAATCTTAAAAGAGAAAATCTTACCTACATAACAGAAGCATACAGAACACCTAGCAAATAAGATCCCAGGAGCAATACCTCTAGGCTCATTATAGTAAAAACGCTAGATTTACATGCAGGAAAAGCAAAGAAGGAGCTATACTACAATGGGAAAATTCAGAATCACTGCAGATCTTTCCACAGAGGCATTGAATGCAAGGAAAGCCTGGGAAAGTATCATCTGAGCCCTGAGAACCACTAACTGCCAACCCAGACTGGTATACCCAGTGAAGCTAGCATTCACATTCGATGGAGAAAGTAGAATTTTAACAGTAAAGAAAAAACTAAACAATTCATAAACAATAAATCAGCACTACAAAGAATATAAATAAAAAACTATCGAGATCAGGAATCCAGGTCAGACAGATATCACTGAAGACCAACTTAGTAGGCACGGAGGAGAAAGGAAAGGAAAGAAGAAAAACTTAGGAAAACTGGAAAATGACAAGAAACATAATGCACCTCTCTATAATACCCATAAATATTAATGGACTCAATTCCCCAATCAAAAGAAAAAGATCTGCAGATTGGATCAGAAAACATCCATTTGTTGTCTTCAAGAAACCCATCTCACTGCCAACTATAAAAACACACTTTGAATGAAAGGATGGAGGAAGATCTACCATGCAAATGCTCCCAGCAAAAAGGCAGGAGTTGCCATCCTGATAGCTCACAAAATAAACTTTTCATTAAAATCAATGCAAAAAGACAAAGAAGGACACTAAATATTAATATAGGGAATAGTCCACGAAGAGGATTTCAACATTATCAATTTATACTCTCCAAACATTGGTGTACCCAAATACATTAAGCAAATACTCTCAGACTTACAGGAAAAAATAGATCCAAATACAATAATACTAGGAGACTTTAATACTCCACTCTCACTAAAAGGACATGTCTACCAACCAGAGAATTTGCAAAGAAGCCTCTGAATTAAATGATGACATATATCTCAAGTGGACTTCATTGACATCTACAGAGTTTTCCACCCAACAACAACCTAGTACACATTCATATCAGCAGCCCATGGATTCTCCAAAATAGATCATATCATAGATCATACAAACGATTTAAACAAATACAAGAGGATCGACATAATCAGTTGTATTCTATCTGACCATAGTGGAATTAAGCTAATTCTCAATAACAAGCATACCATAGAAATTACTCAAATACATGGAAATTGAATAGTACACTTCTGAACAACACCTGGGTCACAGAAGAATTTAAAGAAGATATTAAAAAGTTCCTATAATTCAGTGAAAATGAATAAACATCACAATGAAACCTATGGGACATGGCAAAAGTCCTGAGGGGCAAATTTATTGCTCTTAGTACACACATCAAGAAAATAGAGACAGACCAAGTAAATAAGCTCATGTTGCAATTAAAACTGCTAGATAAGTAAGAAAAAATTTAACCTAAAGTTACTAAATGGAGCGAGATGAGCAAAATAAGAGCTGAAATTCAAGAGATATAGAGTAAGAAAACTATAAATAAAGTTAAAACGAAAGGCTGGCTTTTTGAAAAAAATCAATAAAATTGATGGACCTCTGGCAAGATTAACTAAAAAAGAAGAGAGGATACCCAAATCAATAAGAGGGATGCCACAAAGGAAATTTACAACAAATATCCAAAACATCCAAAACAATTATAAAGAAATATTTCCAGAATCTATACTCACTAAGGAAGAAAAACCTAGCAGAAATGGATGAATTTTTAGAGAATTACAAATTTCCCCAAACAGAATCAAGAAGTAATAAATCAATTAAGTAATCCAATAACTTACAATGAGATAGAGGAAGAAATCAGAAGTCTTCCAACAAGGAAAAGCCCAGGACCAGATGGATTCACTATGGATTTCTATTAGACCTTTAAAGAGGAACTAATACCCATATTCCTCAAGCTCTTCTGAAAAATAGAAACAGAGGAAACAATCCCAAACTCACTCTATGAAGCCAATATCACACTCATCCCCAAACCAGGCAAAGATCCAATAAAAAACAGAACTACAGACTAATCTTGATTAACACAGACGGAAAGGTACTCAATAAAATTTTAGCTAAAAGAATTCAGAAACATCAAAAAAAAAAAACATATATTATGATCAAGTAGGCTTCATCCCAGAGATGCAGGATGGTTTAACATACATAAATCAATAAATGTAATCATCATATGAATAGAACCAAGATCAAGAATCACATGATCATCTCCATTGATGCGGAAAAGGCTTTTGATAAAATACAGCATCCATTCATGTTAAAAGCTCTGGAGAAAATATGAATAGAAGGAACATTCCTTAAAACAATAAAAGTCACATATGACAGACCAATAGCCAATATTACACTATACGGGGAAAACCTACAACTAATTCTCCTAAAATCAGGAACAAGGCAAGGATTCCCACTCTCTCCATGCCTCTTCAATATAGTTCTGGAATCCTCAGCCAGAGCAGTAAGACAAGAAAAGGGCATTAAATGGATGCACGTAGGTAAGGAAGAAATTAAACTATCCCTATTTGCAATGACATACCTTAGTGATCACAAAAACTCCACTCCCAAATGCCTAGAACATACAAACCACTTCGGCAAAGTAGCTGGATACAAAATCAAGCCACAAAAATCAGTAGCCTTTCTGTACACCAAGAATTTATAAACAGAAAGGGAAATCAAGTAAACAAGCCCATTCACAATTACCTTAAAAAATCTAGGAATTAATGAAAACTATAAAATCCTAAACAAAGAAATCACAGAGGACACCAGGAAATGGGAAGACCTTCCATGTTCCTGAATAGGCAAAATTAATACCATGTTGCTGAATAGGCAAAATTAATACCATGTTCCTGAATAGGCAAAATTAATAGTGAAAATGGCCATGCTGCCAAAAATTATAAAAAAAGTCAATGCAAGTCCCAGAAAATCCCAATTATGTTCTTTTTTTTTTTATTTGTGAACATATTGTACAGAAGGGTTACAATTACATGGGCAGGATAATGCACACATTTCTTACCAAGCATTGCAGCCCCCTCCTTTGTTTACCCTTCACCTCCCTTCCCAGCCTCCTCCCTCCCCCCCCCCCAATCGTTATCCCCCCTTCCCCCCCCCAACCGACATTGTAAAGCTCGTTTTTGACATGAAAATTTTTTCTTCTCATTGTTGCAACAGGTCCACCTGAATCCTTAAACGACTTGTTTTTCCCCATCTCCTCCACAAGTTATACTGACATCAAATATATTGAAAGCGGGGGTTATACTGTGGGGGAGGGACATACAAAGCAACAAAGAAATAATCTTATAAATGCGTTAGAAACACATGCATTAAAGAAAAAAAACATTAAAATACCTATCTAAGGGTTCATTTTCCTAATATCAAATTATCTGACTTTTTCCGCTTGACTCATACATATACTAGATATTGCAAATAAGGGAAACCATGGGACCTGTGTTTCTTTGGGCCTGGCTTACATCACTTCATAGAATTTTTTCCAAGTTTTTCCATTTCCTAACAAATGGGGCAATGTCATTCTTTCTGATGGAGGCATAGAATTCCATTGTGTATATATACCACATTTTCGTGATCCATTCATCTACTGAAGGGCATCTGGGTTGGTTCCATATCTTAGCTATGGTAAATAATGCTGCAATAAACATTGTTGTGCTGGTAGCTTTAGTGTGGTCTTGTTTGTAAACATTTAGTAAATGCCCAAAAGTGGGATTGCTGGGTCATAGGGGAGCTCTATGTGAAGTCTTTTGAGGAACCTCCATACTGCTTTCCAAAGTGGTTGAACAAGTTTACATTCCCACCAACAATGAAGTAAGGTTCCCTTCTGTCCACATCCCCTCCAGCATCTGTTGTTGTTAGAGTTCTTGATTTTTGCCATTCTAACTGGATTGAGGTGGTATCTCAATGTTGCTTTGATCTGCATTTCTTTTATGGCTAGGGATGTTGAGCATTTCTTCATGTGTCTATTGGCCATCCTTCTTTCTTCTTCAGAGAAGTTTCTCTTTAAGTCTTTAGACCACTTGTTTATTGGGCAGTTGTTTCTTTGAGGATTTGTTGTTGGGGGATTTAATTTTTTGAGTTCCAAGTATATTTTAGATATGAGACCCTTGTCGGTTGTATGGCTAGTAAAGATCTTCTCCCAATCCGTGGGCTTTCTATTGATCTTGCTAGCTATTTGGTTTGCCATGCAGAAGCTCTGCAACTTTATGCAATCCCATTTGTCCAACCTTTCTTTGATTTTTTGTGTTTCCGGGTCTCTATTCAGAAAATTTCGGCCTGAGCCAAGGAGACCTAGGGTTTCTCCTATTCCATCCTGTAATGTTTTCAGAATGTCTGCTTTGACTTCGAGGTCTTTGATCCATTTGGAGTTGATTCTGGTGCAGGGTGATATATAAGGATCTAGCTTTAGTTTTCTACATGTAGTTAACCAATTTTGCCAGCACCATTTATTGAAGAGGCTGTCTTTCTTCCATTCTATTGCTTTAGCTCCCTTATCGAAGATTAGATGGCTATAGGTCTGTGGGTTCATTTCAGGGTTTTCAATTCTATTCCATTGGTCCCGAGGTCTGTTCTTATGCCAATACCAAGCTGTTTTGATTACTATGGCTTTATATAGAGTTTGAAATTTGGTATTGATATTCCTCCAGCAGTGTTCTTGCTGTTGAGGAGCGTTTTTGCTATTCGGGTTCTTTTGTAGTTCCATATGAATTTTTGGATTGCCTCTTCTATTTCCTTGAAGAATGAGGGTGGAATTTTGATAGGTATTGCGTTGAATTTGTAGATAGCCTTGGGAAGTATTGCCATTTTCACGATGTTAATCTTTCCAATCCAGGAGCATGGGAGGTTTTGCCATTTTTTAAGTTCTGTGTTGATTTCCTTTTTCAAGATTCTAAAATTTCATCATAGAGGTCCTTCACTTCTTTGGTTAAGTTAATTCCTAGGTATTTTATTTTTTGTGGGGCTATTACAAATGGAGTTGCTTTCCTAATTTCAGCCACACTTTTCTCATTGTTGGCATACAGAAAAGCCATTGATTTTTGGGGGTTAATTTTATACCCTGCTACTTTGCCAAAGTTTTGAATCAGCTTGAGTAATTTGGGAGTGGAGTCTATGGGATTCTTTACCAATTATGTTCTTTACTGAACTAGAGAAAACAATCCAAAAATTCATATGGAACAACAAAAGCTCAAACCAATCTAGGCAAAAGAAAAAACGCAGGAGGGATCGTGATACCAGATTTTAAGCTCTACTATAGAGCCATAATAACAAAGACAGTTTGGTATTGGCAAAAAACCATACCTGAAGTCCAATGGAACAGATTAGAAGATCCAGAAATAAAATCACATGCCTATAGTCAGCTGATATTTGACAAAGGTACCAAAGACCTATAGTGGAAAAAGTGGACTCCAGCCTGTCACCATGCACTAACATCACCTCAAAATGGCTTAAAGACCTTAATATCAAACCTGAAACTCTGAAACTACTGCAGGACAGAATAGGACAGACACTTGAAATTATAGGCACAGGCAGGAACTTCCTGAACAGAGTCCCAGGGTAACAACGAATTGGAGAGAGACTCACCAAATGGGATTACCTTAAAATAAAGTTTCCGCACAACCAAAGACATAGCTACAAAACTAGAAAGACAGCCTACTAATTGGGAAAAATATTTACAGCAATATGTAAGACAAGGGAATTCAAATAACTAATCCTCCCAAATCTAAGAAACCAATCATTAAATGGACAAGGGAGCGCAAGAGAGACTTCTCAGAGGAGGAGAGAAAAGTGGCAAAGAAACACATGAGGAAATGTTTATAATCCTTGGCTGTAAAGGAAATGCAAGTAAAAACAACCCTGAGGTACCACCTTACCCCAGTCAGAATGGCCCACATCCTAAATTCAGCCAAGGACAAATGCTGGTGGGGATTCAGAGGAAAAGGAACCCTATTGCATTACTGGTGGGAACGTACACTAATACAACCACTGTGGAAAGCAGTCTGGAGGTACCTCAGAAAGCTAAAAACAGACCTCCCCTATGACCCAGCATCTACCCTGAGCAATAGGAACCAGGATATAAGTACACATGCATCTCCATTTTCATTGCAGCACTGTTCGCAATAGTCAAGATATGGAAACAACCCAGATACCCCACTAGAGATGAATGCATCCAAAAATTGTGGTACCTATATACAATGGAATATTATTCAGCCATTAGAAAGGATAAAATAATGGCATTCATAGGGAAATGGATGGAACTAGAACAAATCATTTTGAGCAAGTAAGCCAAGAGCAGAGAGATGAACAGCACATGGTTTCCCTGATATGTGGATGTTAAATCCGAAATGCAAGAAGATATGACAAAGTAAACAGGACTTGAAAAACAAAAGACCTCCACTTTATTGTATCATTCTAAATTACTCTATGTTCTTGACCACATTTATGGTATATATGTGCACATTTGAGGGAAGCTAGCATGGAAATGGGAAAATATACAACAGAAGGACCCATTAGCTGCACTGAACATTGATGAAAATGAACTAAGAAACTCAAGGGCAGTGATGGGAGGGAGAGAATGGAAAGGGAAAGAGAGCACAGCTAACACTATGCAAAAGGAAAGAAGTGTACATATCACCCGATGTGGAAGAAATAGTTTTATTGTCAAAGCTCATAGAATTCACAAACATTATAGACCATGATAATGACAATTTGCCTTGTGAAGGTTAAAATGTGTTTGTGACTTTAAGTATCACTATATTGCAATACTGTGAAATTTGTGAAATTTATGTAATCACTTAATCTCAATAAAAAATATTAAAAAAACCTCTACCCAAAGTTCTGTCCATCTACCAGAGAGCTAGCTAGAAGAAGCTTCTGTGTGCAGAACTCGGGACATGGGTGTATACCATGTCCACAGCACACCAATGGGCACTGTGTTTCAAAAACTAAAATAAATAAAAAGCAGTAATAGATATCTACCAGTGTCCAAATTAGACTCGATTACATGACACTTTCTCAAGTCAAGTAGAAACTGAAGAAAAAACTCTTTAATGTAGAAACTACCACTAAAGTCTTAAATATTAATAAAAATGGACTCAGAACCATAACAAGGTAGACAAAATGAAGTAAACATGAAATATTTTTCTCTGGGAGGTTGGCACACACACACACACACACACACACACACACACACACACACACACACACACAAACACACACACACACGGCTCTGTACTTAATGATTGCCTCCTAGACTGTAAGCATGCTTAATGGTTGTGCCCTGCTCTATGTTGGGCTTCAAATATGATATCATTGAGTTAATTGCACAGAGGTATTCAGGTGATATTTTTGCCAACAAATCACATCCAAGTTACTGTTATATTCTTTTTATTTCAGTTGTTTGGGGTACTAGTAGGATAAGGTTTGTTTTTTGTTCTTAGTGGGGAAACAGCATTTCCTGAAAGGAAGCAATCATGTAGGCCTAGTTGGCTTGAAAAGAAATATTTTTTTTGTCTAGATTATGTCTCTGGTGTTAATTTGGGATTCATATTGTAGGGAATTGAAAGGAGACTGATTTTTCCCTTGTTAAATGATCTGTGTCCCCTACTGATTGATCAAAAAGAAATAGAGTTTGTGGCATTTCTACATATACTCAGTCTGCCTTCTGCCAGTGCTGTGACTACATGTCAATTAAAGGCTACAGAAAACCTTCTGCTTATTTTAATCTACTTAAAGAAATTTCTTTGTGTTTCTAAAGAATAGCTGACCCCATCATCCTAGTCACATTTTATCCTTGAATAATGGGAAAATCTCCCTGTTCAGTTTATGCTGTTTTTTTCTCACTTCAAAAAGAAAAAAAAAGGTTTATGAAATAATGATGCTATCCTCAGCTGAACATAAGGGTTTACCATAATATCTTAATAGTTAGAGTTAGGAAGGTTAGCTCAACTCTAAACTACAGCTAGAATCAGCTGTCCAGGACAGAAATAAAATCTGGCAAAGAAGGCTGCATGCTCATCTAATAGCTCCAGCTCTACATCTCAAATGGGTGAGTTTAATAGGCAGTTTTCAGTATTTATGTTTGACACCTTGACTTAGGGTCTTCACAGCTTGCATAACCTATCTCTAGACTGCTGTAAATCCCTGTTGGTGTTTCTATTCCAATTATTCTGCCCAAATCTGTGAGTAGGAGTTTGAAGTCTGTCCCTGTAAGAGCCCATACACCTAGTTTTTGAAAACCAGTCTGACATTTATTAATTTATTCATGTGATGAGGCATTCCTTTAGCAAATATTTTTGAGCACCTGCTGTTTTCTAGGTGGTAGGATAGACAGCGAGAATGCAGATAGACTTAGAGTCTAGGTTTAATAAATACTTTCTGGGCCAACCTAATTTCCATTCAAATATCAATCATGCTAGATTCAGCTGCCTTGCTCATTCTCCATAGAGTTATTCCTTTATTTTCTTTACTTTGCATAGTTTGAGCATGAGATTAAGTTTTCTGATATTTACATCAGCTTTGTGAACTTGGGTAGGTCTCTTAGCTTTATTTGTTTTCCTTTTAACTTTCCTTATCTGAATGTGCTTATCAGTAGATCATGGGTAATAATAGTACCTGTTTTAAGGATTTGTTCTGAAGACTCCACATGGCAGTGTTTGACATACAATTCCAACTCAATAATTGCATGTTAGGTACTGGTGGATCTTTCACTTTGAAAGAAAAATCACTTCACATCTGCTCTTCTTGTTCAGTGGAAACAAAAGCACTATGGAAAATAGTGAATTCTTGTCTCTTCTCCCTTGAAGAAAGTGTGAAAAAAAAAACCAATGCACAAGAACATTGAGGTCATGTCAAATTCTGTTTTAGAATAGTAAGCCTGTATGACAATGTCCAGTTCAAGAAGAAACACTCTAAGGTTTGATTTAAAGTTCAGCATTTGTTATGTTTTACTATTGGTACAATATATCCAATTCCATTCCTGTTTTGATTTCAAAATCAGATGGCTGAATTTTCCTCACTTCACAGCTTACACGTACTGTGTAAGCCCTGAGAGACACATAAGTGATGTGATTTGTAAAAGTGAGAGCTGCTAGAACTGTAAAATTATCCTTTTTTCATTCTCCCCCCAAAGGATTTTTCCTTTAATAAAATGCTTTTGTGACTCATGGTATCTAGTGATAAAGTGACTATTATTAACTTGTTCTAAAAGGAGATATATGTACCATTATTTCATAGAAAAGCAATGACTTTTGGTTGATGTCAACATAATTATCAAGGTAGCAATCTTTCTAACTTGTATAAACCATATTCCTCAAGCCACAGTCAAGTACTGGAGAATAATAGGTGTTACAAATGATGTTTGTGAGTTTTATATGAAAGAATATCATTTAGAAGACCAATTTCCCCTAAAATATCAACATGTCTTTAGTGCTAATATATGAACTTAATGTCTTGCAATATTAATGGGCTCCCTAAAGGTAACATTGTGGTAATAAAATTATAAATTTTTCTTTCAGCAAATTTTATCATAAATCTCAACAATCATTCTTATTCAATTTTCAATCTTCTGGTTCATTCCAGATAGTTATTCTTAAATGCCTAGCTTTAGCTACATATTAATCGATATATGCAAACATTTTGTTGTGCTTATTCAGAATGTCCTGATTGAAGATAGACATTTCTTATCTGTAAATGAAGCCATGGGCCTTATTCTATTATGAGATATCAAGGACTATTTACAGCTATAAGCACAATAGGTTTTAGTTCTGGAAAATAAGGCTGGCCAAGCCCTTTCTTCTGTTTTTGACTTTTCTATTTAAATTTGGGAAAAATTCTCAAGTCTTAAGGTTTGCTTGGGTACCATCTCTTGAATTTTGTTGCTTTGTTCAGCATATTTTCCCTTTTTTGGCAGTACTTGTGTTTGAACTCAGGTCTCATGTTCGTTACATAGTCATTTGAGTACTGAGTCATGACTCCAAGCCCTTTATTGCACTTTCTTTTCTGAAAAGGGCCTTTCATCCTACTGTAACTGAGGTGATAGACATATACTATTATGTCTAATTTCTTTAGTTGAGATGGAATCTTGGAGATTTTTTTGCCCTGACTTGCCTGGAGCTGTGATTCTCCCCATCTAAGCCTTGCAAATAACTAGAAATGTAGGCATTAGCCAAGAGTGCTTGCTTCTGTTTGTCATTCTTGTTAATTCTAAATTTGTATCACTTAGACTATTTTGATAGTTATTAACATTCAAACTGTTGATAATTGCATTATTTCAGCAACTCTCTGAGAATAGGCTAATCACTTAGAGGGTGTGGGTAGTAAATGTGAGTTTGAATTTCAATCTCACTTTGTAACTTATGGCTGTGATAGCTTGGAAAAGAAATATAGTATCTTTGATCCTATTTACCCTCATAGAACTGCTATGACTAATAGAAGAATGCGCATATAATGGAACTAGAGTAGTGCCTACTGCCTTATATTGCATACTCATTAATTGGTAGATATAATTTGACCTTCCAACTAGTTTTAGATAAAAACCTTCATATGAATTCTATGATGTGAATAATTAAAGGAAGCATTTTCTCTTTCTGGAGAATTGGGAAGAAGAAAATGATTAGCATGCATACAAATTGATCAAAATTTGCACAAATAGCATATTACAGATGAGGTATTGTGGTTCTTCCATAGAACAGATGTCCATTTCCTGAATTCATGAACACAATGAAGAACAAAACTTCAGAGATTATCTTGAAATACCTTAAAAACTTTGTCTCCAGAAGCACAGCAAGAAGCTCAAATTATCTGGATAGAATTTACTGTCACCAGTAAACAGTGGTCTAATAAAAACTTGGATGTCTTGTAATAAGTACAGTTAAAAATCCACAGAAAGTCTTGTATAAAATAAATGTGTTTTATAGAACTGTAGGTTGTATATATCATTTCAATCACATTTTTCACTTCTTATTAATTTCAAACCCTTGAAGCATTTTGTTTTGTCATTTTAAAGTTGTGGGTCTCAAATAAAGAAGAATAAAGAGAATTGTGGGTCTCAAAGAAGAAGAAAGAGAAGAAAATGAAAGCAAAACCTGTACTAACCGATTATAACTTTGAAAGCAGAAGTGATAGATAACAGTGTCTAATAATCCATCATGGCCCCCTACCTACCAGCCATAAAGCTGTCATCTCTAAGAGGTTGTTATTAGAGCAAAATGTGGTTGAATGTTTACAGTAGTGTTAAGGTGCTCTTGGGAATAGAGTATTTTGGGAACACACACAAATGGAACTTCCTGTTCACATTAAGATGATAGACACTTTTAGCAGGGCTTTGAGAGAGGCTAGAGCTTTCAAGGGAAACAAACTTGTGGTGTGGGGGGGGGGATAGAGAGAGATAGAGGTGTGTGTGTGTGTAAGAGAGAGAGAAGCAGGAGGGAGAGAGGAGAGAGAAAAATGAATGATACTTACAGACAGAACAGGAAAACAGAGAGAATTATTTTTAATGAAAAAAAATCAGAAGCCTGAGATTTGATCATATAAGGAAATTGTAAAGACTAGAACAGTGTTGTTTGTATTAACTGCTTCATTTCCTATTGTATTCCATGAATCAGTCAGGTCTTGCCCTTATCATATAAAGTTACTTAACACATGTAAATCTAAATTTCGTAAAAAAAGGTTTGACTGATAAACTTTTTATACAAAAAATATATCCTATGGTCTAAGCTGTAGAGTAGAGGACTAGGCAGTAGAGCAATTCTTACTAGCATTTTTGTAACGAGTTTTCCTTACTAAGTCTATAGTCCCTTAGGAAGGATCAACACTGTAACAATTTCTCCTGTCATGTCCTCTGCCAGTTTCTTGGAGGTCTTAAATTCACAACTCTTAACTATTAGGGAAAGAAAAAGAAGCTAAAACTCAAATATGAGTGCTTCCATCCACATTTCATAGATGAAATATTTAGTGTTTTAAATTAAACATGCCTAAAAAATCTTATTCCAGAGAGGCTTTTGCAACTATCCTGCTTATAGAGCTCTAACCTTGTAACAGAATCTGCATATGAATCAAGGTCAGCCTGTTAGAGTTTCTTAAATTCAAAATCTCAACCTCAGGGAAACAGCAGGGGTTTGGATAGAAGGGGCATGGCATTTAGGAACTTGTGCAAAATCTGTATGATATTTGAGGTTGATAAATTATCATTCCATTTGTGTTGGTATTTTTTATTCAAATGAAGCCACTGAAATAAAAAAAATGATTTTTACAGGCTGCTGAATAAAGCAAATGAAAATATGTCATGTATTGATAGAAATACTGTATCTGCTTGAAAGAAATCCATGGTGCCAGTCTATTCCATTGTTGGTCAGCCTATATTCTGAGCATGATATACCGTTCTGGGAATCACATTTCTGTGGAGTGCTGATTGGCAGAGATGTATTCAAAGGAGGGGACCAGAGGAGATGAGCTTGAAAATCAGATGTGAAAGGAGCCATTGGGCCAAGACTTATGCTCCTTTAAAATTCTTAGATGGCTTCTTATTTTATGTAGATAAGGAGCAAATTCTCATGTAGAATATGGGGCCTAAACTTCAAGAAAGATAGGAAAGAGGAAGATAATTTGGAGCAATTTAATTTGGAGCAAGTTATTCAACTCCACTCTTCTACCTACATTAACTTCCCATCTTCCCAAACCTCCATTCTGCTCAACTTACTTAGAAGAAAAAATAACACACAAACTTACCTTTGCAAATTTATCTTATCTCCTTTTCTATCCTCATCATTTCTTTCCCTCCATTTTTCCAATGTTTCAGTCACATTAACTTTATTTTGTTTTTCCTTAGAAATATAAATATTGGCTATTTTAATATTATATAATAAGTTTATTTTAAAGAAACATGC
This sequence comes from Dipodomys spectabilis, assembly GCF_019054845.1. NCBI lineage: Eukaryota > Metazoa > Chordata > Mammalia > Rodentia > Heteromyidae > Dipodomys > Dipodomys spectabilis. Next base: position 780,329 of record NW_024871033.1, on the reverse strand, counting down.
TAAAATGCATGAGGTTTTCACTCGTTTGTTGTTTCTTTTCTTTTCAGCTTAACTAGGATATAAATGATGAATGAAAATCATATGTATGTAAGATGTATGGCATGATATACTTGTGTACATGTGTATATTTTGTGAAATGACTGTTATTAAGCTAATTAATATATAGATTAGCAATATTTATTATTGTTATTATTATTTTTGCTTTCTTATGATAATTAGAGACAGAAAGGTGGAAATGTTAGATAGCTAGAAAGAAAAAGTGGTGGATATAACAAGTGGTAGATAACATGTCCCATAATGGTGCTTCTTGTTTACGTAGTCCTTTGGGCTCCTGTTCAAAAGCTTCTTCTTCCCAAAATACTGTGAATTCCTCCTCAGATGTTTCTTCTTTTCATAATGCTTTGGGTATTCAACCTATTAAAGAAACTGGGCAATGACTGCACAACCATCAAACAATCAGCACAAGGCCAAGTGGAGGGGATATGGGTGAAGTCCTCTACAAAAAAACTGCTCTTTGAGGCTCTGTCAGGATGGAGAGTTTTACTGCTGTCATTCATGGATTTCTTTTCATTTTCAAATAAACTTACTCTGTCTACCTTAAACACTTTCCTACCTTTTAATTCTTTAATGCATGTAGAAAACAAATATATTCTCATTGAATAATATTGAATAATTAAGATATTTTCTGAGCAAACAGCAAGTGTACAATAGAGCATTTTAAGTACAGTCAACATGCTGTCCATTAGCTACCCAGAACATATTAATATCATATAACTGAAAGTATTTACCCCTTAACCAATATTTCTCCATTTTGCTCCACTCTGGCCAAGTCCATGGAGACCATCATTCTGTTGTTTACTATGTAGCGTCTTCAATTCCTCTCACAAGTGAAATAATGCAGTATTTGTCGTTCTGTGCATGGCTTGTTTTACTTGGTGTGGTGTCCTAGAACTTCATTGGCATTGTAGCAAATAACAGGATCTCCTTTGTTAAGGCTAAATAATATTCTCGTACACTAATGTTGTGTTTGTGTGTGTGCTTGTGTCAGTTATGGGGCATGAACTCAGAGACTTGGTGTTGTCCCTGAGCTCTTTTTTTTTTCCTTTCTCAAAACTAGTGCCTTTGTTCTTCAGCCATAGCGCTACTTCTGGCTTTTTAGTACTTAATTGGAGCTAAGAGTCTAATAGACTTTCCTGGCTGGGCTGGCTTTGAACTGCAATCCTCCAGAGCAGCTAGGATTAAAGAAATGAACCATCAGCTCCCAGCCAAATGGCACTTTAAATCTATTCATTCTTCTATACTTGTTTTCATAACTTGGCTTTCGTGAATAAAGTTGTAACAAATATGATTTCATTTCCTTTGACTATCTGCCCAGGCATGGGATTACTGATTCACATAGTAATTCTCTAAATGTTTCAAAATCCTTCACACTATTGTTTATAGCAGCCACATCATTTTATATTTCCCCTGAAAATTATATAAAAGATTTCTACTTTCCTCATCCTTACAAACACTTAAAGTCTTTATTCTTTTTGATCATAGCTAGTTGAACAAGTGTGAGGTAATATCTCATAGTGGTTTTCGTCTGCATTTATCTGGTTATTAGTAATGTTAAACACATTTTCCTATTCCTTTGCACACCAGCTTTAATTCTGTAAGTTTTAGGTTCCAACCTTCTTGCCTTGGATACCAGCTTTACATTATGGCACTTACCATGTTTGCTAAGAAGTCAGCTGTCAAGAGTAGCATTTTTTCCTCCTAAGGTAATAAGTTCATGCCTCCATCAGAAAGAATGACATTGCCCCATTTGTTAGGAAATGGAAAGACTTGGAAAAATTATATTAAGTGAAGTAAGCCAGGCCCAAGGAAACATAGGTCTCATAATTTCCCTTATTTGCAATAACTAGTACGTGTCTGAGACAAGCAGAAACAGTCAGATAAGTTGATGTTAGGTGAAATGACCTCCAAGATAAGGACTCAAATGGTTTTTCTTTCTTGCTATTGTTTCTAACATATTTATAAGTTGTTTTCTTTGATGCTTTGTATGTCCCTCCCCCACAGTATAACCCCTGTTTCCACTCTATTTGATGTTGGTATAATTTGTGGAGGGATAGGGAAAAAACAAATTGTTTAAATAGGGATACAGGTGGACCCATTGCAACAATGAGATATACAAGACGTTATGCCAAAAAAGGAACTTTACATCTTTGGGGGGGGCAGGATGAGAGGGCAGGGATGGTAAGGGGAAACAAAGGAGGAGGCAACAATGCTTGATAAGAAATGTACTCATTACCTTGCTCATATAATTGTAACCGCTCTGTATGGTATTTTCACAATAAAATAAACATTAATTTAAAAAAAAGGAGAAGACCAGGGAAGGATATTTGCATAGAAAGAACCTTAAAGTAAAGCACATTTAAAAAAATGTATGGAAACAACAAAATTTCAATACTTTTTGTTGGCTCATTTAGCCAATAAATATTAACTACTGTTTTAAGCTTGTAGATATTAATCAGTTACCATTTTGACTGTCTATATTTCTTATATTCCTAGGGAAATTGTCTCCACAACTTTTCATCTAGAGCCGCTTTTCAATATTGCTGACTGTTACTACTTTTTTGGTCTTCAGGTTTTTGAGAGCCAAACAGCTCTTGTCTTCTGTTACTTCATAATTCTCTCATCAATACAGATATTTACAAATTATACCAGAAAGATGAACTTTACAACTTTGGTGTGTGTGTGTGGGGGGGGGAGGATTGAGTAGGGAGAAGTGGCGGGAGTATGGGAAGGGATGGGAAGGGGAAACAGAGGAGGCAACAATGCTTGATAAGAGACATACTCGTTATCTTGCCCATGTAATTGTTACTCCTCTGTACGGTATTCTCACCATAAAAAAAACACAAAGAAGACAAAAAATACAGATATTTACAAGTCTGTGTACACTTCTTCTAATCATCCCTAAATCCATAGAGAGGATCCCCCACCTAACGTCATAGTGATACTGCTGTCCCAATCAGGACTGCGTTCTTAATGGTCTGGATAAATGGCTTCGCCTCTCTACTCAATATGGAGCACTATCCTTGACTGGGCCTTCTGGCCTTTCAATTTAATAAAGTCATTCTAGGCTTCCCACATCCCTGAGACCATATTTCTTCTTCTGTTGTGTTCCAAGGCACCTTAGGAACTTTTGTTTTACTTACCATGGATCATTGCTGTCTTCAGGCTTCTCAGAACCACAGAAGCAGTGAATTTGTTATAACCTCTTTAGTCTTTGCTACCTTGTTAAACCTTAAGTGTATCAGTTAGCTTTTCGTTACTGTAACACCTATCTGTGAGAAATAATTTAGAAGAAAAAAAAGATATATTTTGGCTTATAGCTTCAGAAGTATCAAGTCTAAAGCCTATTATATTGCTTTGAGACCAAGGAAAGTAAGAAAATGATAGCAGGAGTGTGTGGCAGAGCCTGTGTCTCAGAGGAGTAACAAAAAGGCTAGGGCACCTTTCAAAGCATGCCCCTGATGGCCCAATATCTTCAAGTAGGCTTCTCACCTGCTATATTTCTACCACTCCCTAACAGTCTTCTAATTTTGAATCCGTCAGTGAATCTAACCATTGATTAGAACAGACTCCCCTTGATCTAATCAACTTTGGACACACTCCCACAGATACTGTCTGAGCAGTGATTTACTAATCTTCTAGATGTTTTTCAATGCAGTGAAGTCAACAAGAAAGATTAACTATCATCTCTAAATGTGACACTAAGTCAATGTATTCTTGTTTATATTTTGGTTTTTTAGATCAAGTACCTTCAAAATACAGTTATAGATACTCCCACTGCCACTGTAACTCATTAGGACCAACCCAGGGGAAGGGTAGCAAACAACTAGGGTCATCAGATTATTTTGTTCTCCAAAGCAGATCTATGTGCATAGAAACAAGTATCAATGAAGAGTATCAAATTGTGCAACATTATAATGGTTTTACATGAAGCAATTTCTATTTATTGTTGTCCATTTTTAACTAATCTTCCACAAACTTATTTGCTATCTACTTGGTGATTTCATTTTGATTAACATCTATTTTTCTAGTGCTGCCATGTGAATACAGAATTATCTGAGTTTGCAAGTTTTACTTCATGTATTTTAAGACAAGATGTGATCAATAAAGTATGTGCAGGACCCAGCAAGTTTCTGACCTTAACCTTAACAACCTCTTTATAAAAGTGATGAGGTCCTTGGTAACTAATCAGCCTGATTGAGAGAGTAGAGATGACTCATTTTGTCTCCTCTCTTCAACTCTCAAGCAAAATAGAATTTATGTTCAATGGCCTGTGGGTCAGTTTTGTCATTTTCACATCACGTTGGTACCCACCTGCACTTGCATGGATGAATAGCTAAACACAGATGATGCAATTCCAATGATTTTTTTTTATTTTATGAAAGGCAATAAATACCAGTATATGGTTCCCATGGGAACCTCACCTCTCTCTGTGCTACTCCAATGATTAGAAAATAGCAGGTAAATTATCAATGATTGCCACTTTAGCTGGATAACATTTAAAGTTATAAGCAGAGTAGAGAACAAAAAATGTTGGATCTATATACAAAAGTTGTTTTTAAAAATCTTGGTTCTGATCCATTTATGATGAGCAAGGTTTGAGGGTGTATGTATAACAAAGGCTAATTTCTTGTCTTTGAGCTTTAATGTCCTATATGCTGTTATGGTACAATGGAGCACATGCTGGATTACCTGATTGCTCACATAGTCCTCAATGATAACATCAATAGCTTCCCAAACCTAGGCATTATTCCAATATCTTTCAGAGTCTTTTGTTAAAACTTGGCTAAATAGAACATAAGCCAGATGAAGTAAGTTTTTGAAAAGCAGAAGTTTGCAGTCAAGTTCCATCTCTTAATCATGGATTTGATGCTCTGTGCTCATTCCCAATTCTTACTTATACATTGATGGACTTAAGTAAAATGAGCATAATAAACTCAGGACTAGGACTATGCTGTACATAATCAACACATGATATCATGTGAGAGATATTGAATTAAGTTTTCCTGCCTTTCTACCAAATTTCTCCCATATTACAATTACTGTCCAGATTTTAGCAGCAATGAAAGAGCCCTGAAGTACATGGTGACAATGCATATTCTATGTAGAAGCACTACAGATGCTCTTTAAAGTTAAGGTGGAGTAGGAAGGAATTGAAGAGTTTTTTTTAAAGCTTTGCTTATGTAGATTGTTGAATCAATGACAGTTCTGGGGTATGTTTAAAGACAGTTCTATTATGGATCTATTATTTAGAATATTATCATTAATGTATGTTAAATGAACACTAATGTGCCATCAAATGCCCTTACTGTTTCTTTAGTAAATTAAGTAAACTTTGTAGCCCAAAACAGCTGGAGTATCTTCAGTTATTAACATAGAAGAATAATTCAACAAGAAAGATACAAATTACTATGTATTGTAAATAAAACAGGATGAAGCTGTGGTTTTTTTAGTGTATGTGGCTATGGCATTTGTGTGTTTAAATGAATTCTAGAGGCATTATATATTCTATCTCACCCTGTTTGACCAGAAGAATGTAGCTAAACCTCTAAGAAACTATAGTCAACAATATTCATGACAATAGCTCAGTAACTCTTCACATAGTATCTTGAGGCTGTGTGTGTGTGTGTGTGTGTGTGTGTGTGTGTTTGTGTGTGTGTGTGTGTGTGTGTGTGTGTGTGTGTGTGTGTGTATACGCATGCACATGTGTACCAGTAACGGGACTTAATTTTTTTGCTCAAGCCTGATGCTCTACCACACCTCTACTTCTGACTTCTTTTGGGGGTGGGAATGAATGGTGGTTAATTGCAAATAAGGATTTCCTGGGCTTTTCTGTCTAGGTTGGCTTTGAAATATTATCCTCAGATCTCAGCCTCTTGATAAGTTAGGATTATAGGCATGAATCATCTACACTCATTCAGTTGTGTAGGATGTTGAATAAATTCCGAGCAGAGATGATATGAGCACAAAATGGAGTATTTCCTTGAGAAATTCACTTGTGTCTGAGAAGTCACTATAAGAAAAATGATAACATTTTGGAGAACTGCAAGGAGTCCTAGAGAAATGGATAGTTGAGGGCCAAATGAGTGACATTGACAGAGTTCAGATGAATTTGACATAAGAACAACTTCATATGGTGCCATGTATGTCATATTAAGAAGTTGAAATTTAATATTATACTCATTGAAAGGATCTATCTATCTATCTATCTATCTTTCTATCTATCTATCTATCTATCTATCTATCTATCTATCTATCTATCTATCTATCTATCTATCTATCTATCTATCTATCTATCTATCTATCTATCTATCTATCTATCTATCTATCTGTCTATCTGTCTATCTATCTATCTATCTTTGTGGTCACAGAGCTTGACGTCTGGGCCTGGGTGCTTTCCCTCAGCTCTTCAGCTCAAAGCTAGCACTCTACGACTTGAGCCACAAGGCCACTTCTGGTTTTCTGAGTGATTTATTGGAGATTAGAGTCTCATGGACTTTCTTGCCTGGACTGGCTTTGAACTTCGATCCTCAGATTTCAGCCTCCTGAGTAGCTGGGATTACAGTTGTGAGCCACTGACATTTGGCCATTGAAAGGTTTTAAATGAAGGAGAAATCAGTGAGGCTGAACATTCCAAGCATATTCCAACTCTGAAGATAGAGGAAGGTAAGCACAAGGTAAGTACATATTTAATTTCTGGTTTTTCCTTCAGTGGAGTGAACATGGTGGATGTTAGGTATGTTTATCTATAAACATTTATTTTATCTCAAATAACAGGAGAATGGGCTCAAGTTGCATTGTTCGTATATAGAAGAAATCATTCACATAGAATAGTGCTTTATGACTTAAATCTCTATTCAACTTTTAATCTTCATACAGTTTCATTCATTACATTTAACTTTTGCTGATAAGTGAGCTAGAGCTGATATAAGACAAGAGAAAGTTTCTGGCTAATTCAGAACATTTTTCCCAATAAGAACAAGAAAAGGCTTTTAGACAGATATTCCTCATGTCCATGGAACTGTTATAGCCAAGCTGGAGGGTCCTTTCTTCTTGTGTTGAAGGATAAATTTCTAATATGATTATGGGTGTAAAAGTTTTCACAGTGTTTTATGCATTATAGCCACAGAATAACTGTTCTTTACTATTATTAATATTCCAAACTTTATAGCATAATCATGACATTTATATCATATGTAATTTTAATATCTCCAATATAAACTTGGCAGTTCTTTATTGCTTTTTTCCTTAAATATAATAGTATGAAAAGTATAATCTTGAGTATATGTGGAATGAGGTTGTCCAGGCTTTAGTGTCATTGTTTTCCACTTCTTCCTGAGTCTGTGAGAGACAAAGAGAGTGGCTTATTCATCATTATAAATAAATAACTTTGTTCTCTTTCTTCCCATTTGTTCTAAGCCTGCCCTCCAGTCTTGGCCTCTCTGCACTGACCCACACAGGTATCCATACTCCTGACACTATTTTCAGATGCTTTATTGTGGAGACTTGCCGGCTGCAGAAATTGATCCATTGCCATAACCCTATTCCTCTCCAAGGTCATATTATGTATCTTCTCCTATTGAAGGAGAAGTTTGCACTGACAATCACATCTGAGCATTTAAAACCTTATCACCTCAGAAAAGCTATCTGCTATTGTTCCTGTCTCTAGAGATTCTCTGTGAAAGAGAAATGCAAAGCAATTTAACTTCTGAGTGCTCACATTCTTTTCTGGTTATGAAGGGGGACATCACTCCTAGGTTGTATTTGAAAGTGTATTCCTTTACTTGAATGGGTCCCAAGACTAATCTTTAATGAATTGCATGAAGGATTTTTTCTTTTGAATGCTATATGAATTAATGTTTCCTTCTTTCCAGTTTCTGCTTTTCTATATCTATGGAGGGTTAATGTATATTTTGAAAAATTATCTGAGTACCTTGGATGAAAAGCATCACATAGCATGAAAATATATGATAAATAAATGTCATGTTAATTAGTTGCAATGGATCTGCAAAGATGCCCCAAGACTGTTTCTCCAATTCAGCACAGTGCAGTGTTTATCATATATACAAATTCAAGAACAGAATTTAGAGGTCTAAAAATCAATATACAAAATCAGAGGAAAATGTCAAGGGAGCCCACCAATAGCCAAGCAGACAGCCATCCTGAGACAGAAACAACACTGGATTTTAGTGCATGATGAGGTAAATGACTTTTTTAAAGAGCATATTTCAAACACACAAAATACATTTTTATTATTTCTAAGCATAATATGCCAAACTTAGGCTAATTTCTGTAGCTCCAGAGAGATTTATTTGACTACTGATGTAGTTAAGAGACAATGTGAAGAAGACATGGAGTAGATATGAGAGAAAACAGAAATCCAAGTGACTTGAGTCACACTGAATAAAATTTGAAAATTTTATTTGTGAGCTAGTCTCCAGGAATTTGAGCTCCTAAAGCATAGGATACATGTCTTTCATTCAGAGCTTGAGACATATAATTATAATAGTGTTTTATTTTGGCTATGTTTTCATAGGGGAAGAGAATTGCAGATGTGTCAAGGTTCATGTACATATTTCATCTATTTTTAGTTTTCTTCAGTCCCTTTCCTCTGCACTCATTACCTTATGTCTTTGATCATCCTGGGTAGACTTGCATATTATATCAAGAATAGAAGAATACAATTGGAGAGAGAAAAACAATAGTTAATATGGCTTAAACATGACTTGCAATATTGAGAAATATGAAGAAACAAAGAAAAGATATTATGGTCAGTTGTTGTGTTATGATACCTAAGATGTTGAAGACATACATTAATGGAGGAAATGTTAAGGACATTTTGTAATATGCCAACTTGGAACCATTTTGTAGCATTTTTAAAACTAAGTATTTTTTAGTTTTCAATTGTTGCTTGGGTTCTGCTATTACATTTCGTTGTATGCAATACTTAGCTATGATGATTTAGTTCAATATGGATTACATAAAAGTAAAAGTTTATCTCATAAAACCAAATTTTGTGAACTGAATTCTTATATTGAAGTCCTTATCTTAAGTTTCTAATAATTTGATTATATTTAGAAGTCATTAATGAAATAATAAAAGTGAAACTGAGGTTACTAGGGTGGGCCTTTGTTCAACAGGATAGGTATACTTATAAGAATAGAGGGGAGATAAAGCCTGGTAATATAGTAGATGAATGTGATCAAAGTACATTATATACATGTATGAAAATGTCACAGTTAAACCAATTATTTTGTACAAATAAATGTACATATTTAAAATGAATTTAAATAAGAAGTTATTACACATACACACACTGAGGAGGACCATGTAAGACCACAGAGAAGATATTATCCACAAGTCTAGGAGGGGTCCCCAGAAGGACCTAAAGGTGTCAACACCTTTACTTCAGATTTCTAATAGAATTGTGAGAGAATATTTCTGTTGTTTAAGCCATGTAGGCTGTAGCTTTTTGTTGAGGCAGCTCTAACAAATTAATACAGCCATAAATATATGTGTACTCAAAAGAGACTAGAATCAAGAAATAGAAATCTGCCACAAAGCCAGAAAATACTACAGATTTCATACAAACACTGATGACTATTTTCTGTCAAACACTGAAGACTATTTTCTTCATTTCTATGCTTATGAGTTAAAATATGGTTGTTATACAACTCCTAAATTTAGAGCTGTATTAAAAATATTAAGTTGCCATTTTTGAGTTCTTGATTTTATTCTCCAGAGAAAACTATTTGATCAACTAAGCTTAGTTAATTTTGTCTGACCCTTGAAAACAGCTATAACTAACTATAGTAGGTGTGACATATGGTATAAACATGATTGCAAGAATTCCATTGTGTGGGTTCCCATTATTGTATTTTTTGTAACTCCTCTACTAATTCCCTTATTGTGTTACTAATGCGGACATTCTTTAAAAGGAATAACTAAAATATTTAGCATTTTAATGTATTCTGTATGATGATATTTTCCTCTAAACATCCAGTTCATACTATTACCAGCAATGTATATAAATTAGTACATGATTATAACATGCAACACAAAGTTAGATTCTGTACCAGGAAGCATTTGTCTGTACAACGTGTTCTTAGAAACATACAAAGTAGAATATATGTTTATAACTGCTAGATCCATTCCAGATATATAAAATATTCTGTAGGATGACATGATGGCATAAATGTTTATGTTTGTGATTGATGGACTGAAGGAGGCAATAGAAAGAAGACAAAATTTAAGAATTCTACCAATAAAGAAATGAAAAGCAGGATAATTCCATTCCAAAAATAAATTTATACCATTCACATAGTCTAGGATAAGAGACAGACAGCTGAACAAATTAATCATTCAGCAGGTGGTTAAATAGCAGTGTGGCTATTGGGTATGCATTGTATTTTTTTCTCTAAATGGAAAGCAAAGTAAACATTTATTTTTAAGAATTTCAATTTAAAGGAAATCATTTGCACAACACCATCAGCATCTCAATCTTTTGAAATAATTTTCTATGCTATTCCAAGAATTCTAAAATAATGCTCCTTTTTATAGTTTAACTACTTGGCCATAAAAAACAGATCTGAATGTTGCCCTTCATGCTATAGTATCTAAAAGGAACACAGATTTTATTTCTGTGCTTGCAAATGATTTGTGACTCAAAAAAAGAACTGTTTGAAACTCAGACTGTGTAGTTGTGTTTAGCCATGTTCTGTTTGTTGAACCGTTTTCCATTTCTATTACTTTAACTTCAAAGTACAAGGGAGTTAGATTTTCAAACATTCATCTGTCTGAAAGAAGAACCAAACTGCACATTTAACCAGGTCTTCTTTTAACAAGCTTTACTAGTCAAGAGTTTAAATAAAAAACAAAAATAAAACATCAAATAAACATCCTGACTATATTTACATAATATTATCTTTCCTTTCACTAGTTTCCCAAGTAAAAGAATGTCCCCATAAATGAATCAAACACATAGTTATCAAAGAAGTAAAAATAGCAATAATATGTAATAAAATTTTAACATCTTTGTTCATAAAGAAAATGCAAATCATTAGCTCACTTATTTATTGGGCAGTTGTTCCTTTGAGGATTTGTTATTGGGGATTTAATTTTTTGATTTCCAGGTATATTTTAGATATGAGACTATTATCCATTGTATGGATAGTGACAATCTTCTCCTAATATGTGGGCTTTCTATTGATCTTGTTAGCTATGTCCTTTACCATGCAGAAATTCTAAAATTTCATGCAATCTCATTTGTCCAATCTTTCTTTGATTTGTTGTGTTTCTGGGTCTCTATTAAGAAAATTTCAGCCTATGCCAAGGAGACCTAGGGTTTCTCCTATTCCATCCTGTAATGTTTTCAGTGTCTGCTTGAATACAAGGTCTTTGATCCATTTGGAGTTGATTCTGGTGCAGGGTGATACATAAGGATCTAGCTTTAAGCTACACTAAGATTCCATGTCACCCCAGTCAAAATGACAATCATCAAGAAAACAAACAACAACTAATGACAAGGATGGGGAAATAAATTCTTATACACTGTGAATGGTAAAGTAAATTAGTGTAGCCACTCAGGAAATCATTATGGAAGTTCCCCATAAAACGTGAAGTAATACTAGCATATCTTCTACATGCCACTTATCTTATAGCTAAAAGAATTTAGATTGACATAAGGTAGAAAAGCCTGTTGGTTTTTGTAGCCCTAGTCATAATAGGAAAGCCATGAGCCATCTTATGTTCACGCATGAATGGATAATGGAAATTGTATATGTGTGTATACAGACAGACACACAATTGAATATTTTATTCTGCCATTAAAAAAGAATAAAATCACGCCCTTTTGTGGGAAAAATAGGGCCAGACACCATCATGTTACACAAAATAAGCCAGACTCTGAAAGATAAATATCTCGTTTTTTTAATACATGGACTGTAGTCTTCAAACAATGACAATAATATAAAATATCAGATCGAAAGAAGGGAAGAGAACAACAGGAAATAGTAATTGAGGTATATATGAAGTACATTGCATATGTTTATAAAAATAATGAAATGCACCAAAAGTAATTTTTAAAAAGGAGCAGACAGGATACAAACAGTACTAGAGGATGTGAATATGATCAAAGAACATGAGATACATGTATAGGAAAAGCATAATGAGACCCCTTTTATACTTAGAATATGCTAGTAAGATATTTAAAATAATTAATATTAAAAATGTTTATGTCATGGGAATTTGCATACATGTATGTATCATTTTAAATTACTTGCCAATATATGTTTTTAGGTCTGATGATAGCATGTACTATAATATATAGAAGCACACTTACAAGTATTTAGCTCTTGACTTGTCATTTAATGAAGAAACACTGATCAATAATGACTGCAATGACTACCGTCCTCATGAGGATAAAAAGGAAATTTTAACCTTCTCTCCAACCACAATGATCAAGGGTATGTTTTTCAATTCTTTCTCTTTTGGACTCATCAAAAAAAGTTAAAGATTCTATGAGACTCTACCTCAATTGTTAGGTGCTAAGTCATCAAAACAAAGTCAAAAAATGTATAAGAGTTGAATTTCACTGGTGGTTGGTACGCCACTCTTGGGGCCAAAAAGCAGCAAGTGCAAATAACTTTGAAGTGGACTATGAAGGCTGGCTAAAATTTGGCACTCTTATTAACTGTCATTCACTAGTTTCAACTACATCTATTTCTGAAGGGACTTTTCAATCTTAAACTCAGAAAAATCTGGAGATAACTGATATCACAACACTTTCAGGGAGGGATCCGGGAAGATGGCGGAGGAAAAGCTGGAGGCATAACAAGCTCTCCCATAGAAAGCAGTTTTAGAGTTCCAGTGAACAGTCCTAAGCCAGAGAATCACACCAAGTGTGGCATCACAGGACAGAGTTAGGTCAGAGAGGGAAAATCCAGGCAAGGAGACACATCTGAGATCTTGGCAGCAGCTGCCGCTGCGGCGGCAGCGGCGGCAGCAGCGGCCGTACTGCCATACCTGAAACAGAAAGAGTCCGGGACAAAAGAGCCAGACGCGGCAGGCGAGTGGATTCTACTCAACACCAGCAAGAATCGACAAGGAGCAGACATCTTCATCCTGCATTTCGCAGACCAGAGACGACCCAGGAACCAAGACTTGGCGTGAGTAGAAGTCTGATGTCCTCACTCCTTCTCAGGGAGAGGACGGAAGGCCATCCCTCCCCCCCAGTACCGGAGATCTCCATCTTGGATACCGACAAAGCTCGGCGGAGCTGCTAGCTCCAACTCAGGCCTTGGAATAAAACTAGGGTCATTTAACAGGTCACAAGAACTTAACAGCAGCGTGACCTGCCAGACTCAGCTCCACCCAGGGAAAAGTCACCCAGTTCCAGCGCCAGCTCTAGGAGTGACTTTCTTCATCCAGTAATCAGAGCCAGAGGCTGCCCCTCCCTTTAGCAGCCTCGACAAACAACTGAAATTCAGTAAACAGAAACCCTGAGAGTGGCTCCAGGCTGGGCTCTGTGAGTTTCTCACAAACTAGCCCCGGGAAAAGCTACTGTTTGCTGAAAGGTCTCAACTCTACCCAGAACCTAGCCTCATCACCGCATCTCCAAACTTGAAGAAAAAGCCATCTCCCTCTTTTGTGATAGTCAAAGCACACCCCCCTCCCATTGAACTAACTTGGGAGGAGGATCGAAAAATCCTGGGTAAAGCAGAGCATTTTTCTGCCTGTCCAAACAAACTGACTTAAGACACCAAACAAGCCTCAGGATCACAAGCAGACCAGAGACTCCAACCAGAGGCTGATTACATACACAAGGGAAATACAGGATTTTTCCCAACCTTCCCACAAAAAATCAAAGAACTTTTTTTTTATACCTTTTACAAAATTTGTTTTTTCTTTTCTAAAACTTTTTTTAATTTTTACCTTTTTTGAAAAAAAATGTTTTCTAGCAACTGTTTTTTCCCCCTTATAATCTTTATTTTAGGGATACATGTGTGTGTGCATTTTTCTTTGTTTGTTTTTTTTTCTCTTTTTAAAAAAATTTCTTTTTGTTTTTTGCTTAGCTTGACTGAACTTCTGATCTTTTTTTTTTCTCTCTTCCTTATCCTTCTCACCTTTTCCTCTCTTTTGTTCTTCTTTATGGGACTTAATTGTTGTTCTGCACATCCTCAGATAAACTATTAGACTCTATCCTCTATTGTGTACACACTTAATCCACAAATTTATTACTCAATTCAAAACTTCTGAGACTTAAATTCCTTAATAGCAGTACTATCTCTTTATACCTATATAATATTTTAAGTATTTTTATTTTTAAGTTTTTCACATCTCCTTTATATCCCTCCGCTTCTCTCAATATATTCACGTTCTTTGAATAGACTGTTCTTGAATCTGCATGTTATTAACTTTTATTTTTCTATATTTTCTGGTGTCTTTTTTTCCCTTTCTCTTTCTTCTTGTTTTCTCTCCCTCTACTTTTATCCTATGTAACCTATTTCCTGCTTTGAGACTAGGACTTAGTTAAGGTAACTTTCCCTGTACCTTCCCACATCACTCTATTCCTTTTTTTTTTTTTGTCGGTCGTGGGGCTTGAACTCTGGGCCTGGGCGCTGTCCCTCAGCTCTTCAGCTCAAGGCGAGCGCTCTACCACTTGAGCTACAGCGCCACTTCCGGTTTTCTGGTGGTTTATTGGAGATAGGAGTCTCACGGTTTCTCCTGCCCGGGCTGGCTTTGAACCGCGATCCTCAGATCTCAGCCTCCTGAGTAGCTAGGATTACAGGTGTAAGCCACCAGCGCCTGGCTCTATTCCTATTTTTTACCCACATCTCCCCCTAACCCTAACAATTTCTGGTTTACCAAATTCTTCTTTGCGGTTTGTAGTCCATTAATATATAGTTGTTTGATGTTGAATAGAGGTATCTGTTCAACTAGATTGTATCTGCAGACTATTGACTGTGCAAATTCAGACTTTGGTTGATGCTTGCCTTAAGTTAGTGTTCTAGCACAAAACTGGTGTTACTTTCATCCCAAATGGGCAGAGTAAGCTGGAAAACCACAAGAAAAATGGCAAGTCAGGGTAACTCCACTCCCACTCATGATTACCAGGGGACAGAACAGATAATGAATAATCCAGAGGAGAGTTCCCAAATAGCTCTACAAACACTGCTGGCAAACATGATAAATGAAAAGATTGAAAATATACAAAGAACACTCTATGAGTGTGATAGGGAGAGAGAGGAGGCAATCCAAAGGTTTTTACAGGAATATCATGAGCATGAGCAAGCTACTCAAAAACTGCTACAGGATTTGCATGAGCAGCTTGAGAATACTCAAAGAGAAAGGCAGGAATGGCGTGAACAGGCTGAGAACACTCAAAGAGAACTACAAGAATGGCATGAACGGGAGGAAGCTAAGCAAAGAGTAATACAGGAATTGAGAGAGCAGGATGAGAATACACAAAAATCACTAAAGGCATTCATGGGATCCATTAAAAAAGAGCTGAAGGAAGTTAGGGAAACCACAAAGGCAATCCTGAATGGAACCCAACACAAGGAATGGGAGTCCAAGGAAACCATAACCAATCAACTAAGTGATCTGAGAATAAACACTGAACACCAAATTAAGGAAGTAAAGAAGTCCATACAAGATCTGAAACAAAGCACCAACAAAGAATTTGAAGCCATCAAAGCTGACCAATAAGAAGGAAAACAAATAAAAAACAAAGTAGAAAGTATTGACAGCAGATTAGACCATGCAGAAGATCGAATCTCAGGGATTGAAGATAGCCTAGATATTATAGAGAAAGAACATACAACCATCCAAGACAAGTCCAAGAAATATGATAGATCTATTCAACACTTGGAAGACACCATCAGAAGGCCTAATCTAAGGATAATGGGTGTAGAGGAGAACCTAGAAACAGAAGTTAACGGTCTAGCAAATTTGTTTAACAGGATCCTAGAAGAGAACTTCCCAAACATGCAAAAAGATAGGCCTATTCAGAAACAAGAAGCTTTTAGAACTCCAAATAGACCAGATCAGAATAGGACATCCCACCATCACATTGTAATCCACACAGGATCAACTCAGACCAAGGAAAATATCCTTAAAGCTGTCAAGGAGAAAAGATTAGTCACCTATAAAGGGAAACCAATTAGAATCACCTCAGATTTCTCAGCAGAGACAATCAAAGCCAGAAGAACCTGGAATGATGTATGCCATGCCCTAAAAACAAACAACTATCAACCAAGAATATTGTACCCAGCTAAATTCTCCTTCATAACTGAAGGCCAAATAAAAACCTTCCATAGCAAAGAACAATTGAAACAATACATGTCTACCAAACCAGCCCTACAAAAGTTTCTTAAAGATGTCCTACACACAGAAAACCAACAAGACCACAATAAAGGCCAAGAAACTGCACCCAAACTGAGAATCCAAGAACCACAGGAAGAACTCACTGTTTGTAACCCCCAAGAAGGTGGATAACATGGCAGGAACTCCCAAATACCTCTCAGTCCTATCTCTTAACGTTAATGGACTTAACTCTCCAACTAAGCGGCATAGACTGTCTAGTTGGATTAAAAAACAAGATTCTGCTATCTGCTGCCTTCAGGAGTCACATCTTACCAGTAAAAACAAACACATTTTCAATGTTAAAGGCTGGAGCAAAATCTACCAAGCAAACAGCCCCCATAAACAGGCGAGAGTTGTAATCCTAATATCAGATAAAATAGACTTCAAATTAAAATTCATGAGAAGAGATAAAGAAGGTCGCTACATACTAATTATGGGATCTCTCCTTCAGGAGGATATTACAATTCTAAATATCTATTTGCCAAACAATGGAGCACCCAAATTTATCCAAGAAACACTACTTTCCCTCAAATCCCACATAGATCCAAAGACATTAATTGTTGGGGATTTTAACACACCACTTTCCCCACTAGATATATCAACTCGGCAAAAACTCAACAGAGAAACTGCAGATCTAAACAGCTACATAGATCAACTAAATTTAACAGACATCTACCGAATATTTCACCCAGCAGCA
The DNA here is from genome assembly GCF_019054845.1 of Dipodomys spectabilis. NCBI lineage: Eukaryota > Metazoa > Chordata > Mammalia > Rodentia > Heteromyidae > Dipodomys > Dipodomys spectabilis. The sequence goes on along the minus strand of NW_024871033.1, from coordinate 763,210 downwards.
TCAAAATACACGTTCTTCTCAGCAGCACATGGAACATTTTCTAAAACAAACCACATTTTAGGCCACAAAGCAAACTTGTCCAAATTCAGAAACATTGAAGATATACCTTGCATTCTCTCTGACCACAAGGGAATAAAATTAGAACTCAACACCAAAAGCCACCAAAGAAAGTCCAGTAACACATGGAGGCTGAACAACACACTGCTGAATCATGAGTGGGTCATGGAAGAGATTAGAAAGGAAATTCAAATGTTCATGCTATTCAACAAAAATGACCACACAAATTACCAACTCCTCTGGGACACAGCAAAGGCAGTACTCAGAGGCAAGTTTATAGCTCTGAGTTCCTACTTCAACAAATTGGAGAGATCAGAAACCAACAATTTAATAAGAGATCTGAACCTCCTTCAAAAAGAGCAGCAAGGTAAACCCCAATCCAGTAGACAGAAAGAATAATTACAATTAAAACAGAATTACATGAATTAGAATCCCAAAAAAACTATAAAAATATCAACAAAACAAAGAGTTGGTTCTTTGAAAAAATTAACAAAATTGACAGACCCTTAGCAAATCTTATCGGAAAAAGAAGAGAACACACCCAGATACATAAACTCAAAGATGAGAATGGAAACATCACCACAGAAACAACCAAGAATTAGAACATTATAAGGGAATAATTCTCAAAACTTTATGCTAATAAGTTTGAGAACTTGGCAGAAATGGACCTTTTCCTAGCAAATATTGACATGCCAAAACTAAATGAAGATGAGTTAAACCAGGTTAACAGGCCCATATCAAGCATTGAAATAGAAACAGCAATAAGAGACCTCCCAGCTAAGAAAAGTCCAGGAACAGATGGTTTTACAGCGGAATTCTTCAAGGCCTTCAAAGCAGAGCTCACATCAATACTCCTCCAACTCTTCAATGAAATTGAAAGAGAAAGTTCACTACCGAACACATTCTATGAAGCCATCATATCCCTCATCCCAAAACCAGGCAGAGACTCATCAAAGAAAGAGAACTAGAGACTCATCTCTTTGATGAGCATTGATGAAAAACTTCTCAACAAAATTTTGGCCAAGCGACTTCAACAATTCATCCAAAAAATCATACACCACAATCAAAAAGGATTCATTTCAGGGATGCAAAGCTGGTACAATATATGCAAATCAATTAATATTATTCATCACATCAACAGGAGCAAGGATAAGAACAACATGGTTATCTCAATAGATGCAGATAAAGCATTCCACAAGATCCAACACCCCCTTATGATGCAGGTTTTGGAAAAATTAGGAATCCATGGAACATTCCTCAATACAATAAAGCCTGTATATGACAAACCTACAGCCAGCATTATACTTAATGGGGAACAACTAAAGCGATTTCCTCTTAACTCAGGAACAAGACAAGGATGTCTACTCTCTCCACTTCTCTTCAATCTAGTATTAGAATGCTTAGCTACAGCAATAAGGCAAGATGCAAACATAAAGGGGACCCAAATAGGGAAAGAAGAAATAAAACTCTCCCTCTTTGCAGATGACATGATCATGTATTTCAAGAGTCCCATGGACTTGACTCCCAAATTACTCAAGCTGATTCAAAACTTTGGCAAAGTAGCAGGGTATAAAATTAACACTCAAAAATCAATGGCTTTTCTGTATGCCAACAATGAGAAAAGTGTGGCTGAAATTAGGAAAGTTTGTAATAGCTCCTCAAAAAATAAAATACCTAGGAATTAAATTAACCAAAGAAGTGAAGGACCTCTATGATGAAAATTTTAAAATCTTGAAAAAGAAAATCCAAAGAGAACTTAGAAAATGGCAAAACTTCCCATGTTCCTGGATTGGAAAGATTAACATCGTGAAAATGGCAGTACTTCCCAAGGCTATCTGCAAATTCAATGGAATACCTATCAAAATTCCAACCTCATTCTTCAAGGAAATAGAAGAGGCAATCCAAAAATTTATACGGAACAATAAAAGACCCCGAATAGCAAAAACGCTCCTCAATGGAAAGAACACTGCTGGTGGATTATAAATACCAAATTTCAAACTCTACTATAAAGCCATAGTAATCAAAACAGCTTGGTACTGGCATAAGAACAGACCTCAGGACCAATGGAATAGACTTGAAAACCCAGAAATGAACCTACAGACCTATAACCAACTAATCTTTGAGAAGGGAGCTAAAAAAATAGAATGGAAGAAAGACAGCCTCTTCAGTAATTGGTGCTGGCAAATTTGGTTAACTACTTGCAGAAAACTAAAACTAGATCCTTATATATCACCCTGCAGCAGAATCAACTCCAAATGGAACAAAGACCTCGAAGTCAAAGCAGACACTCTGAAAACATTACAGAATGGAATAGGAGAAACCCTGGTTTTGGGTGGGGGGAGGGTAGGAAGGGATGTGAAGTGTAAACAAAGGAGGAGGCTGCAATGCTTGATGAGAAATGTAATCATTATCTTGCCCATGTAATTGTAACCCCTCTGTACAGTATGTTCGCAAAAAAAATAAAAATTTAAATTAAAAAAAAAAACCACTTTCAGGACTTGGAAAAAATTATATTAAGTGAAGTAAGCCAGGCACAAAGAAACAGCTCCCATAGTTTCCCTTATTTGCAATAACTAGTTTATGTCTAGAACAAACAGAAAATGTCAAAAGCTATGTACATATGACCACAGAAGATGATGTTAAGTGAAATGAACCCCAAGATAGGGACACAAGTGTTTTTTTTTCTTTCTTGCTATTGCTTTTTTTAAAAAATATACTTATAGTGTACTATGTAATTTTTTTTGTTTCTTCAAAAAAATTTTTTGGGTCCAATCATGGGGCCTGAACTCTGGGCCTGGGCATTGTCCCTCAGCTCTTCAGCTCAAGGCTAGCGCTCTACCACTTGAGCCACAGTGCCACTTCCGGCTTTTTTTCTGCTTATGTGGTGCTGAGGAATCAAACCCAGGGCCTCAAGCATGCAAGGCAAGCACTCTACCACTGAGCCACCTTCCTAGCCCCATTTTTTATTTCTTTTGTATGTTCTTCCCCCATGGTATAACACCTGTTTTCACTGTTTTTGATTCCAGTGCCCTGCATCTTGAATATACACTTTTCTAATTTGGGGAGGGGAAGGAAAAAACAAAATGCTTAAATATGGATACAAGTTGACCCATTGTAACAGTGAGATGTATAAGATACTATGTTGAAAACAAACTTTACCATTTGTAGGGGGGAGGGAGGTAGGAGTTTGGGAAGCAGGGAGGGAAAGGATGGTAGGGGAAAAACAAAGGAGGAGGTAACAATGCTCAATAGGATATTCGCTCATTATCTACTCATGTAACTATAACCCCACTGTACACTATTTTTACAATAAAAACATATTAAAAAATCACTTTCAGATCTTGGATACATTCATAACTTGTAAGTGAAAACTGAAATTTAATTTACACTTCAGGCCAGAATAATTAATCTCTGATGATTAGTAATAGATATAGATTCAATACTTCTCGTTTTGTTAGTGATTCTTTACTCATTAAGAAATGAGTAAAGAAATGTATTCTTGTAATTTATTCATAAAATAAATACTTATCTTGGGGCCCAATTGAATGCTGACATTGGATTAGATACAAATAATCCAGTGGTTAGAAAGTCTTTTGGCTCTATTTTCTTCCTTTGAATAGCTTGGCATAAACCTTCTTACAGTCAATATCTTTTTGTAGTAGAAGCAAAATCTTTTTGTAAAGGAAAATGTGGCAAGTTCTAAACTTGAAATCTCTTTTCTCTTGGTCTTATACTTATTTTCTAATGCTATGATACAGACATCTGTTACTTCTCCTATGACCAGATGAGAAAATGAAGAGTACATCTCTACTTTTGTACCTCATTGCTGGAGCTATCAATTTCCAGGGCTAATGAATCAGCCCTAAAGTTCCTACTAGAACGCGACTGTTTAACACATAGAAGAGAGAGAGAGGTTGTGGGAAGAAATTGTTTAACTACTTGTAGAAAACTAAAGCTAGATCCTTATATATCACCCTGCACCAGAATCAACTCCAAATGTATCAAAGACCTCGAAGTCAAAGCAGACACTCAGAAAACATTACAGGTCTCCTTGGCTCAGGCCGAAATTTTCTGAATAGAGACCCGGAAACACAACAAATCAAAGAAAGGTTGGACAAATGGGATTGCATAAAGTTGCAGAGCTTCTGCATGGCAAAGGACATAGCTAGCAAGATCAATAGAAAGCCCACAGATTGGGAGAAGATCTTTACTAGCCATACAACCGACAAGGGTCTCATATCTAAAATATACTTGGAACTCAAAAAATGAAATCCCCCAACAACAAATCCTCAAAGAAACAACTGCCCAATAAATAAGTAGGCTAAAGACTTAAAGAGAAACTTCTCTGAAGAAGAAAGAAGGATGGCCAATAGACACATGAAGAAATGTTCAACATCCCTAGCCATAAAAGAAATGCAAATCAAAAGAACATTGAGATACCACCTCACCCCAGTTAGAATGGCAAAAATCAAGAACTCTAACAACAGATACTGGAGAGGATGCGGACAGAAGGGAACCTTACTTCATTGTTGGTGGGAGTGTAAACTTGTTCAACCACTTTGGAAAGCAGTATGGAGGTTCCTGAAAAGACTTCACATAGAGCTCCCCTATGACCCAGCAATCCCACTTTTGGGCATTTACCCAAATGTTTACAAACAAGACCACACTAAAGCTACCAGCACAACTATGTTTATTGCAGCATTATTTACCATAGCTAAGATATGGCACCAACCCAGATGCCCCTCAGTAGATGAATGGATCAAGAAAATGTGGTATATATACACAGTGGAATTCTATGCCTCCATCAGAAAGAATGACATTGCCCCACTGGTTAGGAAATGGAAAAACTTGGAAAGAATTATATTAAGTGAAGTAAGCCAGGCCCAAAGAAACATAAGTCCCATGGTTTCCCTTATTTGCCATATCTAGTATATGTATGCGTCAAGCAGAAAAGGTCAGATAATGTGTTGTTAGGAAAATGAACCCTTAGATATGTATTTTAATGTTTTTTTTCCTTCATGCATGTTTCTAACGCATTTATAAGATTATCTCTTTGTTGCTTTGTATGTCCCTCCCCCACAGTATAACCCCTACTTTCACTATATTTGATGTCAATTTAACTTGTGGAGGAGATAGGGAAAAACAAGTCGTTTAAGGATACAGGTGGACCTGTTGCAACAATGAGAAGTACAAGTTGTCATGTGGAAAACGAGCTTTACAAAGTTGGTGCGGGGGTGGGGGGGTGGGGAGGAGGCTGGGAAGGCATGGGAAGGGTAAACAAAAGAGGAGGCTGCAATGCTTGATAAGAAATGTACGCATTATCCTGCCCATGTAATTGTAACTCCTCTATACAATATGTTCACAAAAATAAAAATAAAAAAAGATGTTCAATGTGAATTCAGAAACTTATTTGCTATTAATTGGGTGTGAAAATAGTTATAAAAAAACTATATGGACACCAAATAACATATGCCAAGGTACTACATTGGAAGAAGAGTGAGTATGAAGGGACCAAAAACACCTAGTGAAGATAAAATATAGTGGGCGATAAGGTAGTATAAATGGACGAACCTATAACAAATCATGTTATATGAAATAAGGCAGGCTTAGAAAAGCAGTGCATGTTTTTTTCTCAAGTATGAAAGCTAGATAAGAAACAGGAAATATTAAAAGGTAGATACTTTGGCAATGACTTACTTTACTACAGAAGGACAAATTATGAAGAGGAAAAAAAGGAGAAGCATTTCCATTTTCTACACAGGGAACAGAAATACAAGATATGGCAGGGAGAGACCATAATGCAGATTTCAGATCAAATTTATATATAGCTGAGTCCACCACAGATCACCTGCGTGAAACATATCTGTTACCATGGCAGAGGTGGCTGTGGTATCATGGAGAAGGTTTATGGCCATTACTTTGTGAAGCTGGAAGATGGACCCTTTCCGCACCCATGATGGAGTCTCCCATGCCAAGGAGTACATTCAGAAGCTGTGCAAACTGCATCATCATTCACAATCCGTGATTAGTTCAAATTCACAGAAATGTTGCCATTTCTTTTAAAAATAAAGAAAAATAATTTAAAAGTGAAGATATGTAATAGATGTTGATTCATTTATATTACTAAAGTAGTTGTACTTGTTCAGATACCAAAATGCTAAGGACAAGGCTATAGAAGAAAAATGCATGTATCTGCAATATATTAAAATGTCAATCATGAATGAGTTGGATGTAGGGAAGAAGGAAAGGGGAATGTATTAAAGGGAACTGATTAAGGATTAGAAGACATGATTCAATTGTTTTCCTATATTAGGACTCTATTATACTTTCACAAATGTAAGAGCTAAGAAAGCCTTGGGGCTTTACAGATCTTGCCCTTTTACTGTCCTTTATAAGAAGGCATAGCTGTTACACTTGATATCACACTGTTAAGAAATAGAAGAATCAGGATTCAGTCTAGTGTTTTTCTACTTGCATCCACAATGGTGGCTCACTCCTGAATGATCTTTTTAAAAATTGATATTGTAAAGGTGATGTACATGGTGGTTACAGTTACATAAGTCAGATAATGAATTCATTTCCTTTTAAAAAGTGTCAACTCTTCCCTATGTTTATTGCAGCATTATTTACCATACCTAAGATATGGAACCAACCCAGATGCCCCTCACTAGTTGAATGGATCAAGAAAATGTGGTTTATATACACAATGGAATTCTATGCCTCCATCAGAAAGAATGACATTGCCCCATTTGTTAGGAAATGGAAAGACTTGGAAAAAATTATATTAAGTGAAGTAAGCCAGGCCCAAAGAAACAGGTCCCTTGGTTTCCCTTATTTGCAATAATGAGTATATGTCTGAGACAAGCAGACAAGGTCAGCTAAATTGATGTTAGGCGAAATGAACCCCAAGATAAGGACTCAAATGTTTTTCTTTCTTGTGATTGTTTCTAACATACTTATAAGATTATTTCTTTGTTGCTTTTTGTGTCCCTCCCCAACGATATAACCCCTGTTTTCACTGTATTTGATGTTAGTATAATTTGTGGAGGGGAAGGGAAAAAACAAATTGTTTAAATAAGGATACAGGTGGACCCATCACAACAATGAGATGTACAAGATATTATGTCAAAAATGAACTTTACAACTTTGGGGGGGGTGGGAGGGAAGGGGAGACAAAAGAGGAGGCAACAATGCTTGATAAGAAATGCACTCATTACCTGGCCCATGTAATTGTAACCCCTCTGTATGGTATTTTCATAATAAAAAACTAACTAAATAAATAAATATATCCAATCTTGAAATGACTGATAATTTCACTGCACCTATCCCCTCACATTTGGGAATTTTTATGTAATAGGGAAATATGAGGGACAAAATATGAGCTCATACACTGATGTGCATCACTCTGCAGTAGCAGTGCATATAACCAATGGATTTGAAATCAGTGGGAAGGAATTTATCAAAATCATTTCAAAACCTTTGGACTGAGGAAATGATACATTCTGATATATGTACTTTTTCTTGATAATTGTACTACTTTATCATTTCCCATTCTTTAAGGAAGTTCTTAGAGACAAGCAATCAAACATTCTGCCACTGTGGGTTGGCTTTTGATGAACTACTTAGAAATCTACCTCTGCTCGGATGAGTCCCATGGAGATGATGATGTGTGGTATTGTCACAGAAGATAGTAATTAGAGAGGTGAAAGAATGGAGGCCTTTAAAAAGGACTTTCTTTTCCAATGGGACGTCTCTCCTCTGTGAAGTACTGAAAGCAATGTGCAAGAAAGTTTCAAGGCCTGGCATGGTGATACACACCTGTGATCCCAGCCACTTGGGATTCAGAGGTAGGAAGATCACGGCTTAGGATACAAAGTACAAAACATCATTCAAAAATAACTGAGGGATTGGTGGTGTGGCTCAACAAATAGAGTATCTGCCTCGCAAACATGAGGCCTTAATTTAAAATCCAATACTACCAAAATTTATATGTCATAAATCTGTTCTGAATTTTAAAAATAAAAGTCATAGCCTTCCCTTTCCTTTCTTCTTCCTTGTCTATACTCATCATTTTCATTTTCTTCATTTGTTCGGCTTTCCTTCACTTTTTTTCCAAAGAAGACAGAATAAAACATTTGTGTTTTACTTGGTTTGGTAGCCATTGCGATACAAATGCAGATGTGGGAGTCTAAGAGGCAAAGTGGATATCTGTTTGTGAGGAATATGTGTGATGTAATAGCCTGAGAATGATGAAGAATGAAACCCCATGGAGGAATGGCCCAGTGTGTGATTTAAGAGAAGAACATAGATCTAGAACAGAAACTCTTCTGGAGTGGTCTACCTTGGCTGAAACATGGTATAATTTAGTGTGTGCTGTTTTGGTGAAATATGACTTAGTGCACACGGAATTAAAGATTTAGTGCAAATCATCAAATTATTGCTGAAATGAAGCTGTTCACATGTGGAGTAGTTGTAACAACTCCACCTATATTCCATATGAGGTTATATTGAAATTCAGTAGGGATAAGAAGAGTCATTGAATAGAGTTAAAAGTAGAACAATGGAGAGAGCATTGGGCATAAAAAGAGGAATTGATCAAATTAAAATTAACACGTTAAGTGGAAGACAGTGTCTTCTGCTTGGAGAAGAGAGCTACAAATTTGAGAAAGAAGCATGTTAGAAGGATCAGTGTTCTTGGATTGGAACTGAAGTCCACTTAATAAATTCATGGTTTTAATGTGTGTATATAAATATAGATTTGTTTCTATATTTTGGCATATATGTGCTTCCCTCTGTGTGCGTGTGCAGGCATGCATACTCTGTCCGATAAGAGGACCTTGGAGGGCTGGGAAGGTGGCTCAGTGGTAGAGTGCTTGCCTTGCATGCATGAGACCCTGGGTTCGATTCCTCAGCACCACATAAGCAAAAAGAAAAAAAGCCAGAAGTGGTGCTGTGGCTCAAGTGGTAGAGCGCTAGCCTTGAGCTGAAGAGCTGAGGGACAGCGCCCAGGCCCAGAGTTTAGGCCCCACAACCGGACCCAAAAAAAAAGAGGACCTTGGAGTAGCAACATCCTAATATTACTGAGCCATCGTCAAGAATATAGTTTCCTCTAAATAATTCTTGAGAAATGGCTGATTTCAGGACTGAGACAAGGAGAGTATGCCATGAACCTAGAAATCTTTGATTTGTAAGAAAGTAGTTCTGTCTTAATGTTGAGAGTGTGCAAAAGAATACAAATAGCTTTAACTGGATACTAACTAAATCAGGAATGATTTAAGTATAAAAATAAGTAAAAAAATAATTGGTGGGGATTGTGGTTCAAGACAAAGTTCTGATTTCAAACCCCAGTACCATCAAATAATTATAATCCATTCAATAAACTATGTAACCATGAATCTATACTAATTAATGAATAAACCAAAAGTATTATAAAGACCTTAATATTTTCATAGATTTGGAGTATCTTACCCCAAAACACTGATTACAAAAGGTAAAAATGAATAACAGCTGGGCACCTTAACCCTAGCTAGTCAGGAGGCTGAGATCTGAAAATAATGGTTTGAAGCTAGCTGGGGCAAAAATAATTGATGAGACTCTTATCTCCATTCAATCACAAAAAGCCAGAAGTGGAGCTGAGGTGGTAGAACGCTAGCCTTGAACGCAAAAGCTCAGAGACAACACCCAGACCTAGAGTTCAGAGTTTGAAGAACTATTCTAGTGTCAAAATGATTTGAGCAACCAAAATAAATACATTGTGAACTATCATCCCTTTTCTACAAAGAACATTATTAGGACAACTGGGGAAAATTGAATGAGTCTGTAAAAGATATGTGATAATGATGTAGCCACATGAATTTCTTATGTTGATAGTTGCTTGTGGTTATATTAGTAAAGTGCCTTTCATGGTACAAAATACACAACAATGATGTGTCATATACAGACAACTTATTCTCCAATGGTTCAGGAGAAAATTGTTCTTTGGTCTGTGCCCTTATATTTGTTTTTAGTTTTATATTTTTTTATTTTTATTGTGAAAATACCATACAGAGGGGTTACAATTACATGGGCAAAGTAATGAGTACATTTTTTATCAAGCATTGTTGCCTCCTCCTTTGTTTCCTCTTCCCATCCCTTCCCATCTCCACTCTCTCCCCTTGGTCCCTCTACCCCCCCACCCAAGTTGTAAAGTTCGTTTTTTGACATAACGTCTTGTACATCTCGTTGCAATGGGTCCACCTGTATCCCTATTTAAACAATTTGTTTTTTCCCTTCCCCTCCACAAATTATATCAACATCAAATACAGTGAAAACAGGGGTTATATCGTGGGAGAAGGTCATAAAAAGCAACAAAGAAATCATCTTATAAATATGTTAGAAACAATCACAAGAAAGAAAAAAAACATTTGAATATTTATCTTGAGGTTCATTTCACCTAACATCAATTTATCTGACCTTGTCTGCTTGTCTCAGACATATACTCGTTATTGCAAATAAGGGAAACCATGGGACCTATGTTTCTTTGGGCCTGGCTTACTTCACTTAACATAATTTTTTCCAAGTCTTTCCATTTCCTAACAAATGGGGCAATGTCATTCTTTCTGATGGAGGCATAGAATTCCACTGTGTATATATACCACATTTTCTTTATCCATTCATCTACTGAGGGGCATCTGGATGCAAACATAAAAGGGATCCAAATAGGGAAAGATGTGCCCTTATATTTGTAAGCTACCTTAGGTTTTTCATGATTATGTGTACATGTGTTTATTAAAGGGAGGTGATAGTGTAGTAGTGATTGAGAAAATATGTTCTGAAAAATATGGAAGACCAAGGTCTTATTCTTGGCTATACCACTTAATAGTTGTGTAGAAACTGTCTGAGTTTAGCTATATGAAATATTCTTTTTTTTGAAATATTCTTATAAAGAAAATTACATTCTCACTGGGCTTTTATTTCACTTTTATGTGATCTGAGATCATCCTATTTTCCTATATCTTTCTGTCTTCCTGTCTATCTATACTTATGCTGATCCTAGGGCTTGAACTCAAGGCCTGGGCACAGTCCCTGAACTTTGTACTCTGGGCTAACACTACCACTTGAGCCAAAGCTCCATTTCTGGCTTTTTAGTAGTTTATTGGAAATAAGAGTCTCATACAGTTTTCTGTGTGGGCTCACTTCATACCATGATTCTCAGATCTGAGACTTCTGACTAGATAAGATTACAGACCTGAACCACCAGCTCCTGTATGAAAAACTACTGTGGAGACATTGTCACAGATTATTATTTATTTAGCTAAAGCACTAATGAATAAAAAATTTGAGTTTAAGGTAGTCAGGATATTCACTACTGAGTTCAGTTAGCATACTAAACTTTAGCTAAGCAAGGAACTTTCTAACATTCACATGGACATTTTCTTCCCGTAGTTTGGATATATGAATTAAGGAGCTGATATTTTGAAATTGGCTAATGGCTTCATGGATATTGCAAGAGATTTCAAAATTGTTTGAGGTGAACTTTCCAAATAGAGAATTGGGAAACTACATTTGTTTGTAAGTCATTAGTCTGAATTTTGAGGTTCTCTGGGAACTGCCTCTTTATTTTTCCTTTGCCACACTTTGTACTCAATAGTGACATTTATGTTATATCAAGTTTTTTGGTGAGAAAACATATATGTTGTATTATTTTCATATAACAATCTACTTTGGCAATGAGCTGTCAGTTTTACCTCTATGATCATCAAAAAAGTATAAACCAGCTAGAATAATTTGCTAGTAAAAAATGACACAGCAAACATACACTAATAATGAGCACACCAATAAAAAATTACTTGTGGATGAAATTTTTTTTGTCAGGCCTGAAATCTGGGCCTAAGCACGGTCCCTCACCTCTTCAGCTCAAGGCTAGTGCTCTACCATTTGAGCTACAGCACCACTTCTGGTTTTCTGGTGCTTTATTGGAGATAAGAGTTTCATGGATTGTCTTGCCTGGGCTGACTTTGAACCATGATCCTCAGAGCTCAGCCTCCTGAGTAGCTAGGATTACAGGCGTAAGCCACTGGCGCCCAGCTGGATGAAAATTTTTAACTGATCTTAACTTCTTCCTGTCATATTTATACAAGAATTTTAGACTATATTTTTGGGCCCATGATATTAATGGGAGCTTGCATAGACATTTATTCTAGTATATTTATTAATTTTTCTTGGTTGTATTGTTCATGGGATCATGCTATTTCTATTTGGAATGTTTATGCATATTTTTTGTATGCAGTTGCACTTTTTTGTGGTTTAGTTATTTTAATTACACATTTTATTTTAAGGTTATTACTCTATCATAGGTCTTATTAGTTTTTCAATTATTACTCTGTTCTTGCTTTTATGTGCATGGAAAGCAAGGTTGAGGCAACAGAGAGAGCTAGATCTAGCCTTGCAATCCAGGAAAGCACAGCTTCTTAGTCAGCCTATCTTTCTGATACATTTCTGAAAAATAGTCAGAAGGAATAAGAATGAAATGTGGCAGCAGCCTAGTTCTAAGCACTGCCTTCTAATAAACTTGAACTACCCAATATACCTTGATTTCTTTTTCTGGGTGGAAGGGGATTGGAATAGACTCTTTTGTTAGAGCTTTTTAAATTACTGCTTGCAAGCATTTGACACAGAGGGAAAGCAAAAGCAACTCAACAAAACAAATATAGTCACTGAATTCTATTGATATTTCTAGTAATAAATGCTACCACTATATTTTCCTATAAGAAAAATAAAATAAAAAAATTTCCAATGAATCTTGGCAATCCGTAGATCAATTCTAATTTCTTAAAATAAAAATAGTGACTATGCATAGCTTCTTGGAACATTGTTTTTAGGTTTAGGAATTCTTAGAGTTTTTTTCTGAAAATATTTTGGGAACAATTGTAGAGATAAAATAACCTAATATTAAATAGATCAACTCAAATTTAGTTGCATTTGATAAGTAGAAGCTTTCTATTTTCCTATATTTGAAGAGCATCTCTTGGGTAATACTGAAAGAAAAGTAAACTAACTTGGACTTCATTGAAATTAATTGGAAATTCAGTTTCCAGATGAGTACCACAAAAAACTATTACATCATAATTACATTGTAATTTTCCTCAAATTTATAATATCTTGATATTTCCAAAATATGTAACATCATTGCTTAATTACTAAGTATGTAGTTTAACTATTCCCTGTGCAAAAGAGAAAAACCTATATATGTACACATATACATATTTATTTAATACATATTCTCATTATTACATATCATATCTTGAGAAATGTAATAGTTTTGTTGCTTTTTAAGTATAAATTCCAGTCCTCAATATATTGAGCTTCTGAAGAAAATATTCTTGCTCATAATATATGCTAAAGACAGGTAATAGGTAATAATTCCTCTGTATCCTCAGCATACTTTTTCCAAGATAGATTGTAGATATCAAAGTCCATGGATTCTCAAATCAATGGACATAGTATGTGCATAATCCCTATGCAATCTTTCCATATGTACTGAACTATCACTAGATTGCTTATAACACAATACAATGTAAATGCTATGTAAAAACTATGTAAAAACTATGTAAAAAAAAACTTAAAAACTTTAAACCACTGTAAGTATTCAGCAAGTTTTTTGCTAATTATTAGACTTGGGGATATGCCACAAGTTGGTTAGAGCTCTTTGTCTCATGCAGTGATTTTAAAGTTAATCTTATTTCTTACTATGATACTACGTTCATTTCCACTTTACTATTAAATTTAATTTAATTTTTAATTTTATTGTAAAAATGCTGTTCAGAGGGTTTACAGTTAAATGAAGGAAATGAGTACATTTCTTGTCGAGCATTTTTACCCCCTCCTTTGTTTTTCTACTACTATTCCTTCCTCCCCCACCTTCACCACTCCTCCCCCCAAGTTGTAAAGTTCATTTCCAACATAGTGTCTTGTGAGACTCATGGTTGTTTTGAGCATTTATTCCACTTAGCCAAAACTTGAAATATAATCAAAGTTTTAAGAAGTTTCAAATTTAATTAAATTAATTAATTTATTTTTTGTCCGTTGTGGGGCTTGAACTCTGGGCCTGGGCTCTGTTCCTCAGCTCTTCAGCTCAGGGCTAGCACTCTATCACTTGAGCTACAGAGCCACTTCTGGTTTTGTGAATGGTTTATTGGAGATAAGAGTCTCGGTGACTTTCCTGCCTAGGCTGGCTTTGAACCACTATTCTCAGGTCTCAGCCTCCTGAGTAGGTAGGATTACAGGCGTGAGCCACCAGCACCAGGCTCTAATTTTTTTCTAGTAGTTTTAATAGTCCTTATATTGTGACCCCAACATCAATGTTAATATATGTGAAAGTCACTATTCTTTGCTTGGAACTAGAAAACAAGTCTACTCCTTGATTCTCTTCTCATCTTATCAGTAGTAATTCAGAGATAAGTATTATTGTTTTCTTATTTCATAGATGAAGTAGTTGGATTCATGTTGAAATTGATCATAGTAAATTTCCATTTCCACTTGTTTTCTGCACAGAGGCAGAATCTCATTCTACAGAATGCCAACACTAATAATATACTATCTTATTATTCCAGTGAATCCCTAAAACATGTGTCACATTTATCAATTTGTTTCTATCAGCATGTAATAATCAAAGGAACCATGAACCATATTGACCAGTAAGTCAATGCTACCAGCAGAAATGGGAAAATCATAATAGCTGATATTAGAGAAGAGCAAGAAACAGTGGAACAAATAAAGAGATAGAAAAGAAGATACAGAGTTATGGTAGAGTACTTACAGTAGAGAAGAATGCAGGTGGAGGATAAAAGCTGATTACTTGCCACATCTCTTTATGTTAGAACAGGGAGAACTATTTTTTTAAATTTAATTTTATTTTGTTGTAAAGGTGATATACAGAGTGGTTACAGTTACATATTAAGTTAATAAGTACATTTCTTCTTAAAAATTGTATATTGTTACTCCCTCTCTTATTTTTCTCCCACTATCCTTCCTCCTGGACTCTCCCTCCTCAAGGTGTAAAGTTCATTTCCAACCAAGTGCCTGGTGAAGATTGCTGTTGCATTGATTCACCTTTTTTGTTGTTGATATTATTGCTTTTACTGTACTATATGAAGTTCTTTCTGCCTTTTTATCCCTTTGCTTCATCCCTTGTAGTTGTTGTTTTTGATTCTGGTACCCTGTGTCCTGTATATATCTGGCAGTAAAGGGAAGGGGAATAACAAACTGGTTAAAAAAGGACAAAGGGAGAACTCTGTTTTGAAAATAAGAACTTAGTTTGAATTCTAACTCTGTTAAGTACTAGTTGTGTGATCTCCTAGCAAATGACTTACTCTCTAAGATGCTGTAAACACAACTTGAAAAAGAGGTCAGTAATAGTTCATGTACTAAAGCATACAGTAAATATTAAATGAGATTATATACATGTGAGCTCATGGAAAGACAAATTTTATATTAGCTGTGAAATTTAAATTCAAACACTTTTAAAATTTATTTTTCCCATTAGGCAATGCAACTTAACTTTGGTTCTTTTGTGGGCTTTAGTTTTTTTACTTGAATCATGAGCATGATTGTTATCTACCACATGAGTCACTGTAAAATTACCTTGTGATGTCACTGGAATGGTGCCTACTATATATAAAGTACTGCTACTGTTGTGGCCAAAGGTAAACCTTGATCCTCTAAAAAGTCTGTGTGTATGTCTGTATACATATGCATACATGTGTGTGTGTCTGTGTGTAAGAATAAACATGAGAACTCAATACAAGATCAGATACAGATATACCAACTAAAACAAGAAAAACTGTCTACAAATGTTGATTTAAAGATTCTTTAATCAATTATAAGATGCAAGGTTCATGTTTGAGTTAAAAATAATTTAACTTTTGAGGCTCTGATTCTCAAGAACAACATGATAACACTCCTCCTCCCCCATTCACTCCTTATAATTGTTGTTAAAAAGTAAAGTAATGGCTTGGGCATAATTTGCAAGTATAAATATGTCTTAGAAATGCTTAATGAGAAAATAAAAGAATTACACTTCATCTTGTTCCGCAATAAAAACTGGACAGATAATAATATAAAGGTCAATGGTAATCATAACAAATGACATACCTTTCCACCCTTAGAGTCAAAGAAAATAGTCTAGGAAAATTTTTCAGGGTAACATCTGGAGATAGATGTTGGAACGAGCAGAGTTTCGACATAGTCTAATGAAGTTAAATGAAAATAAATGTGAGTATCTTCTGTGGAACTAGGACAGCTTGACCTACACTTTCTGAAATACAGGGTTGAGGTTTGGAGAAGGCACCTTTTCTTCAATTCTTATTGATCTTTATTCCCCAATGTGTTTGCTTACAATTATCAGCTATATGAAGAGGCTTTGCATTGCATGGTCTCATCTAGACTATAACCAGTGATATCCTTGTAAGTGGTTAAGATATTCCTCCCAGGCCTCAAACCCTGATTTGTGACATTTATATGGTAGAAATACTGTAACTACAGGTGATATATACCAACCAATGGATTGACTGCATGAAAGAAAGTTGAAAATACACCTATCACTTCCATGAGTTGATCTTAGCCAATCCCCAAATATCCCTTACTGTGGCTACAATGCATATGACTTTTGGGGTAGCTTATGCAACTTTATATGAAGTGGTTGAAGAAGAAAAGACAGTTTCATAGGAAGCCTAGCAGATATGCATTACTTTGTATTAAATAGCAATACTTTATATTAAGCGTGTTTCATCACACTCTCCAGCAAATACAAGGTACATTTTGAGTCAGTGGCAGTGATTATTAATCCATTCTAACATTTGGCTCCTTTTAGTGTTTTTTCCCCTGGATTTCATTTTCTGAAATATCGAGGCCAATTGATTTTGAAATGGTATTTTAAGGTTCCATCTTTGTGTTCATCCATTGTGGATTTTTTTAGCTCCAGAAAAACTCATTCTTCAAAAGCTGCTACTATTCAGTGAGTGCTATTTTCTGCAGAAGTGTGCTTACTACTACTCTATGTATGAGTAAAGATGCTACTCCTGCCTTCACAGAGCTCTTCATCTTGCCCAAAAGTCAATTACTGTCATGGACTGAACAGTGAGCCCTCCAAATGCATATGGTGAATTCCTGAACTCAGTATCTCAAAATGTAACTGTATCTGTAGATGATCAATTCCTTACAGAGGTGTTAAACTTAAAATGAAACTGCTAAGGTGGTTCTTAATCCAATGTGACATGTTAGAAATTTCAACAACCAAAGAAACATCAGGGACTAGACCAGCCTAGGAAAGGAGTCTCTTCTAAAAGCCCAAGTGAGGGGGTGGCAGAAGACACTAATCCTTCCAATACATTAATCTTGGACTTTAGTCTTTGAGGAAATAATTCTTTTTAAAATTTTTATTAATAAGTTTTTTATTGTAAAAATACTGTACAGAGAGGTTACAATTACACAAGCAAGGTAATGAATACATTTCTTATCAAGCATTGTTGCCTCCTCCTTTGTTTTTCCCTTATCATCCCTGCCCTCCCATCTCCATGACTATACTTGCCCCACCCCACTTGAGGAAATAATTCTGTTTATAGCTACCATTTGTGGTGCTTTGTTTTGGCAGTCCTAACAAACAAATGCTTACCCAAACCAAGTATTTACAATATCTATCAGACAAGGTTTATTCAGTTGCATGGAGCATAAAATCCATAATTGCAATAGCCTTATGGTGATAGAAATGTATTTGTCTTATAAAATAGTTATGGTTAAATAGCTCAGAGCAGAGATGCATGCTCTACTCTCTGATATACATTTGAGATCCCAATTTCAATCAGTACCTCATACTATTGTATTGAGTACATGGCACTTGCCTGTAGTTCCCAAAATTGTAACATCTGCATCAAAGATAGAAGGGAGGAACAAGATTATTTCTTTGTTGCTTTGTATGTCCCTCCCCCACAGTATAACCCCTGCTTTCACTGTATTTGATGTCGGTATAATTTGTGGAGGGGAAGGGGAAAAACAAGTCATTTAAATAAGGATACAGGCAGACCTGTTGCAACAATGAGAAGTACAAGTTGTCATGTCGAAAACGAACTTTACAACTTTGGTGGGGGGGGGGAGGAATTTGTGGGGGGGGCGGGGGAGACAGGGAAAGGATGGGAAGGGGAAACAAAGGAGGAGGTTACAATACTTGATAAGAAATGTACTCATTATTTTGCCTATCTAATTGTAACCCCTCTGTACAGTATTTTCACAATAAAAAATAAAAAAAGGAAAAGGCAAAGTTGTTGATGAGGGAAAAAACTTTGAAACTTCTACATAGTATATCTGCTTATGTTGCATTGAGTAAAACTATGAGACATGACTACATATAAAAGTAGTTAGGGCTATAGTATTTAGCTCAGCTAAATATCTATGACTATGAAAAAGTGAATACTGAATACTGATATTCACTATCTTATTGACTATTCACATATAGTACTGTTGTCTTCACAAAGTTCAAGATACTCATTGTTATCTTTTAAAAATCACTTTAAGATATGATTCATTGTACTATCTAGTCAACTATAGGCTGAATACAAGTTTACTGTGTTCTGGTCATATATAAACCAAGAGATATGCTAGATGCTCTCCTACCCTGTGGATAGTTGTAGAGAAGACATGGGAGAATTGCAAAATACATTTTAAAGAGTAGCAATGGAAATATTCAGCAGTTATTGATCTAAAACCTAATAAAATTATTTTTGTACAGAAATAGTATATACCATGAGCAAAATTATGGAGATAGGATATTGACCTTCATGAATGAAAGAGCTGTTTCATATAAGTGATTTGGGAGGTCAATGATGAGGACAATTTATCGAAGTATTTGCTCATGCCAACGGAAGTGTTCCTTAATCAGACTACTTCAAATAATTGTGAAGGTAAATAACATTTCAGATCCACCAAAAAGAAGGTAAATATAATGAATATGACATTTAATTGTTTTCTGTTGTACTCATTCAAAAAATGATTTTATTTTATTTTTTATTGTGAAAATACCGTACAGAGGGGTTACAATTACATGGGCAAGGTAATGAGTACATTTATTATCAAGCATTGTTACCTCCTCCTTTGTTTCCCCTTCCCATCCCTTCCCATCTCACCACTTCCTGCAAACCCCCCCCCCCCCGCCCCCCCCCCCCCCCCCCCCGCTCCGGTCCCCGGCGCCAATGTTGTAAAGTTTGTTTTTCAAAATAACGTCTTGTACATCTCATTGTTGCAATGGGTCCACCTGTATCCCTATTTCAACAATTTGTTTTTTCCTTTCCCTTCCACAAATTAAACCAACATCAAAAACAGTGAAAACAGGGGTTATATCGTGGGGGAGGGACATACAAAGCAACAAAGAAATATCTTATAAATATGTTAGAAACAATAGCAAGAAAGAAAAACATTTGAATACTTATCTTGGTGTTCATTTCCCCTAACATCAATTTATCTGACCGTTTCTGCTTGTCTCAGACATATGCTAGTTATACTTCATACTATGGCAAGTACTGAGGATAGAAGAATGAGGGAAAATGTTACACAGAGGAAACAGAGAGTGAACAAAACAAATATATGCTGGATTAGGTCTTAAAGATGCTATTGAGACTATTGCTTCATAAGGCTTTTAGGAAGGCTTTTAGGTGGTGGTGATATTTTATGAAAAGTTTTCCAAAGAGAAAATTTACATTATAATCTTTCACAGGACGAAAAGGAGAGGGAAGATGAAAAAAATATACTTTGTAAAGAAACTATACTCCATAAAGATCCAAACAGTGCATCTGTACTCGTCTTCTCACTTGACATGGTTTCAACCTGGTTCACTTCCCCAGATACTGTCCACACATGTTTTACAGTTTGTATTTCTATATAATTATTATATAAGATGAACAGGTTTTTGTTTACATAAGATAAATTCCATCTTCCTATATTCTATTCTAGGTGGACAAAAATTTAGGCAGTATGTGGCAAAGATATGTGCTGAGAAAATAAGACTTTAGAATGAGAATATAAATATGAACTTTGGTTCTACCTCATAAGGATTGTAAGAATTGGGAAAATTTAATCTGAATTTCAGTTTCCTAGACTACATAAATGAATTAACTCTTTTTTATCTTATGGGTCTGAGAATATTAAACATAAAGTGTCTAGAATCTCATTAGGATGACACTCAGTATTGATTGACTTGCCCTTTTCCAAGATATATCTACAAACTAGAAGATTTGTACAGATAATATGACCTTCAAAAATATCATTTAGAAGACTCTAAGCTGAACTGGATTTAATCCAAATAACATATTTGACTCTCTGTTGGTCAATAGAACAAGGTGGTGAAAAGGAGGGATTTCAAATCAGGCAGACTTGATAAGGAAGTTTCCTTCCTATTGTATTACTTAGTGAAAATGTATGCCTTTTGCTTTATTCTTATACTATTCCTATGTGTCCAGTATTATATTATTGCTGATGTGAAATAGACCTTAAAGTTGAGTGATATTTTTATGTTAACAAAGCTAGTTGTTTAATTTGAAACGTATACCTTTCCTTTCCCATTACAATTTTTATTAGTATACATTAGTTGTACAAGGGTGACTACGTTGTGACTTTTCATACATGTATGCAATTATCCAAATAAAACTAGAATATGTATATGATATTCTTAACAGGGAATCTCAATAACCCAATTGCTTAGTGCATAGGACCATATATAATTAAGCATATCATCATGAACTCTAATATAAGGAAACAAGAGGGTCTTATTAGACCCTGTATATAGTTTGTTCTTTTTTTCTATTGTTTTATTTTTCTTCATTTTTCTTAGTTTTTTTGTACCTCATTTTTTGCATATATGATAATGCAATATGTGAAAGGGAAAGGGAATCACAGTAACAGCAGGGCAATAAATGAACCAAAGCAACATTGGTACTCACTTGATACTATGTTGGATATGAACATTACAGTTGGGTGGGGGGAGTAGAATAAGGAAGAGTAGGTGGAAGTTAATGAGGGATGAAGCAACAATGATTGAAAACAAATATATTCATTGCTTTACTTATATAACTGCAACTCCCTGCTCATTACCTTTTCAAATAAGAGAGATTTAAACAAAATAATCACCCCATTACCCTCTTGTCCTCTCTTCCTTTTAAAACAGTCTCAGCAGGTTTCAGATAGATAGATAGATAGATAGATAGATAGATAGATAGATAGATAGATAGATAGATAGATAGATAACTTTGACCAAATTCATCCTCTCTTTCCCCCTTCCCCTCTTACTAGTATACCCCCAACAAAGCATTTTATGCCATTCATTTTTGTTGTCTATTAATTTGTAGAAAGAAGTTGTGATTATATTGTACTGCAGTGTGACTGTCAATCTGTGGATCTAATAAGAATTTCCATGTGGGCTGTTTATCTCTCTGAAGATTCCATATATATAAGTAAGATGAAAGTGACATGTGAGAGGTCTTCATTTCTGGATTTTATATACTACTAAACAATGTTTTAACTTTTGGTTTTTCCCTTCCCTCCCTCCCTCTCTCCCCACTCCCTTCCCCTCCCTCCCCCTCCCTCCCCCCTTCCTTCCTTCCTTCCTTCCTTCCTTCCTTCCTTCCTTCCTTCTTCCTTCCTTCCTTCCTTCCTTCCTTCCTTCTTTTCTTTCTGATCCTGGGGCTTGAACACAGGACTCAGGCCCTGTCCCTTACCTTTTGGCATCAAGGATAGCACTTTACCAATTTAGCCATAGCTTCACTTTTAGATTCTTGGTGGTTAATTGGAGGTAAATGTGTCATGGATTTTCCTGATTGGTTGGGTTTGAACTGTGATTCTCAGATCTCAGCTTTTTTGATTAACTAGTTATAGGTGTGAGTCATGCATTTTTTGTTGTCTATGAAAGAAGTTTTATAAATTTGTTTTATTTCAGTGAATAATTTTGTATTCATCATTGACATTTGAATTGTCACATAGTTTGTTCATTTTGTCATAAAGTTTTCTCAAACTAACCATGGAATGTGCCACACAGATTTAGATGGTTATAATCTGAAATTGATGTTGAAATCATCCTCTGAGGATTTTAACTTTTCTGTTATTATAATATCTTGAACATTCATTTTTACTTTTTAAAGAAAATGTCTCTGTGATCACTTTTAGAGCAATCATATTTTCCTCTGGGCATGCATGTGCTACAGGAAGAAAACCTTGTGTAAGAACCAGTATCTTTAGTACAATACTTCAGTTTACTTGAGAGAAAAGAAATTCTTAAGATATCCTACACCTTTATTGGTTACATATGTAACATGTTGCATATTTTTAAAACCTTTCTTTGATCCTTTATACGTAGACCTTTTTAAAGCAAGGGAATGAATCTGAGTGTTCAAAATTAGCAATCACCCCAATAGACCACTCCTTGTTTCTCCAGTGCGGGAGTTGCTGTAGGTAGCTTCATGGCAGAGATGACAATTATCCACAAAATTTAGAGTTTTCAAAGGCAATGCAGAATTTTAACAGCACCTGTATCCAAGTAATTCCTATTCCATCTGTAGAATTAAAAACTTATGAAGATCATCACATGCAGATTTGATGAGATGAGATTTTGTAGTTTCTACAAACATAACAGGTATAAAACCTATTATATTTTTATTCTGCTTTATACTCTTATAATTCTACATTTTCTGGCAAAAATTCTATTTGACCTAAAAATATTTGCAACAAATATTTTCCTAGCACTTGACATTCAATTTGTTATAAATAGCAAATATTTTTATGTAATCTTAGTGTTATTGAACCAACATTAATGATTCCAGAGTCCTGGACATTATCAGTAATAAAATTTGTATATGATCTACTGATATAGTCCATAAAAGTTCACTATTGTAGTATAAATGTAAGTATAATGAGCACTTCTTCCAGTTATAGTTTGCTCTTTGAGTTATAAAATTGCTTTTACAATATAACAAAGTGATTAGACTTTTCTGTGTTAGTCACTACGCTTTATTTTCAAGAAAAGGAGAATCATACCTTAGCAAAAATTATAAAAGTGATTATTCTTTGGATGCCTCTTCTATGATAGGTACTTGATCTCACAACAGCTTTATGGAAAGTATGGAGATGCCCATTTTACCAGTGAAAGAATGGGAAAAAATGAAGCCTTGTAACATATTCTGTTCACATGGCGAATATGAAGATCAACCAGAAGTCAAACTTAGTTATATTTGACAACCAAACCTGTTCTTTTACATTAAATTAAATGTGTGTGTATGTGTGAGTGTGTGTGTGGGGTGGTGTTTTCTGATCCTGGAGCTTGAACATAGAGCCTGTATGCTGTCTTTCAGCTTTATTACTCAATACTAGTGTTCTACCCACTTGAGCCACACCTCCTCTTCTGCTTTTTTGATGGTTAATTGGTGATAAGAATCTCACAGACATTCCTGCCTGGACTGGATTTTAGCTATGATCCTCAATCGCAGCCTTCTGAATAGCTAGAATTACAGGCATGAAGCACTGTTGCCCAGCTAAATTAAGTTCCTTTTTAGATTACATTAAATGAGAAAACTCGAATAATTCAAGAAATATGCTCTTCATGACTCTTCTTTATTTTCTTTATGTAAACTAGCTGCTTCACTCTTAAAAACTGAACTTCTTTTTAACATCAAAGTTAAAATTATTGTTTATTTGTCATAAATTTTTTGCTGGATCTGTTCTGTTTTTGTGACCCCTTAGTCATGAAATTAAAAGCAAGGAGATAGCATGACTGCAGTATCACTTCTAGATACTTTGTTGTACAATGTTTGGTTTACTGGAATTCAAAGTGGAGGGGAAATAAGGGAATATAATAATAAAGCTCAATCTACATATGTGAAAATGGAACAAAGAAACTTGATGAAACTGGTGGAGGAAGGAGGAAGTAGGAGAGGGAAAGCATGGAGGGAGTGACTCAATGAAAATGTACTCTACATATCTATAAACATGTGAAATTGAATCTTCCTAGTACAACTATTTAAGCATAGTTTTTAACTCTTAAGGAAAAAAGGAACAAAAACATTGGAACCAGGTACATGAGGCTCATACTTGTAGCCCTAGCCACTCAGAGAGGTAAATTCTGAGAATCCTAGGTCAGGAAGTCAAATCCTTGAGATTTTTATCTTCAATTTACCACTAAAAAGCCAGAATTGGAGGTGTGTCTCAGTGATAGAGTACAAACTGTCCGCAAAATGCTAAGCGAAAGCATGAAGCTCTAATATCAGTGTATGCATGCTTACACACACTCTCACACACATATCCTCACATGCACACATAAATACCCCTAAAACAGAGAACTAAATAGTTAAATACAGGAGTACTCCTTAGTACTAGAACCATGATAGTTTACTTGATTATGAACTACGGAAAATTTCAATCTTTTACATTTATTGCCTCTTAGTATTGTGAAGGAAACAAGTGTCAATGGTCATGTGTACTTAGTCATTTCAGAGACATTATTGCCTGTTAAATACTGTCTCATGTCTGTCAAAACAGAGTTCATCTAGTGACTGATTGCCTAAGTAATTATGTTTTCTTTCGTAGCTTGATCTTTTTCAATTGCCTTTCTAGATTTCCTCCCTTGTATCTCAATGATATTTAGGAAAATATGAGAAAAAAATCCAAGCAAATAATTTTGTCTCAATCCTGACAGAATCATCATGTTTAATTTTGCTGACTCTCCTTTCATTATAATTCTCACCCAGTTTAAGGAGACCTGATTGTCAGGGGTGATTTAATAGGTAATGAAAGGACTGCTATTCCATACAGCACTCTTGATCAAAGTATCTGATATGACCTTTTTTTCTAATTTCCATTGACTTGAATGTAGAAGTGTTTCAAATGCAAAGTTAATATGGATAGCATATTTTTGGTTATATTTGAGTTTGAGTATAGGGCTTTGCACTTGCTAGCCAAGTGGTCTGATACTGCTACAGGCTACTGTTTGAGCCATGCCTCCATTCCTGTGGATTGTTTTTGATATTCAGTCTCAAGTTTTTACAAGCTAGCCAGGCCCACAATTCTTTACATTTCCCAAAATGACTTGGATGGTAGGCATGAACCATTACATCCATTTCTACATATTGAGATGTGTATTTGTAAATTTTTTGTCAAGATTGGCCTTGAACCAGAATTTTCCTGATTTATGCTTCCTGAGTGGCTAAGGTTACAGGAAGAAACACCTGGTGCCCACCCACAAGATCTACTTTTATCTAATAATTTTCATCTATTTTTACTAACCTGAATTAATTATAAAAACAAATTTCATTATAACATTTTCCTATTCATGCCTCCATTACTCTTCCTTGTTCCTCTGCTTCCTTTTCTTTGGTCCCATTTTTCTTTCCAAATATTCTTTGTTTAAAAATTGACCCAGTTCCATTAGTCAATTACAACTTCTTGGTTTAGATTGGGCCTTTTTGATGTGATATTAGAGCCCTATTCAGTCATTGCCAATGCCTATATCTTGAAGTGCTTTTTCTACATTTGCTCTAATAATTTCAAAGACTTGTTTTATGTCTAGGTGCATGCCTGTACTACAGCTCTTCTATTTTTATACTTCTTTCTATAGTGTGGATGATAAGCATGTTACCACTGTGTCTAGCTTCTTCAGTTGAGCTGGAGTCTCATGATTTTAGGGGTCAGGTCTGGTCTTGGTGTAGAAACATGGTCATCCTGACTCAACCTTCTACATAGCTGGAGTGAGAAGTACATACCATTTATGCTTAGGTATGACTTAGAATTTTATGGACTTTTTGGCCCTGGCTGGTTTCGAACCATGTAATCTCTGCCTCCTGCAGTAGATAGCCCATAGGATTATTAGTGTGAGACACCATCTCTGGCTTCATAAGTGTTGCAATTTAATGTAATTACATGTGTAATTTCTTGCTCTTATTTCCTGGGAAGTTGGATTCCTATTCAGTAAATAATTACCTATAACTATATCCTCCCATGTCTTATTATGTTTTCCTACAGAAGTTTTGAAGTTTCAGATCTTATATTAAGATCTTTGACCCATTTTGAATTAGTTTTGTCTGGTTTAGAGATTGAGGTCTATTATCAGTCTTTTGTATGCGACGGCCATTTTTGCCATCAAGATTTGTTAAAGAGGCCATTTTTCTTCATTATTTGATTTTGGATCTTGTGTCAAAAATTAAATGATTGTAGTTCTGTAGGTTCAATTCTGGATCTTCTCTTCTATTCATCTCTGTATGCTTTTGTGTCAATATCATGCCTATTCTGTTACTATGATTCTATAGTATAATTTGAAGTATGGTATTGGGATATATCAGCACTACATTTTTTGATCAGGATTACTTTTGCTATTCAGTGCCTTCTGTTTTTACATGAATTTTAGAACACATTTTTCTATTTCTACATTGAGATTTTAATAGGAATTACACTGGATCTGTAAATTGCTTTCATTAGAATAGCCATTTTCAATTTATTAATTCTGCCAGTCTGTGAACATGAGAGGCCTTTCAATTTTGTAGTATCTTTTGTAATTTATTAAATTCTTCTATAGTATTATTTGTAGATTTAGTTAAGTTTATTCCTAGCTTTATTTGTCTATTATGAATGAAATTGTTTTCCTTATTTCTTTCTTGTCTGTCCATTGTTGAAATATAGAAAGGTTACTGATATTTTCAGCTAATTTGGCAGTGAAATTATTAAGGCAGAGACTTTTCTTTGGGTAGATGTTCTACTCTGGGATTTATTACTTCAGACCTTGTTATATGTCTTTTTAAGTGGTTTCTATTGGTATGAGAAAAATTTGTTCGATTTTTCTAAGTCAAATGCATTTAGAAATTTATCCATTTCTTTACGATTTTCACATTTATTATACTATAAGTTTGTAAACCATTCTCTAAGTATATTTTTATCTTATTGACATTTGTTATAATATCCTTATTTGATCTTTAATTTTATTAATTTCCATCTTTCCTTCCTTCTTTTGGTTAGTTTGGCTAAGGGATTATCAATTTTATGTTTCCAAGAATCAACATTTTTGAATCACTGATTCATTTCGTTAATTTTTAGTCTGCATTCCATTAATTTCTGCTGAAAGCTATTATTTTTTCCAACTTGCTCTTTTAGGGTTTGACTTTTTGTTGTTTTTTTTCTAGACATTTAACATGCATCATTAGCTTATATATTTGAGATGTGTGTTCTTTATTTAGGCACTCATAGCTATAACCTTTCCTCTGAGCACTGCCTTTCCTGTACCCCAGTGATTCTAGCACCTCTTAAGGTTTTTTTTTAATTTCTTGATTTATTTTATAATGACCTATTGGGTATTCAATAATATATTGCTTAACCTCCATGTGTTTGTCAGAGTAGAATATTGACATCTCTCACTAGTTTGTGCTAGGGCAAGTTCATGCTTGTAATTCTAGTTTGATTAGTAAAATTAGGTGTGCCAATGCTTGGTACATATAAGTTAACAATTACTTTCTCTTGATAAAGTAGTCTTTATATTAATATAAGGTGAAATTCTTTGTAACTTTTACATAATTTTGGTTTGATGTCTGCTTTATCAAGATACCTGTATAATTATTTTGGCCTGCCTTCGGGGTCCATTTGCTTGGAAAATCTTTGTACTTTCACTCTAAGCTTATATTTTTCTGTTATTGAGATATGTTTCCCATTATGAGATAATCTGTTTTGTAGATATCTATCTTTTGCTTTGTGTCTTTACCTCCATCAATTTTAATATTTTTGAATGTCAGCCCATTTCTTTTAACTTACTTTTGTATTATGATAAAATTATCCAATTTTGCATCTGAAAGATTTAACTGTGATATCTCAAAGCACTTGGAATTTATTTTTCATATGTAAATGTAGTGTTGATTGTTGGATATGTAATGGAAATGAAATGTAATTTCCAGTTTTAGATACCAGTTTGTCTATTTCTCATGTAATACAGTATTCTTGATTTCTGCCTCTGTACTGTGGGACCTCTTGTATCATATATGTGTTCCATGTTAATGCTGACATACCAAATATCATTTCCTATGTTTCACTCTGTATATGTCTCCATTTGTACTACAATGTCCTTAATGTTATACTTTTGTAATCTTTGCTTAGTAAGTTATATCTTTCCAATTTAAACTAATTTAAATAATGACATACATTTGTTATTCCCAAGAGATTTGGAAAATATTTTGATTGTCTACTAAAAGGCATGATTGTTTGGGAGGGGGGTCTTGCTTTTTAATAAAATAATAAAACCTGCATTCTATTTCTTTTAATTGGGAAATTGGGGCCAAAATTCAGTGTTAATATTGAGATATATATTATTTTTGTCCTTTTTGTAACGTTTGTTTCATTTCTAATCCTCATTTGCTGATATTCTAGGTTATATTTATCTTTTTTCTCTGTGAAGGAATTCTTTAACTATCTTTTACAATGCCAGATTACTGATTAACATTTCCTTTATATTTTGCTTATTGTGTATGGACTTTATTTATCTTTCAATTGTAAAGGTTAGCATTTCTGTTTAGAGTGATATATGGTAATAGTTATTTTCCCTTTTTGATTTAGAATATATATATATATACATATATATATATATATGTACATATATTCATGCCTTCCTTGATTTTATAGTTCCTGTTAAAAACTTCAGTTATTTTGGAGTATTTAGCATTGTATGTGACATTTGGTTTTTTTTGAAGCTTTTCATATTCTTTCTTTTTTCTGTATTTAGTGCTTTAACTATAATATTTCAAGTGTTGCTTATTTTCTCATCTTGCCTGTTAGGTGATCTGAAAGTCTGTTACACCTTGATGACATTCTTCCTAATGACTGGGGGAAACTAACTGCTGTTACTTTGTTGAGCATATTTTCTGTGCTTTTAACTTGAATCACTTTTTCTTCTGTATCGGTCATTCATGAGTTTGGGGTCCTATAGGTCTTGCAAAAAGTTTTGAAATTTATTAATACTTTTTCTAGATCTTAGTGATTAAATAATATTTTTCTTCATTCCTGATATTCTATTTTCAACTTGTTCATCTTATTTGTTATTAACTTTCTTTTACTTATTCATGGTACTTGAAAGGCAAAATATGGGATGAAAATGGGAAGGAAAAGAAGAACATTATTATAGTGCTATGAAATGGCAATATCCTACCTAGCCTGACAGTACTGAACATTTATTATTCCTTTTAAAATATGCTTTATTTTCTTCTTTTTTATCTGTTAGAAAATATTTTATAGTATAGATACTGGGTAGAGTTACATTCTTATCTAGCAATTTTTCCCCTTCTTTTGTTTTTCTCCTACTATCCCTTTCTTCTCCACCTCCCCAATGCCTCCCCCCACCCAAAGCTGGAATGTTCGTTTTCAACATAGTGTTTGTACATCTCATTGTTACAATGGGTCAATCTGTTTCCTTATTTCAGCATTTTGTTATTTCCCTTCTCCTTTCCAAATTATAAAAATGTATACACAAGATGCAGGGCAAATACAGTGACAACAGGGATTATATCATGGGCAACAACAGGCAAAAAGAAACATAGTTCCCATGGTTTCCATTATTTGCATTAACTAGTATATGTCTGAGGAAAGCAGAAAAGGTCAGATAAGTTGATGTTAGATGAAATGAACCCCAAGATAAGTATTCAAATGTTTTTTTTCTTTCTTGCGATTGTTTCTAACATATTTATAAGATGATTTTTTTAAATTTAATTTTATTTTATTTGTGAACATACTGTACAGAGGGGTTACAATTACATTGGCAGGATAATGCATACATTTCTTACCAAGCATTGCAGCCTCCTCCTTTGGTTTACCCTTCACATCCCTTCCCAGCCTCCCCCCTAACCCCCAATCCCAATCCTTCTCCTTCCCCCTCCTTGCCCCCCCCCACCCCCCCCCCCCCCCCCGCACCGACGTTGTAAAGCTCGTTTTGGACATGACAACTTGTACTTCTCATTGTTGCAACAGGTCCACCTGTATCCTTAAACAACTGGTTTTTCCCCATCTCCTCCACAAGTTATACTGACATCAAATATAGTGAAAGAAGGGGTTATACCGTGGGGGAGGAACATACAAAGCAACAAAGAGATAATCTTATAAATGCGTTAGAAACACATGCATGAAAGAAAAAAACATTAAAATACATATCTAAGGGTTCATTTTCCTGACATCACATTATTTGACCTTTTCTGCTTGACTCATACATATACTAGATATTGCAAATAAGGGAAACCATGGGACCTATGTTTCTTTGGGCCTGGCTTACTTCACTTAATATAATTTTTTCCAAGCCTTTCCATTTCCTAACAAATGGGGCAATGTCATTCTTTCTGATGGAGGCATAGAATTCCATTGTGTATATATACCACATTTTCTTGATCCATTCATCTACTGAGGGGGATCTGGGTTGGTTCCATATCTTAGCTATAGTAAATAATGCTGCAATAAACATTGTTGTGCTGGAAGCTTTAGTGTGGTCTTGTTTGTAAACATTTGGGTAAATGCCCAAAAGTGGGATTGCTGGGTTATAGGGGAGTTCTATGTGAAGTCTTTTGAGGAACCTCCATACTGCTTTCCAAAGTGGTTGAACAAGTTACATTCCCACCAACAATGAAGTAAGGTTCCTTTCTGTCCACATCCCCTCCAGCATCTGTTGTTAGAGTTCTTGATTTTTGCCGTTCTAACTGGGGTGAGGTGATATCTCAATGTTGTTTTGATTTGCATTTCTTTTATGGCTAGGGATGTTGAACATTTCTTCATGTGTCTATTGGCCATCCTTCTTTCTTCTTCAGAGAAATTTCTCTTCAAGTCTTTAGCCCACTTATTTATTGGGCAGTTGTTTCTTTGAGGATTTGTTGTTGGGGGGTTTAATTTTTTGAGTTCCAAGTATATTTTAGATATGAGACCCTTGTCTGTTGTATGGCTAGTAAATATCTTCTCCCAATCCGTGGGCTTTCTATTGATCTTGCTAGCTATGTCATTTGCCCTGCAGAAGCTCTGCAACTTTATGCAATCCCATTTGTCCAACCTTTCTTTGATTTGTTGTGTTTCTGGGTCTCTATTAAAAAAATTTCGGCCTGAGCCAAGGAGACCTAGGGTTTCTCCTATTCCATCCTGTAATGTTTTCAGAGTGTCTGCTTTGACTTCGAGGTCTTTGATCCATTTGGAGTTGATTCTGGTACAGGGTGATATATAAGGATCTAGCTTTAGTTTTCTACATGTAGTTAACCAATTTTGCCAGCACCATTTACTGAAGAAGCTGTCTTTCTTCCATTCTATTGTTTTAGCTCCCTTATGGAAGATTAGATGGCTATAGGTCTGTGGGTTCATTTCTGGGTTTTCAATTCTATTCCATTGGTCCTTAGGTCTGTTCTTATGCCAATACCAAGCTGTTTTGATTACTATGGCTTTATAGTAGAGTTTGAAATTTGGTATTGACATTCCTCCAGTAGTGTTCTTTCCGTTGAGGAGCGTTTTTGCTATTCGGGGTCTTTTATTGTTCCATATGAATTTTTGGATTGCCTCTTCTATTTCCTTGAAGAATGAGGTTGGAATTTTGATAGGTATTGCGTTGAATTTGTAGATAGCCTTGGGAAGTATTGCCATTTTCACGATGTTAATCTTTCCAATCCAGGAGCATGGGAGGCTTTTCCATTTTTTTAGTTCTGTATTGATTTCCTTTTTCAAGATTTTAAAGTTTTCATCATAGAGGTCCTTCATTTCTTTAGTTAAGTTAATTCCTAGGTATTTTATTTTTTGTGGGGCTATTACAAATGGAGTTGCTTTCCTAATTTCAGGCACACTTTTCTCATTGTTGGCATACAGAAAAGCCATTGATTTTGGGAGGTTAATTTTATAAACTGCTACTTTGCCAAAGTTTTGAATCAGTTTGAGTAATTTGGGAGTGGAGTCTATGGGATTCTTTAAATACAAGATCATGTCATCTGCAAAGAGGGAGAGTTTTATTTCTTCTTTCCCTATTTGGATCCCCTTTATGTCTGCATCTTGTCTTATTGCTGTAGCTAGGCATTCTAATACTAGATTGAAGAGAAGTGGAGAGAGTGGGCATCCTTGTCTTGTTCCTGAGTTAAGAGGAAATGGCTTTAGTTTTTCACCATTGAGTATAATGCTGGCTGTAGGTTTGTCATATACAGACTTTATTGTATTGAGGAATGTTCCATGGATTCCTAAATTTTCCAAAACCTTCATCATAAAGTGGTGTTGGATCTTGTCGAATGCTTTTTCTGCATCTATTGCGATAACCACGTGGTTCTTATCCTTGCTCCTGTTGATGTGATGAATAATATTAATTGATTTGCGAATATTGAACCAGCTTTGCATCCTTGAAATGAATCCTGTTTGATCGTGGTGTATGATTTTTTGGATGAATTGTTGAAGTCGATTGGCCAAAATTTTGTTGAGAAGTTTTGCATCAATGTTCATCAAAGAAATGGGTCTATAGTTCTCTTTCTTTGATGAGTCCCTGCCTGGTTTTGGGATGAGGGTTATGATGGCTTCATAGAATGTGTTCGGTAGTGAACTTTCTCTTTCAATTTCATTGAAGAGTTGGAGGAGTATTGATGTGAGCTCTGCTTTGAAGGCCTTGTAAAATTCCGCTATAAAACCATCTGGTCCTGGACTTTTCTTAGCTGGGAGGTCTCTTATTGCTGTTTCTATTTCAGTGCTTGATATGGGCTTGTTAAGATAGTTTAACTCATGTTGGTTTAGTTTTGGCATGTCAATATTTGCTAGGAAAAGGTCCATTTTTGCCAAGTTCTCAAACTTATTAGCATAGAGTTTTGAGAAGTATTCCCTTATAATGTTCTGAATCTTGGTTGTTTCCGTGGTGATGTTTCCATTCTCATCTCTGAGTTTATTAATTTGGGTGTGTCCTCTTCTTTTTCTGATAAGATTTGCTAAGGGTCTGTCAATTTTGTTAAGTTTTTCGAAGAACCAACTCTTTGTTTTGTTGATTCTTTCTATAGTTTTTTTGGATTCTAATTCATTTAATTCTGACTTAATTTTGATTATTTCTTTCCATCTACTGGATTGGGGTTTATCTTGCTGCTCTTTTTCAAGGAGGTTTAGATGTGTCATTAAATTGTTAGTTTCAGATCTCTCCAATTTGTTGATGTAGGAGCTCAGAGCTATAAACTTGCCTCTGAGTACTGCCTTTGCTGTGTCCCAGAGGAGCTGGTAATTTGTGTGGTCATTTTTGTTGAATAGCATGAACATTTGAATTTCCTTTCTAATCTCTTCCATGACCCACTCATGATTCAGCAGTGTGTTGTTCAGCTTCCATGTGATGCCGGACTTTCTTTGGTGGCTTTTGGTGTTGAGTTCTAATTTTATTCCCTTGTGGTCAGAGAAGATGCAAGGTATAACTTCAATGTTTCTGAATTTAGACAAGTTTGCTTTGTGGCCTAAAATGTGGTCTATTTTAGAAAACGTTCCATGTGCTGCTGAGAAAAACGTGTATTCTGATGCTGCTGGGTGAAATGTTCCGTAGATGTCTGTTAAGTCTAGTTGATCTATGCAGCTGTTTAGATCTGTGGTTTCTCTGTTGAGTTTTTGCAGAGTTGATCTATCTAGTTGGAAGAGTGTTGTGTTAAAATCCCCAACAATTAATGTCTTTGGATCTGTATGGGATTTGAGGGAAAGTAGTGTTTCTTTGATAAATTTGGGTGCTCCATTGTTTGGCGAATAGATATTTAGAATTGTAATATCCTCCTGAAAGAGAGATCCTTTAATTAGTATGTAGTGACCTTCTTTATCTCTTCTCACGAATTTTAATTTGAAGTCTATTTTATCTGATATTAGGATTGCAACTCCCGCCTGTTTATGGGGGCCATTTGCTTGGTAGATTTTGTTCCAGCCTTTAACATTGAAAATGTGTTTGTTTTTACGGGCAAGATGTGACTCCTGCAGGCAGCAGATAGAATGGTCTTGTTTTTTAATCCAACTAGACAGTCTATGTCGCTTAATTGGAGAGTTCAGTCCGTTAACGTTAAGAGATAGGACTGAGAGGTATTTGGGAGTTCTTTCCATATAATCCACCTTCTTGGGGGCTGCAAAAACTGGGTTCTTCCTATGGTTCTTGGATTCTCAGTTTGGGTGCAGTTTCTTGGCCTTTATTGCGGTCTTGTTGGTTTTCTATGTGTAGGACATCTTTAAGAATCTTTTGTAGGGCTGGTTTGATAGACATGTATTGTTTCAATTTTTCTTTGCTATGGAAGACTTTTATTTGGCCTTCATTTATGAAGGAGAGTTTAGCTGGGTACAGTATTCATGGTTGATAGTTGTTTGTTTTTAGGGCATGGCATACATCATTCCAGGCTCTTCTTGCTTTGATTGTCTCTGCTGAGAAATCTGAGGTGATTCTAATTGTTTTCCCTTTATAGGTGATTACCCTTTTCTCCTTGACAGCTTTAAGGATCTTTTCCTTGGTCTGAGTTGATCCTGTGTGGATTATAATGTGACGGTGGGATGTCCTATTCTGGTCTGGTCTATTTGGGGTTCTAAAAGCTTCTTGTATCTGAATAGGCCTATCTTTTTGTATGTTTGGGAAGTTCTCTGCTAGGATCCTGTTAAACAAATTTGCTAGACCATTAACTTCTGTTTCTAGGTGTTCCTCTACACCCATTATCCTTAGATTAGGCCTTCTGATGGTGTCTTCCATGTGTTGGATAGATCTATCATATTTCTTGGACTTGTCTTGGATGGTTGTATGTTCTTTCTCTATAATATCTAGGCTGTCTTCAATCCCTGAGATTCGATCTTCTGCATGGTCTAACCTGCTTTCAAGACTCTCTACTTTGTTTTTTATCTCTTTTCCTTCTAATTGGTCAGCTTTGATGGCTTCAAGTTCTTTGTTGAAGCTCTGTTTTAGGTCTTGTATGAATTTCTTTACTTCCTTAATTTGGTGTTCAGTGTTTGTTCTCAAATCACTTAATTGATTGGTTATGGTTTCTTTGGACTCCCATTCCTTCTGTTGGGTTCCATTCAGCATTCCCTTTGTGGTCTCCCTGACTTCCTTCAGCTCTTTGTTAATGGATTCCATGAATCCCTTTAGTGATCTTTGTGTATTCTCTACCTGGTCTCTCAATTCCTGTGTTACTCTTTGATTGGCTTCCTCCTGTTCGTGGGATTCCTGTAGTTCTCTTTCCTCCCGTTCATGGGATTCCTGCAGTTCTATTTGAGTGTTCTCAGCCTGCTCATGCCATTCCTCCCTTTCTCTTTGAGTATTCCTAAGTTGCTCACGCAAATCCTGTATCAGTTTTTGAATAGCTTCCTCACACTTATGATATTCCTGTATAAGCTTTTGGGATGTCTCCTCTCTCTCCCTTTCACGCTCATACAGAGTCCTTTGTAAGTTGTCAAACTTCTCATTTATCATGTTTGCCAGCAGTTTTTGTAGAGCTATTTGGGAACTCTCCTCTGGATTATTCATTATCTGTTCTGACCCCTGATTATCAAGATTGGGAATTGAGATATCCGGATTTGCCATTTTTCTTGTGTTTTTCCGGCTTACTCTGCCCATTTGAGATGAAAATAGCACCAGTTTTGTGCTAGAACACTATCTTAAGGCAACCATCAACCAAAGTTTGCATTTGTACAGTCAATAGTCTACAGATACAATCTTGTTCAACAGATACATCTATTCAACATCAAACAACTATATGTTAATGGGCTTCGAACCGCAGAGAAGAATTTGGAAAATCAGAAATTATTAGGGTTAGGGAGAGATGTGGTTAAAAAATAGGAATAGATTGGTGTGGGGAGGCACAGGGAGAGTTAACTATGTCCTAATCCCAATCCAGAAAATAGGTTGGGTAGGATGCAAGTAGAGAGAGAGAAAAAAAGAAGAAAGGGAAAGGGGAATGAAAAGAGACCAGAAAAAAATAGAAACGTAGTAATTAATATTATTATGGAGATTAAAAGACCATCTATTTAGAGAGGAATGTGAGTATATTAAGAGAAGGGAAGGGACATAGAGGAGAAGTGAAAAAGCAAAAAAAATGCTTAAAATATTATATAGGTATAAAGAGGTAGTACTGCTATTAAGGAATTTAAGTCTCAGAGGTTTTGAATTGAGTAATAAATTTGTGGATTAAGTGTGTACACAATGGGGTATAGGATCTACTAGTTAACTACGGGTTTATCTGAGGATTTGCAGGACAAGAGTTAAGTCCCATAAAGAAGGTCAAAAGAGAGGAAAAGGTGGAAAGGATAAAAAAGGGAGAAAAAAAGATCAGAAGTTCAGTAGAGCTAGACAAAATCAAAAAGATAGTTAAGAAAGAAAGAAAAAGAGAAAGAAGACAAGAAAAGAAAGGAAAACGCACATTCAAGTATTCCTAAAATAAAAATTATAAGAGGAAAAAAAAAGTTACTGGAAAACAATTATTTTTTCAAAAAAGGCAAAAATTAAAGATTAATAAAATTTTTAGAAAAGGAAAATTTTTTTTTATATATATAAGGTACCAAAAAAAAACAGGAAAAAAAAAAAAAGAAAAGAAGAAGGAGAAAAAAAAAAAGTTCTTTGATTTTTTTTTTTTTGATTTTTTTAGGAGGGGTGGGAAGAATCCTGTATCTCCCTTTTGTCTGTAACCAGCCTCTTGTTGGAGTCTCTGGTCAGCTTGAGGTCCTGCGGCTTGATGGGTTTCTTAACTCAGATTGTTCGAACAGGCAGAAAAATGCTCTGCTTTACCCAAGATTTTGAGATCCCCCTCCCAGATTAGTTTAATGGGAGGGTGATCTGCTTTGAGAATCACAAAAGAGGGGGATGCAGTGGTGAGGCTAGGTTCTGGGTAGAGTTGAGGCCTTTCAATAATCAGTAGCTTTTCCCTGGGGCTATTTTGTGAAAAAACTCACAGAGCCCAGCCTGGAGCCATTCTCAGGGTTTCTGTTTTTCAATTGATTGTTGAGGCTTCTAGAGGGAGGGGCAGCCTCTGGCTCTGGTTGCCCAGTGAGGAAAGCCACTCCAGTGGCTGGCGCCTGAGCTGGGTGACTTTTCCCTGGATGGAGCTGAGTCTGGCAGGTCACTTCGCGGTTAAGTTCTTGTGACCTGCTAAATGACTCATTTTATTCCATGGCCTGTGTTGGAGCTGGCAGCTCCTCCGAGCTTTGTCGGTATCCAAGATGGAGATCACCTGTGCTGGGGGGGGAAGGGTGGCCTTCCCTCCTCTGCTCCCTGAGAAGGAGTGAGGACGTCGGGCTTCTACTCACGCTGAGTCTTGGATCCTGGGTCGTCTCTGGTCTGCAAACTGCAGGATGAAGATGTCTGCTCCTTGTTGGTTCTTGCTGGTGTTGAGTAGAATCCACTCGCCCGCTGCATCTGGCTCCTTCGTCCCAGACTGTCTGTGTGAGCGCTCAGGTATGGCCCCCGGCTGTGGTCTCTGCCGCGACCCTGCCGCTGCCGCTGCGGCGGCTGCTGGCAAGCGCTCAGATGTGTCTTCTTGCCTTGGCTTTCCCTCTCTTGTCTAACTCTCTGTCCTGTGATGGCACACTTGGCGTGATTCTCTGGCTTAGGACTGTTCACTGGAACTCTAAAACTGCTTTCTATGTGAGAGCTTGTTCAGATTCCAGCTTCTCCTCCACCATCTTCCCGGAACCCTAAGATGATTTCTTTGTTGCTTTGTATGTCCCTCCCCCACGCTATAACCCCTGCTTTCATTGTATTTGAAGTTGGCATGATTTGTGGAGGGGAAGGGCAAAAACAAACCGTTTAAATAGGGATACAGCTGGACCCATTGCAACAATGAGATGTACAAGTCTTATGTTGAAAAACAAACGTTACAACTTTGGCTGGGGGTGGAGGGGTGGGGAGATGGGAAGGGATGGGAAGGGGAAACAAAGGAGGAGGCAACAATGCTTGATAAGAAATTTACTCATTATCTTGCCCATGTAATTGTTACCCCCCTGTACAGTATTTTCACAATAAAAAAAAAACAGAAAAAATACATAGTACATTAAAAAAATGCAGCGACAAAGACAAAAAAACAACTCTTGTGTCCCTATCTTGGGGTTCATTTCACTTAGCATTATCTTGTATGGAGATATGTACATAGCTTTTGACCTTTTCTGCTTGTCTGGTAAGATTATCTTAGATGTATACTAGTTATTGCATATAAGGGAAAACATGGGATCTGTCTTTTTGGGTCTGGCTTACTTCACTTGATATGATTTTTCTAAGTTTTAACATTTCTTAACAAATGGGGTGGTGTCGTTCATTCTGGTGTAGGCATAGAATTCCATTATATATAATATATATGATATACAATATGTAATATATACATATATATATATATATCACATTTTCTTGATACATTCATCTACTGAGGAGCATCTGAGTTCGTTCCTGATCTTAGCTATGGTGAATAATACCATGATAAATATAGTTGTGCTGGTAGCTTTAGTATGACCTTGTTTGTTATCGTTGAGGTAAATGCCCAGAAGTAGGATTACTGGGTTATAGGGGACCTCTATTTGTAGTCTTTTGAGGAACCTCCATACTGCTTTCAACAGTGGTTGAACAAATTTACACTCCCAACAACAATACAGTAGGATTCCCTTTTGGCGATATCCCATCTAGTATTTGTTGTTATTAGATTTCTTGATTATAGCTATTCTAACTGGGATGAGGTGGACTCTCAATGTTGATTTGACTTGCATTTCTTTTATGGCCAGAGAAGTTGTGCAATTCTTCATGTGTGTATTGGCCATCCTTCTTTCCTCTTCAGAGAGGTTTCTCTGTAAGTCTTTATCCCACTTATTTATTGGGCAGTTGTTTCTTTGAGGATTTGTTGTTGAGGGATTTAAATTTTTGAGTTCCAGGTATATTTTAGATATGAGACCTTTGTCCATCATATGGCTATTGAAGATTTTCTCTCAATCTGTGGGTTTTCTATTGGTCTTGCTTGCTATGTCCTTTGCCATGCAAAAGTTCTGCAAGTTCATGCAATCCCATTTGTCCAACTTTCCTGTGATTTGTTGTGTTTCTGGGTCTCTATTGAAAAAATTTTGGCCTGTGATAAGGAGCCCTAGAATTTCTCCTATTCCATCCTGTAAGTATTTCAGGGTGTCTGCCATGACTTCGAGGACTTTGATCCATTTGGAGTTGATTTTGGTGCAGGATGATATATGAGGATCTAACTTTACTTTTCTACAGGTGTTAAACGAATTTTGCCAGCATCATTTACTGAAGAGGTTGTCTTTCTTCCATTCTATTTTTTTTAGCACCTTTATGGAAGATTTGGTGGTTATAGGTCTGTGGATTCATTTCTGAGTCTTCAGTTCTATTCCATTGGTCCTCACGTCTGTTCTTGTGCCTGTACCAAGCTGTTTTGATTATTATGGTTTGTAGTAGAATTTAAAGTTTAGTATTGATATACCTCCAGCACTGTCCTTTCTTGTTAGGATTGCTTCTGCTATTCAGGGTCTTATATGAATTTTTGTATTTCTTCTTCTATTTTCTTGAAGAATGAGGTTGGGACACTGATGGTATCACATTGAATTTGAGGATAGCCTTTGGCAATATTGCCATTTACAAAATGTTAATCGTCCCAATCCAGGAGTACGGGAGGTTTTTCCACTTCCTTATTTTGCTTCAATTGCCTTTTTCAGGTTTTTAAAGTTTTCATCATAGAGGTCCTTCACTTCTTTAGTTAACTTGTATTTTAATTTTTGTGGGGATATTACAAAAGCAGTTGCGTTCCTGATTTCAGCTTATGGGCATACACTAAAGCCATTGACTTTTCAGGGTTAATTTTATACGCTGCTACTTTGCCAAAGTTTCAGATCACCTTTTGTAACTTGTGAGTGAAGTCCATGTGGTTCTTTAAATACAAGAGCATGCCATCTGCAAAGAGGGAAAGTTTTACTTCATCTTTCCCTACTTGGATCGCCTTTATGTTTGCATCATTTTTATTGGTTTACCTAGCCATTCTAATACTAAATTAAAGAAGCATGGAGAGAGTGGACATCCTTGTCTTGTTCCTGAGTTTAGAGGAAATGGCTTTAGCATTTGGCGATTAAGTATAATGTTGTCTGTAGGTTTGTGATACACAGCCTTTATTATACTGAGGAATGTTCCATGGTTTCCTAATTCTCCAGAATTTTCATCATGAATTTGTGTTGGATCTTGTCAAATGCTATTTTTGCATCTATTGAGAACATCAAGTGGTTCTTATCCTTGCTCTTGTTAATGTGATTAATTATATTAATTGTGTTAAATTATCTCTGCATCCCTGAAATGAATCCTGTTTGATTATAGTGTATGATTTTTTGATGAGTTATTGACATTGATTGGACAAATTTGTTGCTGTTCTTCGATGGTCATCAAAGAATTGGGTCTACTATAGCTACCTAATTTTTGACAAGGGAGATAAAGAAATAGAATGGAAGAAAAACAGTAAATGGTGCTCGCAAAATTGGTTAAACACATGTAGAAAACTAAAGCTAGATCTGTATATATCACTCTGCACCAGAAGCATCTCCAAATGGATCAAAGAACTCGAACTCGAAATAAAAGCAGACTCCATGAAAACATTACAGAAGGAATAGGAGAAAGGATAGGGCTCCTTGGCACAGGTAGAAATTTTCTTAATAGAGGCACAGAAACACAACAAATCAAAGACCGGTTCGACAGATGGGATTGCCTGAAAGTGCAGAGATTCTGCATGACAAAGGACATAGCTAGCAAGATCAATAGAAAGCTCACAGACTGGGAGAAGACCTTGAGTAGCCATAAAACCGACAAAGGTCTTAAATCTAAAATATACTTAGACCTCAAAAAACTAAATCTCCCAAAACAAATCCTCAAAGAAACAACTGCCTGATTAATAAATGGTCTAAAGATTTAAAGAGAGACTTCTCTGAAGAGGAAATAAAAATGGCCAATAGACACATGAAAAAATGCTCAATTTCTCTAGCCAGCTCACCCCAGTTAGAATGGCTATAATCAAGAAATCTAGTAACAACTTATGCTGGAGTGGTTGTGGCCAAAAGGGAACCCTACTGCATAGTTAGTGGGAGTATAAGACCATATCATCTGCAAACAGCGATATTGTTACTTCATCTTTCCCTATTTGGATATCATTTGTGTTTGCATCTTTTCTTCCTTTCTTCTTCTTCTTTTTTTAATTTTAAAAATACCGTACAGAGGGGTTACAATAACATGGGCAAGGTAATGAGTACATTTCGTACCAAGCATTGTTACCTCCTCCTTTGTTTCCTCTTCCCATCCCTTCCCATCTCCACCTGACCCCACTCCCCCCTTCCCCACCACCACATCCCTGGCTAATGTTGTAAAGTTCTTTTTTTTGACATAACGTCTTGTACATCTCATTGTTGCAATGGGTCCACCTGCATCCCAATTTAAACAATTTGTTTTTCCCCTTCCCCTACACAAATTATACCAACATCAAATACAGTGAAAACAGGGGTTTTACCATGGTGGAGGGACATAAAAAGCAACAAAGAAATCATCTTATAAATATATTAGAACAATAGCAAGCAAGAAAAAACATTTGCGTCCTTATCCTGGGGCTCATTTCGCCTAACATCAACTTATCTGAACGTTTCTGCTTGTCTCAGATATATGCTGGTTATTGCAAATAAGGGAAAATAAGGGACCTATGTTTCTTTTGGCCTGACTACTTCACTTAATATAATTTTTTCCAAGTCTTTCTATTTCCTAACAAATGGGGCAATATAATTCTTTCTGATGGAGGCATGGAATTCCATTGTGTATATATACCACATTGTCTTGATCCATTCATCTACTGAGGGGCATCTGGGTTGGTTCCATACACTAGCTATGGTAAATAATGTTGCAATAAACATAGTTGTACTGGGAGGAGCTTAAGTATGGTCTTGTTTGTGGTCATTTGGGTAAATTCCCCAAAGGGTGATTGCTGGGTCATAGGGAAACTCTATGTGGAGTCTTTTGAGGAACCTCTATACTACTTTCCAAAGTGGTTGAACAAGTTTACACTCCCACCAACAATGCAGTAAGTTTCCCTTCTGTCCACATCCCCTCCAGCATCTGTTGTTACTACAGTTTTTGATTATAGCCATTCTAACTTGGGTGAAGTGGTATCTCAATGTTCTTTTGATTTTCATTTCTTTTATGGCTAGGGAGGTTGAACAATTCTTCACGTTTCTATTAGCCATACTTCTTTCCTCTTCAGAGAAGTTTCTCTTTAAGTATTTTGCCCACTTATATATTGGGCAGTTGTTTCTTCGAGAATTTGTTTTTGGGGGAGTTAATTTTTGAGTTCCAGGTATATTTTAGATATGAGACCATTGCCCATTGTATGGCTAGTGAAAATCTTTTCCAAATCTGTGGGATTTTTATTGATCTTGCTAGCTATGTCCTTTGCCATGCAGAAGCTCTGCAATTTCTTGCAATCCCATTTGTCCAACCTTTCTTTGATTTGTTGTTTCTGTGTCTCTTTTAAGAAAATTTCTGCCTTGCTAAGGAGACCTAGGGTTTCTCCTATTCCATCCTGTAATGTTTTCAGAGTGTCTGCTTTGACTCTGAGGTCTTTGATCCATTTGGAGTTGATTCTGGTACAGGGTGATATATAAGGATCTAGCTTTAGTTTTCTAAAAGTGATTAACCAATTTTGCCAGCACCATTTACTGAAGAGGCTGTCTTTCTTCCATTCTATTTTTTTAGCTCCCTTATCAAATATTAGATGGCTATAGGTCTGTAGGTTCATTTCTGGGTTTTCAATTCTATTCCATTGGTCCTGAGGCCTATTCTTGTGCCAGTACCAAGCTGTTTTGATTACTAAGGTTTTGTAGTAGAGTTTGAAATTTGGTATTTATATTCCTTCAGAACTGTTCTTTTTGTTAAGGATCATTTTTTCTTTCAGGGTCTTTTCTTGTTGCAGATTGCCTCTTCTATTTCCTTGAAGAATGAGGCTGGAATATTGATAGGTATCGCGTTGAATTTGTAGATATCCTTGGGAGGTATAGCCATTTTAACGATGTTGATCCTTCCAATGCAGGAGCATAGGAGATTTTCCACTTTCTAAGTTCTGC
Source organism: Dipodomys spectabilis (assembly GCF_019054845.1). Lineage (NCBI taxonomy): Eukaryota > Metazoa > Chordata > Mammalia > Rodentia > Heteromyidae > Dipodomys > Dipodomys spectabilis. The sequence goes on along the minus strand of NW_024871033.1, from coordinate 720,076 downwards.
TTTGATTTCCTTTTTCAGGTTTTTAAAGTTTTCATCATAGAGGTCTTTCACTTCTTTGGTTAAGTTAATTCCTAGGTATTTTATTTTTTGGGGGGCTATTACGAATGGAGTTGCTTTCCTGATTTCAGCCATTCTTTGGTCATTGTTGGCATACAGAAAAACAATTGATTTTTGAGGGTTAATTTTATACCCTGCTACTTTGCTAAAATTTTGAATCAGCTTGAGTAATTTGGGAGTGAATTCCGTGGGATTCTCTAAATGCAAGATCATGTCAACTTCTTTCCCTTTTTGGATCCCCTTTATGTTTGCATCTTGTCTTATTGCTATAGCTAGTTATTCTAATACTAGGTAGAAGAGAAGTGGAGAGAGTGGACATCCTTGTCTTATTCCTGAGTTCAGACAAAATTTCTTTACTTTTTCAACCCTAAGTATACTGCTGGCTGTAGGTGTGTCATATACAGCCTTTAATGTATTGAGGAATATTCCCTGGATTCCTAATTTTTCCAGAACCTTCATCATAAAGAGGTGCTGGATCTTGTCAAATGCTTTTTCTGCATCTATTGAGATAACCATCTGGTTCTTATCCTTGCTCTTGTTGATGTGATGAATTATATTAATTGATTTGCATATATTGAACCAGCTTTGCATCCCTTAAATGAATCCTGTTTGATCATGGTGTATGAGTTTTTGGATGAATTGTTGAAGTCGATTGGCCAAAATTTTGTTGAGAAGTTTTGCATCAATATTTATCAAAGAAATGGGTCTCTAGTTCTCTTTCTTTGATGAGTCCCTGCCTGGTTTTGGGATGAAGGTTGTGATGACTTCATAAAATAAGTTCGGTAGTGAACTTTCTCTTTCAATTTCATTGAAGAGTTGGAGGAGTATTGGTGTGAGCTCTGCTTTGAAGGCCTTGTAGAATTCCACTGTATATCTATCTAGTCCTGGGCTTTTCTTAGATGGGAGGTCTCTTATTGCTGTTTCAATTTCAATGCTTACTATGGGTTTGTTAAGATAGTTTACCTCATCTTGGATTAGTTTTGACATGTCGATATTTGCTAGAAAAATGTCCATTTCTGCCAAGTTCTGAAAATTATTAGCATAAAGTTTTGACAAATATTCCCTTATATTGTTCTGAATCGTGATTGTTTCTGTGGTGATGTTTCCATGCTCATCTCTGAGTTTATTTACTTGGGTGTGTTCTCTACTTTTTCTGATAAGATTTGCTAAGGGTCTGTCAATTTTGTTAATTTTTTCGAAGAACCAACTTTTTGTTTTGTTGATTCTTTCTATGTTTTTTGTTTGGATTCTATTTCGTTTAATTATGATTTAAATTTAATTATTTTTTTCTGTCTACTGGATTGGGGTTTATCTTGTCACTCTTTTTCAAAGAGATTCAGATGTCTCATTAAATTGTTGGTTTCACCTTTCTCCAATTTGTTGATGTAGGAACTCAGAGCTATAAACTTGCCTCTGAGTACTGCCTTTGCTGTGTCCCAGAGGACCTGTTAATTTGCATGTTCATTTTTGTTGAATATCATGAACATTTGCATTTCTTTTATAATCTCTTCCATGACCCACTGGTGATTCAACAGTATGTTGTTCAGCCTCCATGTGTTACAGGACTTTCTTTGGTGGCTTTTGGTATTGAGTTCTAATTTTATCTCCTTGTGGTCTGGGAGAATGCAAGGTTTAACTTCAATGTTTCTGAATTTGGACAAGTTTGCTTTGTGACCTAAAATGTGGTCTATTTTGTAAAAAGTTTCTTGTGCTGCTGAGAAAAACGTGTATTCTGATGCTGCTGGGTGAAATATTCTGTAGATGTCTGTTAAATCTAGTTGGTTTATGCAGATGTTTAGATCTGCGGTTTGTCTCTTGAGTTTTTGCCGAGTTGATCTATCTAGTGGGGAGAGTGGTGTGTTAAAGTCCCTAACAATTAATGTCTTTGGGTCTATGTGAGATTTGAGGGAAAGTAGTGTTTCTTTGATAAATTTGGGTGCTCCGTTGTTTGGTGAATAGATATTTAGAATTGTAATATCCTCCTGAAGGAGAGATCCCTTAATTAGTATGTAGTGACCTTCTTTATCTCTTCTCACGAATTTTAATTTGAAGTCTATTTTATCTGATGTTAGGATTGAAACTCCCGCCTGTTTATGGGAGCTATTTGCGTGGTAGATTTTGTTCCAGTCTTTCACTTTCAAAATGTATTTGTTTTCATGGGCAAGGTGTGACTCCTGAAGACAGCAGATAGAACAATCTTGCTTATTAATCCAATTAGACAGTCTAAGTCGCTTAATTGGAGAGTTAAGTTAATGTTGAGAGTTAGGACTGAGAGGTATTTGAGAGTTCCTGCAATGTTATCAACCTCCTCGGGGACTGTCACAACTTTGTTCTTCGTATGGTTCTTAGATTCTCCATTTGGGTGCAGTTTCTTGGCCTTTATTATGGTCTTGTTTGTTTTCTATGTGTAGGACATCTTTAAGTATCTTTTGTAGGACTCGTTTGGTGAAGATATATTGTTTCATTTTTTCTTTGCTATGGAAGGTTTTTATTTGACCTTCAGTTATGAAGGAGAGTTTAGCTGGGTACAGAATTCTTGGTTGATAGTTTTTTGTCTGTAGGGCATGGTATACATCATTCCAGGATCTTCTTGCTTTGATTGTCTCTGCTGAGAAATCTGAAGTTATTCTAATTTGTTTCCCTTTATAGGTGATTAATCTTTTCTCCTTGACAGCTTTAAGGATCTTTTCTTTGGTCTGAATTGATCCTGTGTGGATTATAATGTGATGGTGGGATGTCCTATTCTGGTCTGGTCTATTTGGGGTTCTAAAAGCTTCTTGTATCTGAATAGGCCTATCTTTTTGCATGTTTGAGAAGTTCTCTGCTAGGATCCTGTTAAACAAATTTGCTAGACCATTAACTTCTGTTTCTAGGTGTTCCTCTACACCCAATATCCTCAGATTAGGCTTTCTGATGGTGTCTTCAAAATGTTGAATAGATCTATCATATTTCTTGGATTTGTCTGGATAGTTGTATGTTCTTTCTCTATCACATCTAGGCTGTCTTCATTCCCTGAGATTCCATCTTCTGCATGGTCTAACCTACTGTCTAGACTTTCTACTTTGTTTTTTATTTCTTTTCCTTCTAATTGATTGGCTTTTATGGCTTCAAATTCTTTTCTGGAGCTTTGCTCTAGATTTTGTATGAACTTCTTTCCTTCCTTAATTTGGTGTTCAGTGTTTATTCTCAAATCACTTAGTTGATTGGTTATGGTTTCCTGGACTGCCATTTCTTCTGTTGGGCTCTATTCAGCATTCCCTTTGTGGTTTCCCTGAATTCTTTCAGCTATCTGTTTATGAATTCCATGAACACCTCTATTGATCTTTGTTTATTCTCATCCCGCTTTTACAATGCCTTTATAACTCTTTGATTAGCTTCCTCATGTTCAAGCAATTCCTGTAGTTCTCTTTGACTGTTCTCAGCCTGCTCATGCAATTCCTGTCTTTCTCTTTGACAGTTCTCAGCCTGCTCATGCAATTCCTGTCTTTCTCTTTGACAGTTCTCAGCCTGCTCATGCAATGCCTTTATTTCTCTTTGACTGTTCTCAACCTGCTCATGCAAGTGCTTTATCAATCTTTGGGTAGCTTCCTCACGCTCATGAGATTCCTGTATTAATCTTTGGTTTGTCTCTTCTCTCTCCCTATCACGCTCACACTGAGTCCTTTGCAGGTTTTCAATCTTTTCACTCACCTTGTTTACAAGTAATGTTTGTAGAGCCATGGCTCTCTGCAAGTGTTCAAATCTATCTCCTTGCCTGGGTTTTCCCTCACTGGCCAAACTCTCTGTACTGTGATGTCATTCTTGATATCATTCTCTAGTCTAGGACTGTTCAGTGGAATACTAAAACTGCTTTCTATGCGAGAGCTTGTTTAGCCTCCAGTTTCTCCTCTGCCATCTTCCTCCCTAAGTTCTTAATGTTTGCATATTGTCTTATTGCTCTAGCTATGCACTGTAATATTATGCTGAAAAGAAGTAGAGGGAGTGAACATCCTTGTCTCATTCCTCAATTTAGAGAAAATGGGTTTAGCTTTGTGTCATTGGATATAATGGTAGGTGTAGGTTTGTCACACACAGCCTTTATTATATTGAACAATCTTCTGTTGATTCCTAGTTTCTCCAGAGCTTTCGTTGGATATTGTTTGCCAAATGCTTTTTCTGCATTTATTGAGATGATTATGTGGTTCTTATCCTTGATCTTTGTGATGTGATGAATTACATTAATTAACATGTGTATATTGAACCAGCTTTGCATCCCTGAAATGAATCCTGTTTGATCGTGGTGTATGTTTTTTTCTTGATGAATTGTTGAAGTTGATTGGCCAGAATTTTGCTGAGAAGTTTTCCATTAATGTTCATCAAAGAAATGGGTCTTTCTTTCGTGAATCTCTGCTTGGTTTGGGGATGAGGGTTATGATGGCTTAATAGAGAGAGTTTGGTAGTGAACTTTCACTTTCAATTTTATTGAAGGGTTGGAGGAGTATTGGTGTGAGTTCTACATTGAAGGCCTTGTAGAAATCAGCTGTGAATCCTTCTGGTCCTGGGTTTTTCTTGGATGAGAAATCTCTAATTGCTGTTTCTATTTCAATGCTTGCCATGGGTCAGTTTAGTTAGTTTGTATCTTCTTGGTTTAGATTGGGCATATCAATATTTGCTAGAAATTCTTTCATTTCTTCCAGATTCTCAAATTTGTTTGCATAAATGTTTGCAAAGTATTCCCTTATAATGTATGTAATGTTCTTAATATTGGTTATGTGATAATATTTCCATTCTCCTCTCTTGATGTTGTTTATTTGCGTGTGTTTTATCATTTTTCTGGTAAAATTTGCTAAGGTCTTTCAGTTTTGTTAATTTTTTAAAAAAGAACTAACCCCTTTTCTTGTTGTTTCTTTCTATGTTTTTTGAACTGTAGTTAATTTAATTCTGATTTAATTTTATTTGTTTCCATCTACTGGATTGGGATTTGGCTTGTTGTTCTTTTTCAAGGATCTACAGGTGCCTTGTTAAATTGTTGGTTTCAGATCTCTCTAATTTGTGGTCTGAGAGAATGCAGGGAACAAATTCAATGTTTCTGCATTTATACAGATTAGCTTTGTGACCTAAAATATGGTCTGTTTTGGAAAATGTTCTGTGTGTACTGCTGAGAAGAATGTGTATTCTGATGCTGTTGGGTGAAATTTTTTTTTTTTTTTGTCGGTCGTGGGGCTTGAACTCTGGGCCTGGGCACTGTCCCTCAGCTCTTCAGCTCAAGGCGAGCGCTCTACCACTTGAGCTACAGCACCACTTCCGGTTTTCTGGTGATTTATTGGAGATAGGAGTCTCACGGTCTCTCCTGCCCGGGCTGGCTTTGAACCGCAATCCTCAGATCTCAGCCTCTTGAGTAGCTAGGATTACAGGCGTGAGCCACCAGCGCCTGGCTGAGTGAAATATTCTTTAATCAAAGATGACGTTCTTCTTGGGTGGTGAGGGATAGTCTACCTTCCACACACTGTTTTGTAAGATGGAGTGGGAATGTCTCGTTGAGTACTCATGCCTTTCTGTTAGTTTTCTGGTCGTCCATGATCTGAGTCCTTCTCTGGTCATCAGGATGGAAGATTTCTGCTCCTTGTCAGTTTATGATGTCAGTGAGTAGAACCCACTCTCACTCCATCTCTGTCAGTTTGGTCCCATGCTCTGTCTCACTGCCACTGCTGCCATCACTGGTATGTGCTCAAATCTATCTCCTTAAACCGCTGCCTGAATTGTTTCTCTCTGCCTAACTCTCTGTACTATGATGGCACACTTGGTGTAAAACTCATATCTTAAAAAAACTTTTCCATTCCTTCTTTTTCAGTTATTTTCCAAACCTCTAGCTTCATTTTAAGCTATGAATCATCTATACTTATGTGCTCCTACTCTCCAGAAACTTAGTATAGTGTGTCAAGTAAGCTTTGAATTAAAGTGTAAGGTAAAATTTGCTTACCGTAACTAGCTGCCTTTGAAAAGCTTTTGTGTGACTTTTGAGCAGTTGATTGACTTAAGTACAATAAGAGGGAATGCAAATGATTGAGAAGTTGGAAGAACAGCAAAAGGTAAGGAGCTTAATTTTGATGTGAAGGATAATGATTAATTCTGTTGGTAGATGTGCAGGGACATCTAATTCAATTTAATAATATTTATGCCTATTCATGATGCATATTATCTGTCCTTGATGATTTTTTAATCTCCTTCGAGAGACTAGAAATCTTCATATGAAACCATTAGTGACCCAACAGATAACCAAATTTCAAAGTATCATTTAAGATAATGAATATAGCATAGAATGAGCTAGAGTATAGTAAAGGAAAACATTAACCATAATATTCTAACATACTAATATTTCTTCCTTTGTATAAAAATTAAAGAGATTGGCAGAAATGACTTATTTTGTGTCAACCATTTATGCTCTTCCACACCCATTGCATGAAATTGTCATCTTAATATATGTATCTGGCTAATAATGACATTTTGCAACCCCAATGATGCCATTTTCCTGTGTTCTGCATTGTGACAATTTGGCTGGTTTCCAGTAATGAAATGCAGGGTGAATTGATGCTTGTCAATTTGGGGAGCAATTTATCTTTATAAGACAGTGTACTGTTACTGTACTTCATTCCTCTGGCACCTGGAAGAAAAAGGTTTTCCAGAACATAGAAAGGAAATTAAATCCCCACATCATCACACGGAAGAAAGCTATATGATGATCACAAAGAACTGCATTTGACTGTTACATTAATGAGAAATTACCTTCTGTTTTGTTAGGCTATTGAAACTTTCAGGTTTTTTTCTGTTATAGCAATTGGTATGGTCCCAAATAATATATGTTTTAAGTTTTGCAGAAGTTCTTACAAAAAGTCATCTCACAGTTCCTCGGATTTAACTGCTCATATTTAGTAATGATCCATTACTAAATATAATTAGGAAATTATAAATTTTCCCTCTGTGTTTACATAACAAGATGGAATTCTAAAGGAAAAGGATGAAATACTGATTATCTACCTAATCCTTCTGTTTCTGTACTTATTTTAAACCAGTTTGAAGTTGTATGAATTCAACAGTTCACCTCTTTATGCAGGATTGCAGAATAAAAGTAAAACAATGTAGAGAACAGCCTAAAGTCTAGTCTTAGGCATTAAGTATATTCTTAGTAATTTGTAAGAGTAGTCTATTTATCTGCATGATTTTATTTTCTCTAAAAAATAGTATGTTAAGTTCAAAATGAGGATATATACTCCTTCTCAATCAGTTCTGAATTCCAAAGTTTTAAACTTCTTTTGATATTAGATATATTGATTGCTCAATTGCATTAGATTTTCTTACTCTTGAAATTTTAGCTGAAACTGGAGCATGGGCTAAGGGGCTTTATTTTACTTCCTAGCGATGCAATAGCATAAAAAATATTGAGATAGAATGTCACATTGCAGGCCCTATTTTGGCAGATTGACCTGGGCATGTTGTCATTTCAGATTTGAATTGGCAAGAGAGTTATAGAGATTATTGTAATAGTACAGGCAGGAAATAATAAGCAAACTTACTGAGGTACATATAAGGAAATTTTAAAAGAGGGAAGGCTCATGTTCCTAACTTGAATGACTTAAAATACATCTCTCAAAATTATTATTTAAATTTAACATAAGCCCAGGAAAATGCCAATATGATTTTCTTTTTATTCTTATCTTAGAAAAATGATTTTTCAGTTTATTACAAATTCAAAAAACTTGCAATAACTTTGGAGTAAGAATACCAGTACTGGGATGGGATGTTGGCTCAGTGGTAGATTGTTTTCCTAGCATGCATGAGGCCCTGGGTTCAATTCCTCAGCACCATAAAAGTGGGAAAAAGCCAGAAGTGGCTCTGTGGCTCAAGTGGTAGGGTGCTAACTTTAAGCTGAAGAGCTGAGGGACAGCACCCAGGCCCAGATTTCAGTCCTCATGACTGACAAAAAAATGCCAGTACTAAGAAAAGAGATATCTTACCAGCTATTAAAATATGTAAGTATAAGAATGACAAGGAAGCTATTGGTCCTAATGTCAAGGGCTTGTTTCTGTAATCCTAGCAACTCAGTAGGCTGAGATCTGAGGTTTGTGATTTAAAGCCAGCCCAGGAGGGAAAGACCATGAGACTTAAATTAACCACCAAAAAGCTGAAAGTAGAGCTATGTCTCAATTTGTAGAGGGTTAGCCTTGAAATTAAAGCACAGAGACAGTGTACATACCCTGAGTTCAATGCCAAGGCCCAGCACACACACACACACACACACACACACACACACACAACTATTAGTGTTACACACACACACACAACTATTAGTGTTTTATTGTATAAGCAAGTTACTAGGAGACAGTGAATGGAATGATAGAAATTGGCCTATTATTAATTAATGACAGATGTGACAGATAAATATTTTAAATAAGCACTGTAAAAGTGCAAGTGTATTTTTGTGCGAATAGATTATATGGAAAAAATAAAACAAATTTTGCTCTTCTATTGTTGAGGTATAGTGATGGTATTCAGGTGTGGTTTCTGGATCATAGCATCTATATCGTGTGAATTTGTTAGTAATACAAAGTCTCAGGTACCTGAGAACCACTGAATCAGAAACTTTAAGAGAGATATCATGAACTCTGTATTTTAAAACATTTTCCAAGTGATTCTGATGCATGTTAATGTTTGAAAACTACAAACAATTTCACTTTAGGCTTCAGAAAAAAACACAAAAGCTCATTGGCTTAGCAAAATCAAAGCTTATTTCACCATTAATCTACATGTCTGGCTAGCCTCTGGTGGCTCACTCTTGTAACCTAGCTACTCAGGAGGCTGAGATCTGACTATCCTTGTTCAAAGGCAGCTCATGCAGGAAAGTCCATGAGATTCTTCAATTAATCACCAGAAAAACGGAAGTTGCACTGTGGCTCAAAGTGGTAGCATTGAGCTGTGAGTGCTAGCCTTGAGCAAAACGAGCTCAAGGACAGCACCCATGCCCAAGTTCAAGCCCCACAACTGAAAACAAAACAAAACAAAAAAACGATCTGTCTACTTGTGATTGGCAATGGAATCTTTGTTTTATATAGTCACTTGTGGATTCTTAGTGACCAAAGTGATAATATATTAGTATTTTGAAGTGTGTGACTGCCTAAAGCCACGAGAAAGGGAATGAGAGAGAGAGAGAGTTATAGTGCTGTAACTTTACCCTTTTATTCCCAAACCCAACTAGAAATATTTGTATAATACACTTCAACAATAAAAGGTCTAGAATAAAAAGAGAATTCAGATAGATAAATGTTTAACTGAACAAAATAAAATCATACTAAAGGAAAGTTCAGGTTAATGTTTATAAGGCATTATTCTATGAGGGAAAATTTTATATGTATGCATGAGAGATACTTTACATTGACTGACATTTGTTAATCATTCAGGTCCTAGCTTACATACCACCTCCTGTGAAACACATTTCCTAACCCCTCCCTCTGTGTTAGATACCTGATCATGCCTCATAACAGAATGGTTTTTATATTTCTTACAGTATTAATTACAAACTAGTTTTTTTATTACCTGTTTTTGCCACTAGAAGGGGAATGTGGTGAAAGGTAAGCTTGATCTATGCAGAAGTATATCCACAGCAATTAGCACATTTCTTGGCATGTAAAAAAAATGAAAGTATGAAGAAGGAAGGAAGGAAAGAGGGAGGGAGGGAGAGAGGGAGGTAGGGAGTTAGGGAGGGAGGGAAGGAAAGAAAGGAAGGAAAAGAAGGAAGGAAGCAAGGAAAGAAGGAAGGAAGGAAGGAAGGAAGGAAGGAAGGAAGGAAGGAAAGGAAGGAAAGGAAGGAAGGAAGTAAGGAAGGAAGGAAGGAAGAAAGGAAGGAAGGAAGGAAGAAAGAAAGAAAGAAAGAAAGAAAGAAAGAAAGAAAGAAAGAAAGAAAGAAAGAAAGAAAGAAAGAAAGAAGGTTAAAATACAAAGGAAACAAATTCATGGAAATTTTGGAAGAATTAACACTTTCCTCTATATTTTCCTCAAAAAGAAATTCTGCAAAACTCCTGTGTTACTTTAGTAAGCAGTATAAGAAACACAAAATATTTATTTTTACAAGAACGGGGAAAAAACCCAAAAGTGATCATGAATATCTATTAACATAGTGACATAAAGAATGGTAAGAAAACTTAGAGACTCTAGAAATATACTGAACAGGATTTGGTAGCTAAGTATGACAGGAACAGGAGAAGAGAAGGAGTCAAATATATGATACATATACTTCAAGAGTCATAGAATTGGAACGTTTCAGAGTCATAGAATTGCAGAATGCTTCCCAGTTTCTTTCCCCTGGACATGATCCTCCTTAATCCATATTTTCATTTCTCCATAGAAGGACTGATATAACACATTTTCTTTGGAAACTTTTCAGGTATTAGTAGTGTAGTTTGAAAATTGATACTGGGGAGTGGGATGTTAAAGCTCTAGTGTGCAAGTAAGGTTATAAATTGGAGAAAGACGGGAGAGTTTTGGAACAGATTTATCAGTAGAGAGAGGGAAGGGGAGAAGAAGGAAGAAAAGAGAAAGGAAGGTAAAGGAAAGGAAGAGAAAGAAGAGAAAGGAGTCTGTGTCTTAGATAGGAGTCAGAGGTGGGAAGAATTGTTGAAGAATTGTTAATTTCTCTTTTATAAAAGAATTGTTAATAAGAATTGTTAATCACTCCAAATTTCTTGCTGTGCCACTACAAATATTGTGGTAGTGATTCTTGGAAAAGAAAATAAGGGGTTTAAAGCAGAGCTTTTCCTACCCTCTTCTGAGTTTGTGTGTGTGTGTGTGTGTGTTGGTACTGAGGCTTGAACTCAAGGCCTGAATGCAGTAGTTAAGCTTTTTCACTAAAGGATGGTGCTCTATTACATGAGCCACATATCCTCTACAGTAATTTTGGTGGTTAGTGGGAAATGAAGTCTCACAGAGTTTCCTGGTCAGGCTTGTTTGGAGCTGAAATTCTCAGGACTCCTCCTGGGTAGTGAGGATTATAGGCACATGTCCTGGCAAAATAAAATCTTTCTGATAGACTCTAACTCTCTTAAAAATTGAGTCTTCAAAAGTTATGTAACAGTGCAGCATTGCAAGACTTGATCATGCAATTCAGAGGATGGATTCAGCATTTTATTTAATTTCTTCCAAAAGGCACCTACCTTTCTTTTCCTACTTAAATGAAACTAATATGTAAGTCCAACTTTCTCAAAATTATGAATGCTTGTCTACTAAACAGATAGGTTAGGGCATGTACTCCTTATATATAATTCTACTACAACATTTGAATAGCTTGTGGCAAATGCTGGCATGAGGTTTCTAATCAAGTCCGAAGTATGTCATTATTAAATATGAAGAATCAATTTGAAAGTTTGTCTTTGTGTGGAAAATTCTAAGTGGTTTAACATATATAATAGTAGTGACCTTCATTTGTTAATATAACATTAGTGTCCTGTAAAGGTGTACCTTATTATTAGGTCATTATCTGATACCATGTTGTATGCAAAAGTTTATCCTAGTTCTTTGTTTAAAGATTTGGCCTAGATGTAATGCTCATACAAGAAATTTAGAATAACTAAAGTCAATAGATTCATTCATTTGATCATTAATGTGTATTTTAATGTTAGATGCCTATTGGTAATGATGAGTATTGTCTATTGATGACACTAGTTTCACCACAGGGTGCAGTTCTTGGAGCTTTTCGGTCTAATTAGAATCATATGCATATTTATTATTTCCTTCTTCAACTGAAATCTTCTCAAATGAACTTTATTTTGCTTATAACTTACCCTCAGACTTTACTTTTCACCAATCATTGAAATACAACTGAACTTTTTCCAGTAAACACTTTCTAAGAATAACTGACCTTGCTGGCAAATATCTACTAAAAAAGAGAAAGGCATTGACTAAACTTATTTTTACAGTAGAAAAAAAAATTCTAGAGTGGGTAACATCAAGTGGGAGACAGGTTTTGGGGGTTTCTGAGATTTCAACAATTGTGTGTATTTGCAGGAAATTGCAATTGGTTTAATTATATTTGCTATTGTGTAGGAAATATATGATCTGAATGGAAACATACATTCCCATGTCTGAAAGCAACAAAAAAGAGGTGAAAGGGTAATGTGTACATGGGGTCCACACAGGGATCCAGCTCAGAAAAGTGCCTATACACAAATTATTCTTTGAGATCATCAAATCCACTTAAAAAGGCTTAGATTCTGAAAGCTTACATTAGATGGCTTGACTGAATGCTTTGTCTGATCTTATTCTGGGTCATTCAGATGACTTCCAAATTGTCTCTGGAAAACTTTGTTAATGTTTAGTAGAATCTGCTAATTATTGCACAAAATTTTTATTCAATTTAATTCTCTGATTTGTACATGGAAAGCTAGTTTGTTATAAATTGTCAGAAGGAAAATTCTGTGTATGCTTATGGGGAACTAAGGGTAGTTTGAATAGAACAAACAAGGAAACAAATAGATCTTCTTTAAAAGGATTTCAGAGGTAACATTTGATCTTTTCTGTAGTTCCTGATGATATAATGTTCTTATGAAAGTGGAAAGAGAATAATCAAGTTGATTAATAATTAGGAATACAAAAAGATCTGGTTAAATAGAAGTTCTCAGTCATTTTTCAGTTTCACATACACAATTTGACAAATGTGAAATTATCAGAAAGATGAATCTGAAAGCTCAATGAATTTCTATCTACCCAATTATAACCAAATTCATAATAAGAAAGAATAAGGAACTATTGTATATATTCAGTCTTTCTAAAATTGAGAAGACTTCTGTTTATATATCATTATAGCTGGAAATTCTGAGATTTACCTTCATGTTACTAGATAGCTTTTCTTAAAATCTTGTTACTATTGGTGAATTTTCTATAATTCATCTTGAAATTTCCATACTGTTGTGTTTTTGCCCTATTGAGTAGTCTAATGCTTCAACAATACTGAAGTTATTACAGGGTAGATTATTACTCTGACATCATTTAAACTTGAGGGCTTATTAATCAAGGTTTGCTCCACTTTTCATAGCTCAAATAAAATCAGTTAGTTGATTTAAGTTTAAAGTCATTAGGCAGATGAATACATTGCTATGCAAACATAAAAGTTAGGTGGCTAATTAAACAAATTGTGCAAACTAAGATTTGCGTTAAAATTGTTGCCTGGACTCAAACATTTTTACTGAATTATGATTCGCACAAACTAATAAAAATCTCACTTGACAAAATTTATATCATTGATCCTCTAATAGTGAATGTAGATGTCAAAAATGCTAATCTAGGGCTAGGAAGATGGTTCAGTGGTAGAGTGCTTGCCTTCCATGCATGAGGCCCTGGGTTTGAATCCTCAGCACCACATAAGCAGAAAAAGCTGGAAGTGGCACTGTGGCTCAAGTGGTAGAGCTGAAGAGCTGAAGGACAGTGCCGAAGCCCAGAGTTTAGGCCCAACCACTGACCAAAAAAAAAAGTTAATCTAGGGAAACTGTCACAAGCTTGAAATTCTTTTTTCAGAGCTGCAGTTCAGCATCTTTCACAGGTTAAAACACTCTTGTACTTTTGAAACTGTTATTGTTATTCTTCCATCTTTCATTCCAATACCATTTTGAGATTAATTGACCTACTTAGGAAACACAAACTATTTACATTTTTCCTTATGCCTTTGGGTTACTATTCACACAGAAGTCCTCGTACAAAACATGTCCATGAAAATCCACACTTGTTGCTGTTTAAATTTTACACTTAAAATGGGAAATTTAAGTAAGGAAATTGAGAGACACATTGTTCCTTTATAACAGAACATGAGTTAAAAAAGATATTATAGCTCTCTCAGCAACTACTTAGACTACTGTGTAGCCTTTGCTAGGGAAACTGCTTCTGATAAAAATAAAAACAAAAATATATGGCAATTTGAAAGAAACTTGTCACAACCAGTTCAATTTGACAGTTTTCATACACCCATTGTACAAAATTGCATAGGTCACAGATCTTGCCATTGAGTAGCTCAATAGTAGAAGAGCCAAAAATAATGAATCAATCATTGTAAAATTACATTCCCATCCCATTCTCCTTAGCACTTGACTGTGATTTTTGTAGTATATATTGCATTATGACAGCCCATACAGTTTATTCTAGTTGTATCTCTACATAGATTAAAAACTCCAGGAAAGTAGGAGCTTCATGTTTATTTTGTTCTTTTTCTTAGCACTTTGAGAAATGTCTAGCACAAAGTAGATAAAACATATCGTTAAATAGGTGAATTAATAAACTAATAATAAAATGTCTTAATGGGAATTGCAAAGTATATAGAAACAAAGAATTTTTGGTTTTGGTGATATGTGTGTGTGGGGGGGGGGTGTGTGGGTGTGTATGTGGGTGTGTATGTGTGTGTATTAGGCCAACGCTGTGATTCTGATCAAATTTTAGTTCCTTTGTGAAACCATCCGAGATTATTAAAGAAAATTTATTTCTGCTTTGTTTATTTTCTAAAATATCTCCCTTGTAATATTTACTACATTTCAGTGTGATAGTCTATTCATCTCTTTCTCCATTGAACTATGAAATATATGAAGAAAGGGATTCCTTTTCTCCTTTTCCTTGGGCATTTTATTTTTCTATTTTATTTTATTTTTTTGTGGTTCTTTTTTTATTGTTAAAATACTGTACAGAGGGGTTACAATTACATGGGCAAGATAATGTGTACATTTCTTGTCAAGCACTGTAGCCTCCTCCTTTGTTTCTCCTTCCCATCCCTTCCCATCCTTCCCCCGACCCCCACCCAATCCTCCTCCCCACCCCCACCAAAGTTGTAAAGTTCGTTTTTGACATAACGACTTGTACATCTCATTGTTGCAATGGGTCCACCTGTATCCCTATTTAAACGATTTGTTTTTTCCCTTCCCCTCCACAAATTATACCGACATCAAATACAGTGAAAGCAGAGGTTTTGTATGTCCTTGGGCATTTTAGTAACTGGTATGCTGGTGATTAATAAATGAATTAATGAATATATATATACATATATATATATATTAGATTTGAGTTACTTCTGGGTCATTAAAAATGCTATTCCAACAGATAAATCCTTATCAGTACACTTCTGAAAACAATCAAAGCATGAACAACTTACTATTGAAGTTATGGAAGATGACACAATGTGAGAAAACTATGATCAAGAACAGAACAATGGAGAATTCCTTTTTACATTTTTTATTGTAAAGATACTGTACAGAGAGGTTACAGTTACATGTGTAAGAGAATGAGTACATTTCCTATCAAGCATTATTATCCACCTCCCCAGGTTCCATACTCCTCCCACTCCCCCTGAGTTGTAAAGTTCGTTTTCAACATAGTGTCTTGTACATCTCATTGTTACAATGTGTCAAACTGTATCCTTCTTTCAGCATTTTCTTTCCCTTCCCCGCCCTGTTAGAAAAATGTATATGCAATATGTAGGGTACCAGAAACAAATACAGTAACAACAGGAGTTATACCATGGAGGAAGAACATAAAAAAGAAACAAGAAATCACATAGTACATTAAAAATAACAGTAACAAAGAAAAAAACCTCTTGTGTCCTTATCTTGAGGTTCATTTCACTTAGCATCATCTTACATGATCATATGTACATAGCTTTTAACCTTTTCTATTGTCTGGTAAAATTATCCTAGATGAATTCTTTAAGGAATATTTAAAAGAAGAGCCCAAGAGAAATATTTAAAGAGAATGGAATATTTAAAGAGAATGGGAATATTATAGCTATCAATGGAAAGAAAATTTAGAAAGGAACTACCAAAGGTAATGAACTATACAGGTAAACATATGAGGCTGAGAATTGTGAGGAAATCATTGGAGCTGATTCATGGCAGTGTCTTTAAAGTTTTTTGTGTTTTGTAATAAGAAGTTTATTATTGATTGATTGATTGTATGTTTTTAATTGTAAAAATGCTGTACAGGGGGGTTTGAGTTACATGAGCAAGATAATGAGTACCTTTCCTGTCGAGCATTGTTGCCTCCACCATTGTTTGCCCCTATCATTCCTTCCCTCCCACCTCCACAACTATCTCCCTTCCCTCCACCCATACCCCGGCATTGTAAAGTGTGTTTTCACCATAGTGCTTTGTACATCTCATTGTTACAATGGGTCAATCTGTATCCTTATTTAAGCATTGTGGTTTTTTTTTCCCTTCCCTTCCCGAATTAAAGAAGTGTATCCACAAGATGCAGGGCACTGACATCAAATACTGTAAAAACAGGGGTTATACTGCAGGAGAGGAACATACAGAGAAACAAAAAAAATCACAATCATCTGGTACATTAAAACTACATTAGAAACAATAGCAAGAAAAAAAGATATTTTTGTCCCTATCTTAGGGTTCATTTTGCTTAACATCATCTTATATGGTCATATGTACATAGATTTTCTCCTTGTCCTACACATGTACTAGTCATTTCAAATAAGGGAAACCATGGAACCTATGTTTATTTAGGCCTGGCTTACGTCACTTAATATAATTTTTCCAAGTCTTTCCATTTCCTAACAAATGGGGGATTTTCATTCTTTCTGATGGAGGTGTAGAATTCGATTGAATAAATATACCACATTTTCTAGATCCATTCATCTACCGAGAAGCATCTAGGTTGGTTCCATATCTTAGCTATGGTAAATAATAATGTGATAAACATAGATGTGCTGGTAGCCTTAGTATGGCCTTGTTTGTGATCTTTTGGGGAAATGCCCAAAAGTGGGATTGCTGGGCCATAGGGGATTCCTATGTGGAGTCTTTTGAGGAACCTCTATACTGCTTTCCAAAGTGGTTGAACAAGTTTACACTCCCAGCAACAAAGCAGTAGGGTTCCATTCTGGCCACATCCCCTCCAGAATCTGTTGTTATTAGAGTTCTTGATTATAGTAATTCTAACTGGGGTGAGATGGAATCTCAATGCTTTTTTGATTTGCATTTCTTTTATGGCTATAGAGGTTGAGTATTTCTTCTTGTGTCTATTGGCCATTCTTATTTCCTCTTCGTGGGAGTCTCTCTTTAAGTCTTCACCCACTTATTAATCAAGTGGTTGTTTCTTTGAGATTTTGTTGTTCCAGGATTTAATTTTTTGAGTTCCAAGTATATTTTAGATACGAGACCCATGTATGTTGTATGGCTAGTGAAGATCTTCTCCCAATCTACTGGCTTTCTATTAAACTTGCTGCTATGGCCTTTGCCATGGAGAAACTCTGCAGTTTGATGCAATTTCGTTTGTCTAAGCTCTCTTTGATTTGTTGTTTTCCTGGGTCTCCATTAAAAAATGTTGACCTGTGCCAAATAGACCTAGTGTTTCTCCTATTCCTTCCTGTAATGTTTTCAGGGTATCTGCTTTGACTTCGAGGTGTTTGATCCATTTGGAGATGATTCTGGTGCAGGGTGATATATAAGAATCTAGCTTTAGTTTTCTACAGGTGATTAACCAATTTTGCCAACATCATTTACAGAAGAGGCTGTCTTTCTTCCATTCTATTTTTTTTTAGCTCCCTTATCAAAGATAACATGGCTATAGCTCTGTGGGTTCATTTCTGGGTTTTCAATTCTATTCCATTGGTCCTGAGGTCTGTTGTTGTGCCAGTACCCAGCTGTTTTGATTACTCTGGCTTTATAGTAGAGTTTGAAATTTGGTATTGATATTCCTCCAGCACTGTTCTTTCTGTTAAGGAGCATTTTTGTTATTTGGGATCTTTTATTGTTCCATATGAATTTTTGAATTGCTTTTTCTATTTCCTTGAAGAATGTGGTTGGTATATTGATAGGTATCACATTGAATTTGTAGATAGCCTTTGGAAGTATTGCCATTTTCACGATGTTGATCCTTCCAATCCAGCAGCATGGGAGGTTTTTCCACTTCCTAAGTTCTGCTTTGATTTCCTTTTTCAGGTTTTTAAAGTTTTCATCATAGAGGTCCCTGATTTCTTTAGTTAACTCCTAGGTATTTTATTTTGGGGGGGGCTATTACAAAAGGAGTTGCTTTCCTGATTCAGATGCAATCTTCTCATTGTTATCATACAAAAAAGCCACTGATTTTTGAGAGTTAATTTTATACCTTGTACTTTTCCAAAGTTTTAAATCAACTCAAGAAATTTGGGAGTGGAGTCCGTGGGATTCTTTAAATACAAGATCATGTCATCTGCAAAGAGGGAGAGTTTTACTTCATCTTTCCCTATGTCAATTCCCTTTATGTTTGAATCTTGTCTTATTTCTGTAGCTAGGCATTCTAATACTAAATTGAAGAAAAGTGGAGAGAGTGGACATCCATGTCTTGTTCCTGAGTTTAGATGAAATGGTTTTAGTTTTTTGCCACTTAGTATAATACTGGCTGCAGGCTGTCAAATATACCCTTTATTATAGTGAGGAGTGTTCCATGGATTCCTAGTTTTCCAGAACCTTCATCATAAAGGGGTACTGGATCTGGTCAAGTAATTTCTCTGCTTCTATTGAGATAATCATGTGGTTTTTATCCTTGCTCTTGTTGATTTGATGATTTATAGTATTTGATTTGTGTATATTGAACCAGCATTGAATCCCTGAAATGAATCCTGTTTGATCATCGTGTATGACTTTTTTGATGAGTTGTTGAAGTCAATTGGCCAAAATTTTGTTGAGAAGTTTTGCAGCGATATTTGTCAAAAATGGGTCTATAGTTCTCTTTCTTTGATGATTCCCTTTCTGGTTTTGACATTAGCCTTATGATGGTTTCATAGAAAGAGTTCGGTAGTGAACTTTCTCTTTCAATTTCATTGAAAAGTTGGAGGAGTATTGGTGTGTGTTCTGCTTTGAAGGCCTTGTAGAATTCCACTGTAAATCCTTCCAGTCCTGTGCTTTTCTTAAATTGGAGGTCTCTTACTGCTGTTTCTATTTCAATGCGTGATGTGAGTCTGTTAAGTTAGCTTAACTCAGTTTAGTTTCAGCATGTCGATATTTAGCAGGAAATTGTCCATTTCTTCTGGATTCTCAAGCTGATTAGCCTAACATTTTGAGAAGTATTCCCTTATAATGTTCTGAATCTTGGTTGTTTCTGTGGTGATGTTTCCATTCTCATCTCTGAGTTTGATTATTTGGGTGTGTTCTGTTCTTTTTCTAATAAAATTTGCTAAGGGTCTCTTGATTTTGTAATTTGTTTGGCTAACCAACTTTTAGGTTGGTTGATTCTTTCTATGGGTTTTTTGGATTCTAACATTCAATTCTGATACAATTTTAATTATTTGTTAATTTTAATTATTGTTTTTGTCTACTGGATTGGGGTTTAGCTTGCTCCTCTTTTTCATGGAGCTTTAGATGGTTCATTATATTGTTGGTTTCAGATCTCTCAAATTTGTTGATGTAGGAACTCAGAGCTATAAACTTGTCTCTGAGTACTGCCTTTGCTGTGTCCCAGAGGAGCTAGTAATTTGTGCATTGTCAAATATCATGAACATTTGAATTTCTTTTCTAATGTCTTCCATGACCCACTTGTGATTCAACAGTGTGTTGTTCAGCCTCCATATGTTACAGGACTTTCTTTGGTGGCTTTTGATGTTGAGTTCTAATTTTATTCTTCTGTGGTCTGAGAGAATGAAGGGCATAATTTCAGTGTTTCTGAATTTGAACAAGTTTGCTTTGTGACGTAAAATGTGGTCTATGTTGGAAAATGTTCCATGTGCTGCTAAGAAGAACGTGTATTTTGATGCTGCTTGGTGAAATATTCGGCAAATGTCTGTAAAATCTAGTTGATCTATGCCATTGTATAGATCTGAGGTTTCTCTGTTGAGTTTTTATTTTTTTTTGGTGAACATACTGTACAGAGGGGTTACAATTACATGGGCAAGATAATGAGTACACTTCTTATCAAGCATTGCAGCCTCCTCCTTTGTTTACCCTTCACATCCCTTCCCAGCCTCCCCGCCCCCCACCCAATTGTCCCCCCACAGCACCAAAGTTGTAAAGTTCGTTTTCGACATGACAACTTGTACTTCTCATTGTTGCAACGGGTCCACCTGTATCCTTAAACGACTTGTTTTTCCCCATCTCCTCCACAAGTTATACTGACATCAAATATAGTGAAAGCAGGGGTTATACTGTGGGGGAGGGACATACAAAGCAACAAAGAGATAATCTTATAAATGCTTTAGAAACAATCGCATGAAAGAAAAAAAAACATTTGAATACATATCTTAGGGTTCATTTCCCTAACATCACCTTATCTGACCTTTTCTGCTTAACTCAGACACATACTAGATATTGCAAATAAGGGAAACCATGGGACCTATGTTTCTTTGGGCTTGGCTTACTTCACTTAATATAATTTTTTCCAAACCTTTCCATTTCCTAACAAATGGGGCAATGTCATTCTTTCTGACGGAGGCATAGAATTCCATTGTGTATATATACCACATTTTCTTGATCTAGTCATCTACTGAGGGGCATCTGGGTTGGTTCCATATCTTAGCTATGGTAAATAATGCTGCAATAAACTAAAGCTAGATCCTTATATATCACCCTGCACCAGAATCAACTCCAAATGGATCAAAGACCTCGAAGTCAAAGCAGACACTCTGAAAACATTACAGGATGGAATAGGAGAAACCCTAGGTCTCCTTGGCTCAGGCCCAAATTTTCTGAATAGAGACCCGGAAACACAACCAATCAAAGAAAGGTTGGACAAATGGGATTGCATGAAGTTGCAGAGCTTCTGCATGGCAAAGGACATAGTTAGCAAGATCCATAGAAAGCCCACGGATTGGGAGAAGATCTTCACTAGCCATAAAACGGACAAGGGTCTCATATCTAAAATATACTTGGAACTCAAAAAATTAAATCCCCCAACAACAAATCCTCAAAGAAACAACTGCCCAATAAATAAGTGGGCTAAAGACTTAAAGAGAAACTTCTCTGAAGAAGAAAGAAGGATGGCCAATAGACACATGAAGAAATGCTCAACCTCCCTAGCCATAAAAGAAATGCAAATCAAAAGAACATTGAGATACCACCTCACCCCAGTTAGAATGGCAAAAATCAAGAACTCTAACAACAGATGCTGGAGGGGATGTGGACAGAAGGGAATCTTACCTCATTGTTGATGGGAGTGTAAACTTGTCCAACCACTTTGGAAAGCAGTATGGAGGTTCCTGAAAAGACTTCACATAGAGCTCCCCTATGACCCAGCAATCCCACTTTTGGGCATTTACCCAAATGTTTACAAACAAGACCACACTAAAGGTACCAGCACAACTATGTTTATTCTCTGTTGAGTTTTTGCCGGGTTGGTCTATCTGGTGGGATAGATATTGCCCAACAATTACTGTCTTTGGATCTATGTGAGATATCAGAGAAAGCAGTATTTCTTGGAAAAATTTGGGTGCTCAGTTGTTTGGTGAATAGCTATTTAGCATTGTAATATCCTTCTTTATCTTTTCTCACTAATTTTAATTTGAAGTCTCTTTTATCTGATATTAGGATTGCAACTCTAGCCTGTTCATGAGGGAATGTTCATGATTGGTACATTTTATTACAGCCTTTCATTTTCAGAATATGTTTGTTTTTATGGGCAAGGTGTGACTCTTGAAGGCAACAGATAGAAGGGTCTTTCTTTTTTTTTTTTTTTTTTTTGGTCCAGTCATGGGGTCTGAACTCTGGGCCTGGGCGCTGTCCCTCAGCTCTTCAGCTCAAGGCTATCGCTCTACCACTTGAGCCACAGCGCCACTTCCAGCTTTTTTTTTTTTGCTTATGTGGTGCTGAGGAATCGAACCCAGGGCCTCAGGCATGCAAGGCAAGCACTCTACCACTGAGCCACCTTCCCAGCCCCGGGGTCTTTCTTTTTAATCCAACTAGACAGTCTATATGGCTTAATTGGCGAGTTAAGTCCATTAATATTGAAAGTTAGAACTGAGACTTGTTTGGTAATTCCTGCCAGGTTATCCACCTTCTTGGGGACTGTCACAACTGTGTTCTTCATATGGTTCTTGGATTCTCCATTTGAGTGCAGTTTCTTGGCCTTTATTGTGCTCTTGTTGGTTTTCTATGTGTAGGACATCATTAATTATGTTTTGTAGGGCTCGTTTGGTGGAGATATATTGTTTCAGTTTTTCTTTGCTATGAAAGGTTTTTATTTGACCTTCATTTATGATTGAGAGTTTAGCTGGGTACAGTATTTTTGGTTGATAGTTGTTTGTCTTTAGGGTGTGACATACAGCATTCCAGGCTCTTTCTTTAATTGCCTCTGCTGAGAAATCTGAAGTGATTCTAATTGGTTTCCCTTTATAGGTGGTTGGTCTTTTCTCCTTGACAGCTTTAAGGATTCTTTTCTTAGTCTGAATTAATCTTGTGTGGATTATAATGTGCCGGTGGGATGTCCTGTTCTGGTCTGATCTATTTGGGGTTCTAAAAGCTTCTTGTAACTGAATTGGCCTATCTTTTTGCATGTTTGCGAAGTTCTTTGCTAGGATTCTTTCAAATAAATTTCTTAGACCATTATCTTCTGTCTCTAGGTCCTCCTCTACACCCACTATCCTTAGATTAGGTCTTCTGATGGTGTCTTCCAAATGTTGAATAGATCTATCCTATTTCTTGGATTTGTCTTGGATAGATGTATGTTCTTTCTCTATAGTATCTAAGCTGTCTTCAGTCCCCAAGATTCGATATTCTGCATGGTCTAACCTACTGTCAAGACTTTCTACTTTGTTTCCCTTTACCATCCCTCCCCTCCCCCAATGTTGTAAAGTTTGTTTTTCAACATAACCTCTTGTACATCTCATTGTTGCAATGGGTCCACCAGTATTCCTATTTAAACAATTTGTTTTTCCCTTCCCCTCCCCAAATTATATCAACATCTAATACAGTGAAAACAGGTATATCGTGAGGGAGGGCATACAAAGCAACAAAAAATCATCTTATAATTATTTTAGAAACAATAGCAAGAAAGAAATACCATTTGAGTTCTTAAACAAAGGAGGAGACAACAATGATAAGAAATGTATTCATTACCTTGATCATGTAATTGTAACCCCTCTGTACAATATTTTCACAATTAAAAAAAAACATTTAAAAAACACCCCTTATCTTAAAAAAAATTCTACTTTGTTTTTTATTTCCTTTCCTTCTATTTTTTGGCTTTGATGGCTTCAAATTCTTTGTTGGAGCTTTGTTTTAGATCTTGTATAAACTTCTTTACTTCCTTAATTTGGTTTTTAATCTTTATTCTCAAATCCCTTATTTGATTGGCTATGGTTTCATTGGACTCCCTTTCCTTCTGACAGGCTTCATTCAGTATTCCTTTTGTGGCCTCCCTGGATTACTTCAGCTCTCAGTTTATGGATTCCATGAATGCACCCATTAATTTTTGTCTATTCTCATCCTACTCCCACAATTCCTGTATTACTCTTTGACTAGCTTCCTCAGGCTCATACAATTCCTGTATTACTCTTTGGCTATTCTCATCCGGCTCACGCAATTTCTGTATTAATCTTTGATTAGCTTCCTCACAGGAGATACCTGTATTAATATTTGATTAGCCTCATTATGTTTACAAATTTCATGTATTGATCTTTGGTTAGCCTCGTCTTGCTCCCTGTCATGCTCACACTGAGTCCTTTGCAGGTTTTCAACCTTTTTATTCACCATGTTTATCAGTAGTGTTTGTAGAGATTTTTGAGAACTCTCTTATGGATTATTCATTAAGTGTTCTGTCACCTGATTATCTGTGGGAGTTGAGATACCTGGACTTGCCATTTTTCTTGTGTTTCTCCAGCTTTTTCTGCCCATTTGGTATGAAAGTAACACCAATTTTGTACTAGAACACTATATTAAAGCAAGCATCAACCAGAGTCAACAGTCTCTTGGTTTCTTGGCCATCCATTGTCTGCCATCTGCAGGATGAAGATTTCTGCTCCTTGTCAGTTCTTGCTGGCAGTGAGTAGAATCCACTAGCACACTGCATCTTGCACCTTTCTCCAAGGCTCTCTCTGTTGATATGGTGACTGAGGCAGCAGCCATGACCGCAGTGGCGGATACAAGCAAATGCTCAGATCTGTACCCTTAACCAATCTGCCTGAATTTTTCCTCTCTGGCCAAACTCTCTGTACTGTGATGGCACACTTGCTGTGATTCTCTAGCCTAGGACTGTTCACTGGAACACTAAAACTGCTTTCTATACAAGAGCTCGTTTAGCCTCCAGCTTCTCCTCCACCATCTTCCTCTGGACTCTTGACTTTAATTTTTAATATCGCATTGAACTCAGGAAAAAATAGTTGAAGAAAAACCAAAAGAAATATGAAAGGAGTGCAAATCCCTCATTTGTGAAGTTTGATAACAATTGGAACCTTTGCACGAATAAAAGAGAAAAACAACTTTTGGAAACATTGCTTCAGTGTATGTGGTAGGGAAACAAGGTATTTATTTACTTATTTGCTAAATTATAATTAAATTTTTATTAAAATTAGTAGAAGTTAGGGTATTATCAAATATTAGTGATACTTCCAATTTATGCATTGTCAACCTTTAGAAATGGAAAATAAGACCTTAAAATGGAGAAGAAATGAAATATCATACCAATTTAGTGAACAAATTCAGAGAATTATATGTATCTTTCTTGAAGAAAATCTTACAAATTAAGAAAGAGATTCAAGAAAATGATCAGGCTAATTTGGGTCTGAAGTGCAGCACTGTGGGTGAAGTGGAAGGACAAGGGAGTACAATATGTAGGAAATTGAGAATGTAATGGAAACATTTGTATATAGCATATTAATTGGATCGGGAGGCTAAGAAGGTAATGAATATGATAAAAGTTAAAATCAGAGAGAAATTGGGAGCTCATTAGGAAAAGAAGGAAATTCCATGTAATGATGCAATATGAATTTAAGACAGTGGCTGGAGTAGAACTGAAAGTTAATATTTAAGGAGAAAGCAGAAGATTAATATCATATCAAGGAAATAGCTCTGTTAGAATGAAACTCGATAAAATTAAGTGATACAAACTTTGTGAACTAGCCTTTAAAATTAATATTTACCAGTTTTGTATCTTATTCTTTTATTGTGAAAATACTTTACAGAGGGGTTACAATTACATGGGCAAGATAATAAGTACATTTCTTATCAAGCATTGTAGCCTCCTCCTTTGTTTCCCCTTCTCATCCCTTAGTATCAACATAAGAAAGTCAGAAAATATAGATATTTCAAAAGACAATAATAAAAAGTTCTCATAAATAATCTGGAGATAACCAGTATTTTTAAAACCAGTAGTGAGTACATTCCTTATTGAACTTGTTACCCCCTACCTCATTTTTCGCCCACTTTCCCTCAATGCATGTGTTTGTTAATAAAAATATAATGTACTCTCTTGTTTATAATTTGAATTTTATTATCTTCCTATATTTCAGTATAAATATATTTCTAAATCAATGAAGTATTTTTATTATTAATTTATTTTATGGTTCTTATAGTGGTGATGTACAGACAAATTGTAATTACATGAGTCAGGTAATGAGTACTTTTCTTTTTTACAGTGTCTTCTATTCCCTCATTTTATCCCAATGAAATATTTTTATTACACTATTAAAGTTTTGATATTATCTCACTGTATGGCTGTTTGATCATTTATTAGCCCAGTATGACTTTTAGGTTGTTTCTACTATAACACCATTAATCAGCAGTATAAGCATCCTTGACTCTATGATTTTACTATATCTTACTATAATTGATCAGAAATTACTTCAAAGATTCCTTGAATTTAATTGTCCAGTTATTTGAGAAATTAAGATCTATTTAGGGATAGTTGAAATCAGTAATGGATCAAATGGTATTGTCTGATAGACTTTTAAAGTTTCCTCTGCCCTCGAATACTTCCTCTCCTTAAAATCTTTTACTTACCTTAAAAACTTAAGCATTTAAGAAAAAATATTAGCCAGGCACTGGTGGTTCACGTCTGTAATCCTAGCTACTCAGGAGGCTGAGACCTGAGGATCACGGTTTAAAGACAGCTGGGGCAGGAAACTCGGTGAGACTCTTATCTCCAATAAAGCACTAGAAAACTGGAAGTGGCGCTGTGGCTCAAGTTGTAGAGCACTCGCCTTGAGCTGAAGAGCTGAGGGACAGCATCCAGGACAAGAGTTCAAGCCCCACGACCAACAAAAACAAATAAATAAATAAAAAAACAAATAAACAAATAAAATATATATCTTATAAAAGAAATAAGCATTAAGCCATTAGCACTTAAATTGGAATGAGTTCATCAAAAAATCCGTAGTTACTTAGGTTTCCAAGGGTATGGTACTTAGGAAAGTCTTGCTCTGTTACAAATGGGCAACAGGAGACAGCATTTGAAATACTGGGGATTCCAAGCATGATGCTTTGCAACATGCTGATATTCTTGAAAATGAAGATTAGTATCTAAAGCAAAGGGAATGAATAATAAATTTTGGTAAGACAGATGAAAACAAATAGTCTGCACAAGGTGCAAAGGACAAATTCTGAAAACTACATGTAGTTGACTACATATAACAGAAAGTATTTCATTGATGAAATGGTTTTCAACCACAATACATGAATATTTTATCCTGTATTTTCTGTATTTCTCTTAAAATTTCTCAGTTAAAATGTCTTAGTTTATGTTGTGCTGTTCTAATAATATATAGAAAATATTTTTATACTAATTTATATCGAACAGGTATTTATTTTTTTAATTCTGGTTGTTGAAAAGTCTAAGATTGAAGTGCTGTCCTTCTTGTTAAGTTTCTCCAGGGAAGAACATGGAAAAGCAAGAGGGAACTAGAGGTGATGAACTTGTCATTGTTTTGTAGTGTAAACTCCTACGGAGGGGTGAAACTCTCTTGGTAAAGCCATTTTGGGTGTGTTTGTCCTGGGGCTTGAACTCAGGGCCTGGATATTCTTTTTAGCTTTTTCAATTCAAGGCTAGTTCTCTACCACTTGAATCACAACTCAATACACCACAGCAAGTCATGCCTTCCTCAAGGGAAAACTTGTGCTGTACTTGGAAGAATATTTCCATTGATTCATATTATCTGACTAGTCAGTGGTGAATGTATTAAGATTTGTAAATAGTTTCTTAGAATTCTGACCCTATTTGAAATTTTCTTTCAGATTTCTAGATAGTAGCATACACATACATGCATATGCACACATGTTTATATTTGGTCTGTCTGAATATTTTTAAATACAACTACTCTTCAAAAATAAATGACAGTGAATGCACTTTAAATATAAAATATATATTCTGGTTTAGGTGAAAATCATTGTCTTTTAAACTGTGTGTCTAATCTCTTGATTGAAGTATTTTTTTCCAAATTACTGAAAATGTCTACTCACTTTAAAATGCTCTTTAATTTAAATCATCCTTTCATTTTTTGGATATGAAAAACTTGTTGACTACATCTATTATTCCTAACAATACATGCATGTGCATATAAGGATATTGAAAACATTAAAATTAACAAGCAGCAATTATGAGTGTACACAAATATGCAAACATTTCCAAGTGGTTGTTTATTTGTTCTTATTGTGATAGTTATATGCTTAAAAAAAAGAGCCAAAGGTAGCTTCTGTATTTTGGACTCAAGTTCTTAATTTCTTCATTGAAGGCCCAAATTTACTAGAAGGCTCAAATTTACTTGCCATACAACTATTGTCAGGGACATTTGCTTTCAAGGGCTTTCACAATCCAGATCAAAGTCTACACAATAATTTTATTTTGTTACTGAGTCCTGAGGTCATAATCATTACTTAATCAGCTCCAAATCTGTCTCCTGAAAGAACATTATTACAATACACATTTAAAGAAGACATAGCTATTCAACTTGCAGAATGTTAACTTCAAATCTAATTAAATATATTATTTATGAACTCACATATGAGTTAAAAGGGAATATGCAAAAAAGTGAAGACTGGGACAAAGCTTTATAAAAATCTGTAATTCAGTAGAAATGCTTGTAAAATTCATTACGTAAAATTACAGGTAATATTTCCTCAATGTTTTGAGTTAAGTATTAAAGACAGATTTTAAATTCGTTTTCTGATCATTTAGTCATTATTTAGCAACCTTACAAATTCTCTTTTTGAATTGCTTAACTAAAGATATAAAAAGGAAAAGAGGAAACATAAATTATGACCAGAAACCTTTAAAATTCCAGATAATCATTGTAGTTTTATGATGAATTATGCGGTTTGTCAAACAGAACGTGAAACTTTTACATGTATAGGACAAATGGTAAATATTTCATTTTATAAAATTCTGTTTAATTTTTATTTACCTATTAAGTAATTTGATATTGTAGGGATAGTATGCAATTTAAAACTAAATTTGGGCTTCAATTTTCAATTATAGCTTTGGTATCAGTAATTGTGAATATTGAGACAAGGTAATACTGTGAAAACTTTCTTTTTTTTCAGTGAAAGCACGGGTTATACTGTGGGGGAGGGACATACAAAGCAACAAAGAAATAATCTTATAAATGCATTAGAAACAATCGCATGAAAGAAAAAAAAAAAACATTTGAATACATATCTTAGGGTACATTTCCCTAACATTACCTTATCTGACATTTTCTGCTTGACTCAGACACATACTAGATATTGCAAATAAGGGAAACCATGGGACCTATGTTTCTTTGGGCTTGGCTTACTTCACTTAATATAATTTTTTCCAAGCCTTTCCATTTCCTAACAAACGGGGCAATGTCATTCTTTCTGATGGAGGCATAGAATTCCATTGTGTATATATACCACATTTTTTTGTTCTAGTCATCTACTGAGGGGCATCTGGGTTGGTTCCATATCTTAGCTATGGTAAATAATGCTGCAATAAACATAGTTGTGCTGGTAGCTTTAGTGTGGTCTTGTTTGTAAACATTTGGGTAAATGCCCAAAAGTGGGATTGCTGGGTCATAGGGGAGCTCTATGTGGAGTCTTTTGAGGAACCTTCATACTAATTTCTGGGTCTCTACTAAGAAAATTTCGACCTGCGCCAAGTAGACCTAGGGTTTCTCTTATTCCATCCTTTAATGTTTTCAGAGTGTCTGTTTTGACTCCGAGGTCTTTGATCCATTTGGAGTTGATTCTGCTGCAGGGTGATACATAAGGATCTAGCTTTAGTTTTCCACAAGTTGTTAACCAATTTGGCCAGCACTATTTACTGAAGAGGCTGTCTTTCTTCCATTCTATTTTTTTTTTAGCTCCCTTATCAAAGATTAGATGGCTATAGGTCTGTAGGTTCATTTCTGGGTTTTCAATTCTATTCCATGGGTCCTGGTCTTGAGGTCTGTTCTTGTGTCAGTACCAAGCTGTTTTGCTTACTATGGCTTTAGAGTAGAGTTTGAAATTTGGCATTGGTATTCCTCCAGCAGCGTTCTTTCTGTTGAGGAGCGTTTTTGCTATTCGGGTTCCTTTATTGTTCCATATGAATATTTGGATTGCCTCTTCCCTTTCCCTGAAGAATGAGGTTGCAATTTTGATGGGTATCGCATTGAATTTGTAGATAGTCTTGGGAAGTATTGCCATTTTCACGATGTTGATCTTTCCAATCCAGGAGCATGGGAGTTTTTTTTTTGCCATTTTCTATTTTTTTTTTTTAATTTAATTTTATTTTATTTGTGAACATACTGTACAGAGGAGTTACAGTTACATGGGCAGGATAATGTGTACATTTCTTACCAAGCATTGCAGCCTCCTCCTTTGTTTATCCTTCACATCCCTTCCCAGCCTCCCCCCTCCCCCCCTAATCCCAATCCTTCTCCTTCCTCCCTCCCCCCAGCCTCCCCCCCCCCACCAACATTGTAAAGTTCGTTTTGGACATGACAACTTGTACTTCTCATTGTTGCAACAGGTCCACCTGTATCCTTAAACAACTGGTTTTTCCCCATCTCCTCCACAAGTTATACTGACATCAAATATAGTGAAAGCAAGGGTTATACTATGGGGGAGGGACATACAAAGCAACAAAGAGATAATCTTATAAATGTGTTAGAAACACATGCATGAAAGAAAAAAACATTAAAATACACATCTAAGGGTTCATTTTCCTGACATCACATTATCTGACCTTTTCCGCTTGACTCATACATATACTAGATATTACAAATAAGGGAAACCATGGGACCTACGTTTCTTTGGGCCTGGCTTACTTCACTTAATATAATTTTTTCCAAGTTTTTCCATTTCCTAACAAATGGGGCAATGTCATTCTTTCTGATGGAGGCATAGAATTCCATTGTGTATATATACCACATTTTCTTGATCCATTCATCTACTGAGGGTTTGCCATTTTCTAAATTCTGTTTTGATTTCCTTTTTCAAGGTTTTAAAGTTTTCATCGTAGAGGTTCTTCACTTCTTTGGTTAAGTTAATTCCTAGGTATTTTATTTTTTGTGGGGTTATTACAACCGGAGTTGCTTTCCTAATTCCAGCCACACTTTTCTCATTGTTGGCATACAGAAAAGCCTTTGATTTGGGGTGTTAATTTTATACCCTGCTACTTTGCCAAAGTTTTGAACTTGAGCAATTTGGGAGTGGAGTCTATCGGATTCTTTAAATATAAGATTGTGTCATCTGAAAAGAGGGAGAGTTTTACTTCTTCTTTCCCTATTTGGATCCCTTTATGTTTGCATCTTCTCTTTTTGCTGTAGCAAGGCATTCTAATACTAGATTGAAGAGAAGTGGAGAGAGTGTACATCCTTGTCTTGTTCCTGAGTTA
Organism: Dipodomys spectabilis; assembly: GCF_019054845.1. Lineage (NCBI taxonomy): Eukaryota > Metazoa > Chordata > Mammalia > Rodentia > Heteromyidae > Dipodomys > Dipodomys spectabilis. The sequence goes on along the minus strand of NW_024871033.1, from coordinate 689,278 downwards.
AGAGGATATAGCTTTAGTTTTTCACCATTAAGTATAATGCTGGCTGTAGGTTTGTCATATACAGCCTTTATTGTATTGAGGAATGTTCCATGTATTCCTAATTTTGCCAGAACCTTCATCCTAAAGGGGTGTTGGATCTTGTCGATTGCTTTTTCTGCATCTATTGAGATAACCACGTGGTTCTTATCCTTGCTCCTGTTGATATGATGAATAGTATCAATTGATTTGCGTATATTGAACCAGCTTTGCATCTCTGAAATGAATCCTGTTTGATTGTGCTGTATGATTGTTTGGATGAGTTCTTGAAGTCGATTGGCCAAAATTTTGTTGAGAAGTTTTGCATCAATGTTCATCAAAGAAATGGGTCAATAGTTCTCTTTCTTTGATGAGTCCCTGCCTGGTGTTGGGATGAGGGTTATGATGGCTTCATAGAATGTGTTCGGTAGTGAACTTTCTCTTTCAATTTCATTGAAGAGTTGGAGGAGTATTGGTGTGAGCTCTGCTTTGAAGGCCTTGTAGAATTTCGCTGTAAAACGATCTGGTCCTGGACTATTCTTAGCTGGGAGGTCTCTTATTGTTGTTTCTATTTCAATGCTTGATATATTTCAATGCTTGATATGGGCCTGTTAAGATGGTTTAACTCATCTTGGTTTAGTTTTGGCATGTCAATATTTGCTAGGAAAAGGTTCATTTCTGCCAAGTTCTCAAACTTACTAGCATAAAGTTTTGGGAAGTATTCCCTTATAATGTTCTGATTCTTGGTTGTTTCTGTGGTGATGTTTCCATTTTCATCTTTGAGTTTATTTATCTGGGTGTGTTCTCTTCTTTTTCTGATAAGATTTGCTAAGGGTCTGTCAATTTTGTTAATTTTTTCAAAGAACCAACTCTTTGTTTTGTTGATTCTTTCTATAGTTTTTTTGGATTCTAATTCACGTAATTCTGATTTAATTGTAATTATTTCTTTCTGTCTACTGGATTGGGGTTTACCTTGCTACTCTTTTTCAAGGAGGTTCAGATGTCTCATTAAATTGTTGGTTTCAGATCTCTCCAATTTGTTGATGTAGGAACTTAGGGCTATAAACTTGTCCGTGAGTACTGCTTTTTCTGTGTCCCAGAGGAGCTGGCAATTTGTGTGTTCATTTTTGTTGAATAGCATGAACATTTGAATTTCCTTTCTAATCTCTTCCATGACCCACTCGTGATTCAGCAGTCTGTTGTTCAGCCTCCATGTTTTCCCGGACTTTCTTTCGTGGCTTTTGGTGTTGAGTTCTAATTTTATTCCCTTGTGGTCTGAGAGAATGCAAGGTATAACTTCAATGTTTCTGAATTTGGATGTTTGCTTTGTGGCCTAGAATGTGGTGTATTTTAGAAAATGTTCTGATGGCGGAGGAGAAGCTGGAGTCTAAACAAGCTCTCGCCTAGAAAGCAGTTTTAGAGTTCCAGTGAACAGTCCTAAGCCAGAGAATCACACCAGGTGTGCCATCACAGGACAGAGAGTTAGGCCAGAGGGGGAAAATCTAGGCAAGGGGAGACAGATCTGAGCTCTTGCCAGCAGCTGCCGCTGCCCCCGCCGCCGCAACAGCAGTGGCGGCAGTGGCCGAAGCCGCCATACCCGAATCACAGAGAGTCCGGGATGAAGGAGCCAGACGCAGCGTGCGAGCAGATTCTACTCAACACCAGCAAGAACCGACAAGGAGCAGACATCTATATCCTGCATTTCGCAGACCAGAGATGACCCAGGAACCAAGACTTGGCATGAGTAGAAGCCTGATGTCCTCACTCCTTCTCAGGGAGCAGAGGAGGGAAGGCCACCCCTCCCCCCCCCAGTACCGGAGATCTCCATCTTGGATACTGACAAAGCTCGGTAGAGCTGCTAGCTGCAACCCAGGCCTTGGAAGAAAACTTGAGTCATTTAGCAGGTTACAAGAACCTAACCCGACCTGCCAGACTTAGCTCCACCCAGGGAAAAATCACCCAGCTTTGGCGCCAGCCCCAGGAGTAGCTTTCTTCACTGGGTAATCAGAACCAGAGGCTGCCTCTCCCTTTAACAGCCTTGACAATCAATTGAAATTCAGTAAACATAAACCCTGAGAATGGCTCCAGGCTGGGCTCTGTGAGTTTCTCAAAAACTAGCCCCCGAGAAAAGCCACTGTTTGCTGAAAGGCCTCAACTCTACCCATAACCTAGCCTCATCACAGCATCTCCAAACTTGAGGAAAAAGACATCTCCCTCTTTTGTGATACTCAAAGCATGTTTCCCTCACATTGAACTAACCTGGGAGAAGGATCGCAAAATCCTGGGTAAAGCAGAGCATTTTTCTGCCTGTTCAAGCAAACTGACGTAAGAAACCAACCAAGCCATAGGACCAGCAGACCAGAGACTCCAACAAGAGGCTGGTTATGGACACAAGGGAGATACAGGATTTTCACCCCCCCCAAAAAAAAATCAAAGAACTTTTTTTTTCTTCTTTTTTTTGGACCTTTTATAATTTTTTTTTCTTTTCTAAAACTTTTTTTAATTTTTAATTTTTACCTTTTTTGAAAAAAATTTGTTTTCTAGTAACTTTTTTTTCCTCTTATAATTTTTATTTTAGGGGTAAGTGTGTGTGCATTTTTCTTTCTTTTTTTAAAATAAATTTTTTTGTTTTTTGTTTAGCTGTACTGAACATCTGATCTTTATTTTTTCTTTCTTATCCTTATCACCTTTTCTTCTCTTTCATTCTTCTTTATGTGACTTAATAGTTGCTGTGCACATCCTCAGATAAACCCGTAGGTGACTATTATACCCTATCCCCCTTTGTGTACACACTTAATCCACAAATTTATTACTCAGTTCAAAACCTCTGAGACTTAAATTCCTTAATAGCAGTAGTAACTCTTTATACCTATATAATATTTTAAGTTTTTTTAAAATTTCTTCACATCTCCTTTATATCCCTCCCCTTCTATCATTATATTGATGTTCTTGTCTAAATAGTTTGTTTTTGATTCTGCATAATATTTTTAATTTTTACTTTTCTATTTTCTCTGGTCTCTTTTTTTTCCCTTTCTCTTTCTTCTCTTTTTCCCTCTCTCTCCTTTCATCTTATCCAACTGCGGCGAACGCCTTCTCAGCCAGCGAGGAAGAACGACCACCACACCAGGAGTCTTCTCAGATCACACTTTATTGGAGAGCCTTTTAGTTGAAGGGAGAGCTTGAGCGCAAGAGAGCGAGCAAGGAAATGCAGCCGCTTATATAGGGTTTGGAACACGGGTCGCTTCAGGATTGGCTGTCCGCCTTCCACCATCACCAGGTGCCACGGGATTGGCTCAGGATTCATAATGATGGCACATGCGCACAGCTGGGGACTCGCAGCCCCGCAAGCACTTGCCTAATATGGAGTCGTTTACCTCTAAGCTGAAAGGAAGTGGGCGCCATCTTGTAATGGCGTTTGTCCCGGCTCCCTGCATCCAACCTATTTCCTACTTTAAGATTAGGACTTAGTTAAGTTAACTCTCCCTGTGCCTTCCCACATCTCTCTATTCCTATTTTTACCTACATCTCTCCCTAACTCTAATAATTTCTGGTTTGCCAAATTCTTCTTTGCTATTCATAGCCCATTAATATATAGTTGTTTGATATTGACAAGATGTATCTGTTGAACTAGACTGTATCTGCAGACTATTGACTGTGCAAATACAGATTTGGTTGATGCTTGCTTAAGTAAGTGTTCTAGCACAAAACTGGTGTTATTTTCATCCCAAATGGGCAGGGTAAGCCGGAAAAACACAAAAAAAAATGGCAAGTCCGGTTATCTCAACTACCATTCATCATAATCAGGGGACAGAACAGATAATGAATAATCCAGAGGAGAGTTCCCAAATAGCTCTACAAAAACTGCTGGCAAACATAGTAAATGAAAAGATTGAAAACAGACAAAGGACCCTGTATAATCGTGATATGGAGAGAGAGGAGGCAAACAAAAGGTCAATGCAGGAAAAGATTGAAAACCTACAAAGGACTCTTTATGAGCGTGATAGGGAGAGAGAGGAGGCAATCCCAAGGTTTATACAGGAATATCATGAGCGTGAGGAAGCTACTCAAAAAGTGATACAAGATCTGCGTGAGCAGCTTGATAATACTCAAAGAGAAAGGCAGGAATGGCGTGAACAGGCTGAGAACACTCAAACAGAACTACAGTAATGGCATGAACAGGAGGAAGCTAAGCAAAGAGTAATACAGGAATTGAGAGAGCAAGATGAGAATACACAAAGATCACTAAAGGCATTCATGGGATCCATTAACAAAGAGCTGAAGGAAGTCAGGGAGACCACAAAGGGAATGCTGAATAGAACCCAACAGAAGGAATGGGAGTCCAAAAAAACCTTAACCAATCAACTAAGTGATTTGAGAATAAACACTGAACACCAAATTAAGGAAGTGAAGAAGTCCATACAAGATCTAAAACAAAGCTTCAATAAAGAATTTCAAGCCATCAAAGCCTACAAAGTAGAAGAAAAAGAAATAAAAACAAAGAAGAAAGTCTTCACAGCAGGTTAGACCATGCAGAAGATCGATCTCGGAGATTGAAGACAGCCTAGATATTATAGAGAAAGAACATACAACCATCGAAGACAAGTCCAAGAAATATGATAGATCTATCCAACACTTGGAAGACACCATCAGAAGGTTTAATCTAAGGAAAATCGGTGTAGAGGAGCACCTAGAAACAGAAGTTAATGGTCTAGCAAATTTGTTTGACAGGATCATAGCAGAGAACTTCCCAAACTTGCAAAAAGATAGGCCTATTAAGATACAAGGAGCTTTTAGAACCCCAAATAGACAAGACCAGAATTGAACATCCCACCATCACATTATAATCCACCCAGGATCAATTCAGAACAAGGAAAAGATCCTTAAAGCTGTCAAGGAGAAAAGATTAATCACCTATAAAGAAAAACCAATTAGAATCACCTCAGATTTCTCAGTTGACACAATCAAAGCAAGAAGAGCCTGGAATGATGTATGCCATGCCCTAAAAACAAACAACTATCAACCAAGAATACTGTACCCAGCTAACCTCTCCTTCATAACTGAGGGCCAAATAAAAACCTTCCATAGCAAAGAAAAATTGAAAGAATACATCTACACAAAACCAGCCCTACAAAAGATTCTTGAAGATGTCCTACACATAGAAAACCAACAAGACCACATTAAAGACCATGAAACTGCAACCAAACTAAGAATCCAAGAACCATAGGAAGAACCCAGTTTTCGCAGCCCAAAGAAGGTGAATAATATGGCAGGAACCCCCAAATACCTCTCAGTCCTATCTCTCAACATTAATGGACTTAACTCTCCAATTAAGCAACATAGACTGTCTAGTTGGATTAAAAAATAAGATCCTTCTATCTGCTGCCTTCAGGAGTCACACCTTGCTCGTAAAAACAAACACATTTTCAGTGTGAAAGGCTGGAACAAAATCTACCAAGCAAATGGCCCCAATAAACAGGCAGGAGTTACAATCCTAATATCAGATAAAATAGACTTCAAAATAAAATTTGTGAGAAGAGATAAAGAAGCTTGCTACATACTAATTAAGGGATCTCTCCTTCAGGAGGATATTACAATTCTAAATATCTATTCGCCAAACAACGGAGCACCCAAATTTATCCAAGAAGCACTACTTTCCCTCAAATCCCACATAGATCCAAAGACATTAATTGTTGGGGATCTTAAAACATCACTCTCTCCACTACATAGATCAACTCAGCAAAAACTCAACAGACAAACCGCAGATCTAAGCAGCTGCAAAGATCAACTAGATTTAACAGACATCTATCGAATATTCCACCCAGCAGCAAAAGAATACATGTTTTTCTCAGCAGCACATGGAACATTTTCTAAAATAAACCACATTTTAGGCCACAAATCAAATATGTCCAAATTCAGAAACATTGAAGTTATACCTGGCATTCTTTCTGACCACAAGGGAATAAAATTAGAACTCCACACCCAAAGCCACCAAAGAATGTCCCATAACACATGGAGGTTGAACAACACTGTGCTGAATCACGAGTGGGTCATGGAAGAGATTAGAAAGGAAATTCAAATGTTCATGCTATTCAACAAAAATGAGAACACAAATTGCCAGCTCCTCTGGAACAGAGCAAATCCAGTACTCAGAGGCAAGTTTATAGCTCTGAGTTCCTACATCAACAAATTGGAGAGATCTAAAACCAACAATTTAATGAGACATCTGAACCTCCTTGAAAAAGAGTAGCAAGGTAAACCCCAATCCAGTAGACAGAAAGAAATAATTACAATTAAATCAGAATTACGTGAATTAGAATCCAAAAAATCTATAGAAAGAATCAACAAAACAAAGAGTTGGTTCTTTGAAAAAATTAACAAAATTGACAAACCCTTAGCAAATCTTATCAGAAAAAGAAGAGAACACACTCAGATAAATAAACTCAAAGATGAGAATGGAAACATCACCACAGAAACAACCAAGAATCAGAACATTATAAGGGAATACTTCCCAAAACTTTATGCTAGTAAGTTTGAGAACTTGGCAGAAATGGACCTTTTCCTAGCAAATATTGACATGCCAAAACTAAACCAACATGAGTTAAACCATCTTAACAGGCCCATATCAAGCATTGAAATAGAAACAGCAATAAGAGACCTCCCAGCTAAGAATAGTCCAAGACCAGATTGTTTTACAGCGGAATTCTACAAGGCCTTCAAAGCAGAGCTCATACCAATACTCCTCCAACACTTCAATGAAATTGAAAGAGAAAGTTCACTACCGAACACATTCTATGAAGCCATCATAACCCTCATCCCAACACCAGGCAGGGACTCATCAAAGAAACAGAACTATTGACCCATTTCTTTGATGAACATTGATGCAAAACTTCTCAACAAAATTTTGGCCAATCGACTTCAACAATTCATCCAAACACTCATACAGCACAATCAAACAGGATTCATTTCAGGGATGCAAAGCTGGTTCAATATACGCAAATCAGTTAATAGTATTCATCATATCAACAGGAGCAAGGATAAAAACCACATGGCTATCTCAATAGATGCAGAGAAAGCATTCGACAAGATCCAACACCCCTTTAGGATGAAGGTTCTGGCAAAATTAGGAATCCATGGAACATTCCTCAATACAATAAAGGCTGTATATAACAAACCTACAGCCAGCATTATACTTAATGGTGAAAAACTAAAACCATTTCCTCTTAACTCAGGAACAAGACAAGGATGTCCACTCTCTCCACTTCTCTTCAACCTAATATTAGAATGCCTAGCTACAGCAATAAGACAAGATGCAAACATAAAGGGGATCCAAATAGGGAAAGAAGAAATAAAACTCTCCCTCTTTACACATGACATGATATTTTGTTCATAGAATCCACTCCCAAATTACTGAAGCTGATTCAAAACTTTGGCAAAGTAGCAGGGTATAAAATTAACCCCCAAAATCAATGGGTTTTCTGTATGCCAAAAATGAGAAAAGTGTGGCTGAAATTAGGACAGCAACTCCATTTGTAATAGCCCCACAAAAAATAAAATAGCTAAGAATTAACTTAACCAATGAAGTGAAGGACCTGTACGATGAAAACTTTAAAAACTTGAAAAAGGAAATCAAAACAGAACTTAGAAAATGGCAAAAAACAAAAACAAAAACAAAAACAAAAAAACAAAAAAACTCCCATGCTCCTGGATTGGAAAGATCAACATAGTGAAAATGGCAATACTTCCCAAGGCTATCTACAAATTCAGTGTGATACCTATCAAAATTCCAACCTCATTCTTCAAGGAAATAGAAGAGGCAATCCAAAAATTCATATGGAACAATAAAAGAACCCGAATAGCAAAAACGCTCCTCAATGGAAAGAACGCTGCTGGAGGTATATCAATACCAAATTTGAAACTCTACTCTAAAGCCATAGTAATCAAAACAGCTTGGTACTGGCACAAGAACAGACCTCAGGACCATTGGAATAGAATTGAAAACCCAGAAATGAACCTACATACCTATAGCCATCTAATCTTCGATAAGGGAGCTAAAAAAATAGAATGGAAGAAAGACAGCCTCTTCAGTAAATGGTACTGGCAAAATTGGTTAACTACTTGTAGAAAACTAAAGCTATATCCTTATATATCACCAGAATCAACCCCAAATGGATCAAAGACCTCGAAGTCAAAGCAGACACTCTGAAAACATTACAGGATGGAATAGGAGAAACCCTAGGTCTCCTTGGCTCAGGCCGAAATTTTCTCAAAAGAGACACAGAAACAACAAATCAAAGAAAGGTTGGACAAATGGGATTGCAAGAAATTACAGAGCTTCAGCATGGCAAAGGACATAGCTAGCAAGATCAATAGAAAGCCTACAGATTGGGAGAAGATCTTCACTAGCCATACAAAGGACAAGGGTCTCATATCTAAAATATACTTGGAACTCAAAAAATTAAATGCCCCAACAACAAATCCTCAAAGAAACAACTGCCCAATAAATAAGTGGGCAACTGACTTAAAGAGAATCTTCTCTGAAGAAGAAAGAAGGATGGCCAATAGACACATGAAGAAATGCTCAACCTCCCTAGCCATAAAAGAAATGCAAATCAAAACAACATTGAGATACCACCTCACTCCAGTTAGAATGTCAAAAATCAAGGACTCTTATAACAACAGATGCTGGAGGGGATGTGGACAGAAGGGAACCTTACTTCATTGTTGGTGGGAGTGTAAACTTGTTCAACCACTTTGGAAAGTAGTATGGAGGTTCCTCAAAATACTCCACAAAGAGTTCCCCTATGACTCAGCAATCCCACTTTTGCACATTTACCGAAATGTTTACAAACAAGACCACACTAAAGTACCAGCACAACTATGTTTATTGCAGCATTATTTACCATAGCTAAGATATGGAACCAACCCAGATGCCCCTCATTAGATGAATGGATCAAGAAAATGTGGTATATATACACAGTGGAATTCTATGCCTCCATCAGAAAGAATGGCATTGCCCCATTTGTTAGGAAATGGAAAGAGTTGGAATAAATTATATTAAGTGAAGCAAGCCAAGCCTAAAGAAACATAGGTCGCATGGTTTCCCTTATTTGCAATACCTAGTATATGTATGAGTCAAACAGAAAAGGTCAGATAAGGTGATGTTAGGAAAGTGAATCCTAAAATATGTATTTAAATGTTTTGTTTCTCTTTCATGCATTTGTTTCTAACACATTTATATCATTATTTCTTTGTTGCTTTGTATGTCCCTCCCCCACAGTATAATTATTGCTTTCACTATATTAGATGTCGGTATAATTTGTGGAGGGGAGGGGCAAAAACAAGTCGTTTAAATAAGGATACAGGTGGACCTGTTGCAGCAAGAGAAGTAAAAGTTGTCACGTCGAAAACGAACTTTACAACTTTGGGTGGTGGGGCGAGGGGAGGCTGGGAAGGGATGTGAAGGGTAAACAAAGGAGGAGGCTACAATACTTGATAGGAAATGTTCTCATTATCTCACCCATGCAATTGTAACCCCTCTGTACAGTATGTTCACAATAAAAAAAAAGAAATGCACTCATTACTTTGCTCATGCAACTGTTACCCCTCTGTACAGCACTTCCACAATAAAAAAGTATTAAAAAATAAAAAAAAATGTTTCATGTGTTGCTGAGAAAAACATGTATTTTGATCCTGCTGGGTGAAATATTCGGTAGATGTCTGTTAAATCTAGTTGATCTATGCAGTTGTTTAGCTTTGCGGTTTCTCTGTTGAGTTTTGCCGCTTTGATCCATCTAGTGGGGAGAGCGGTGTGTTAAAATCCCCAACAATTAATGTCTTTGGATCTATGTGGGATTTGAGGGAAGGTAGTGTTTCTTGGATAAATTTGGGTGCTCCGTTGTTTGGCGAATAGATATTTAGAATTGTAATATCCTCCTGAAGGAGAGATCCCTTAATTAGTATGTAGCGACCTTCTTTATCTCTTCTCACGAATTTCAATTTGAAGTCTATTATATCTGATATTAGGATTGCAACTCCTGCCTGTTTATTGGGGCCATTTGCTTGATAGATTTTGTTCCAGCCTTTCACACTGAAAATGTGTTTGTTTTTACATTCAAGATGTGAATCCTGAAGGCAGCAGATAGAAGGATCTTATTTTTTAATCCAACTAGACAGTCTATGTTGCTTAATTGGAGAGTTAAGTCCATTAATGTTGAGACATAAGACTGAGAGGTATTTGGGAGTTCCTTCCATATAATCCATCTTTTTGCGGGCTGCAGCTACTGGGTTCCTCCTAAGGTTGTTGGATTCTCAGTTTGGGTGCGGTTTCTTGGCCTTTATTGTGGTCTTGTTGTTTTTCTATGTGTATGACATCTTCAAGAATCTTTTGTAGGGCTGGTTTTGTGGATATATATTATTTCAATTTTTCTTATTTGGCCCTCAGTTATGAAGGAGAGTTTAGCTGGGTACAGTATTCTTGGTTGACAGTTGTTTGTTTTTAGGGCATGGCATACATCATTCCAGGCTCTTCTTGCTTTGATTGTCTCTGCTGAGAAATCTGAGGTGATTCTAATTGTTTTCCCTTTATAAGTGATTAATTTTTTCTCCTTGACAGCTTAAAGATCATTTCCTTGTTCTGAATTGATCCTGGGTGGATTATAATGTGATGGTGGGATGTTCAATTCTGGTCTGGTCTATTTGGGGTTCTAAAAGCGTCTTGTATCTTAATAAGCCTATCTTTTTGCATGTTTGGGAAGTTCTCTGCTAGGATCCTGTTAAACAAATTTGCTAGACCATTAACTTCTGTTTCTAGGTGCTCCTCTACACCCATTATCCTCAGATTAGGCCTTCTGATGGTTTCTTCCAAGTGTTGGATATATCTATCATATTTTTTGGACTTGTCTTCGATGGTTGTATGTTCTTTCTCTATAATATCTAGGCTGTCTTCAATCTCCGAGATCGATCTTCTGCATGGTCTAACCTGCTGTCAAGACTTTCTACTTTGTTTTTTATTTCTTTTCCTTCTAATTGGTCAGCTTTGATGGCTGCAAATTCTTTGTTGAAGCTTTATTTTAGATCTTGTATGAACTTTTTTACTTCCTTAATTTTGTGTTCAGTGTTTATTCTCAAATCACTTAGTTGATTGGTTATGGTTTCTTTGGACTCCCATTCCTTCTGTTGGGTTCCATTCAGCAATCCCTTTGTGGTCTCTCTGACTTCCTTCAGCTCTTTGTTAATGGATCCCATGAATGCCTTTACTGTTCTCTGTGAATTCTCATCCTGTTCTCTCAATTCTTGTATTACTCTTTGCTTAGCTTCCTCATGTTCATGCCATTACTGTAGTTCTGTTTGAGTGTTCTCAGCCTGCTCATGCCATTCCTGCCTTTCTCTTTGCTTGTTCTCAAGCTGCTCATGCAAATCCTGTATCAGTTTTTGAGTAGCTTTTTTGCGCTCATGATATTCCTGTATAAACCTTTCGTTTGCCTCCTCTCTCCTTATCTTGCTCATACAGAGTCCTTTGTAGGTTTTCAGTCTTTTCATTTGCCATTTTTGCCAGCAGTGTTTGTAGATCTATTTGGGAACTCTCCTCTGGATTCTTCATTATCTGTTCTGTCCCCTGATTATCATGAGTGGTAGTTGAGATACACAGACTCGCCATTTTCTTGGTTTTTTTTCCCGGCTTACTCTGCCCATTTGGGATGAAAGTAACACCAGTTTTGTGCTAGAAGACTATCTTAAGGCAAGCATCAACTAAAGTCTGTATTTGCACAGTCAATAGTCTGCAGATACAATCTAGTTCAACAGATACATCTATTCAACCTCAAACAACTATATATTAATGGGCTATGAACCACAAAGAAGAATTTGCAAACCAGAAATTATTAGGTTTAGTTGGAGATGTTGGTAAAAATAGGAATGGAGAGATGTGGGAAGGCGCAGGGAGAGTTAACTAAGTCCTAATCTCAAAATAGGAAATAGGTTGGATAGGATGAAAGTAGAGAGAGAGAAAAAAAGAAGAGAAAGGGGAAAAAAGAGACCAGAAAAAATAGAAGAGTAAAAATTAAAAATTAAACGTAGCAATGCTTAAAAATTATACAGATTTGAAAACGAAATATTCAGAGAAGAACGTGGATATAATTAGAAAAGGGGAGGGATACAAAGGAGATGTGAAAAAGTTAAAAATAAAAATACTTAAAATGTTATATAGGTATAAAGTGGTAGTGCTTCTATTAAGGAATTTAAGTCTAAGAGGTTTTGAATTGAGTAATAATTTTCTTTATTAAGTGTGTACACAATGGGAGATAAGGTCTATTTATCGACTATGGGTATATCTGAGGATGTGCAGAACAGCGATTAAGTCATATAAAGAAGAACGAAAGAGAAGAAAAGGTGAAAAGAATGAGAAAGAAAGAAGATCAGAAGTTCAGTAGAGCTAAAAAAAAGAAAAAAGATTAAAAAAATTTTTCAAAAGAAAAGAAAAAAAGAAAGAAAGAAAAACGCACACACATAAAAATTATAAGAGGAAGAAAAAAAGTTACTAGAAAACAATTTTTTTCAAAAAAGGTAAAAATTAAAAATTAAGAAAAAACTTTTAGAAAAAAAAATTTTTATAAAAGGTACCAAAAAAAAAAAAACCCGAAAAAAAACTTCTTTGATTTTTTTTTTTTTTTTTGGGGAAGGGTGGGAAAATCCTGTATCTTCCTTGTGTCCGTAACCAGCCTCTTGTTGGATTCTCTGGTCTTCTTGTGGTGTTTGATTTTTCTGTGGCTTGGTTGGTTTCTTAAGTCAGTTTGTTTGAGCAGGCAGAAAAACGCTCTGCTTTACCCAGGATTTTGTGGTCCTCCTCCAAGGTTAGTTCTATGGGAGGGAGATCTGCTTTGAGTATCACAAAAGATGGAGATGGCTGTTTCCTCTAGTTTGGAGATGCTGTGTTGAGGCTAGGTTCTGGGTAGAGTTGAGGCCTTTCAGCAAACAGTAGCTTTTCCAGGGGGCTAGCTTGTGAGAAACTCACAGAGCCCAGCCTGGAGCCACTCTCAGGGTTTCTGTTTACCGAATTTCAATTGATTGTCAAAGCTGCTAAAGGGAGGGGCAGCCTCTAGCTCTGTTTGCCCAGTGAAGAAAGCCACTCCTGGGGCTGGTGCCCAAGCTGGGTGACTTTTCCCTGGGTGGGGCTGAGTCTGGCAAGTCAGGTTAGGTTTATGTGACCTGCTAAATGACTCTAGTTTTCTTCCAAGGCCTGAGTTGTAGCTAGCTCAGCTGAGCTTTGTCAGTATCAAAGATGGAGATCTCCAGTAGTGGGGGGGGGAGGGGTTGCTTTCTTTCCTCTGCTCCCTGAGAAGGAGTGAGGACTTTAGGCTTCTACTCAGGCCGAGTCTTGGTTCCTGGGTCGTCTCTGGTCTGCAAACTGCAGGATGATTATGTCTGCTCCTTGTCGGTTCTTGCTGGTATTGAGTAGAATCTGCTTGCCCTCTGCGTCTGGCTTCTTCATCCCGGACTCTCTGTTTTGCAAGTATGGCGGCTGCTGCTGCCGCCACCGCTGCCACCACAGCAGCGGCTGCTGGGAAGTGCTCAGATCTGTCTCCTTGCCTGGATTTTCCCTCTCTGGCCTGACTCTCTGTCCTGTGATGGCACACTTGGTGTGATTCTCTGGCTTAGGACTGTTCACTGGAACTCTAAAACTGCTTTCTATGCGAGAGCTTGTTTAGACTCCAGCTTCTCCTCTGCCATCTTCCTGGAACTTCTTCTGTGAAAACTTTCTTTAGAATTCAATTGCTATATTTCTTTTTCATTTGTGTTTATGCTTACATGATTGATTATTTATTAAGCAACATTTGTACATAGATTAGGAAGACTAGAAATCCATGAGCAGTCACAAAGGTACCAAATGAGTTGTCACTAAAGTGCTTATTAACAGTAACCATGTAATCAGATCAAACTTATTCTGGTTTTATTGGGACACAGTGTCCCCATCATGTATAGCTCCTGTCATATATTTGGCTGTTGTCTTCTTTGTTGCTTTCTTTCGAAATGCAAACTATCAAAACACTAATTTGGACTGTCATAATGCAAAGGTTTGACAGTCACCTGAAGAATAGTCATTATGAAAAAGAATTCAAGACAAGTAGAGGAAGGAAAATTTGAACGACTAACTATAAATAGAAGTGAACTTTCTGAGGAATGTGAGATAGAGCCATGACAATTTCAATTGCAGGGATTTTTGCTTTTTTGCTTGTTTCTGTTCTGGCTTATTTACTCTATTATTACTCTCAAGACAAAAATTGATTTAATACATATGCTCATTGCCACAAAATCATTTTACCCAAAAAGAAAGAATTATTTTTCTTCTTACTTCAGGATCAAAGTATGTTCTAAAGTAAAGCTTAATTTTGAGTAATATTTGCCTTTATATAGAAACACATAAAATGTTATCTTTCAACAGACAGGATATTTAACACTCAAAAGTCTTTCCAAAAGTCTGGGAACAGTTTAAAGATGATTCTCGACATTTTGGAAAAGTTTGCCATTTGATAAGACAATCTAATGTCTTCACTGACTCTAAGGATACTTATTTTTAAGGATTCCCTAAAGTAAAGTTTTTCTAAGCAATAAGCCAAAATTGGTAGGCAAGTGTATGTGCAACTCTATAAGTTAACTCCAGACATAGTACACACATTTTTTTTCTAAATTGATGTCATAGGTAGATATAATTTGTCACTTTGTTGTTGAGACTTGAGTTGACTAGATGTCTCACTTAGATATCTTGCATGTTAGAATAAAGGATGCTCTGTAGGCTCAATGAGCACTGTATATCTAGGATCCTTTATAATTAATATTGAAATGTTTTAGCTTCTCATGATACATACAACGAAATCCTAATTCCTATCAATAATTGCAAAGCCTTAAATATCATCTCAACTAAACCTATCTAAACCTATCTCTTATCATTCCTTCCTTGTTTAATTCCCATTCATAGTGACTTAAGTCTTTCAGACTTACCAAACTCATTCTCTCAAAGGAACTTTAATGTTATGCCTTCTAACCTTTTTATCTCACATAGAGAATCTCCCATGAGGACCCAATCTATGCACATGTTAAATCAATTGTTTATGTCATTACATTCCATATTTCTTCATAGTGTTTACTTCTATTTTTACTCATTTCTGTTGTCAATCTCTCTCTTACTAGAGTATAAGTTGGTGAAAGTCAGATATTGCTGCCTTGTTCACAGCTATATCCCAAGTGCCTAGACAATTTGTATGATAAAGTAATTAACTGCTTGAATTAATTAGTAAAGTTTAAAGAAATTATAACTCTCCCACTCAATGTATAAGTTCATAAGTTGGGCCACAGAAAGCAAGGCATCTGAAATTTGATAGACTACATGAAAATCAATATATTTTATTACCATCCTCCAAGGATCACAACACAAACCTGAGGATGATACCTAAATCTACCTTTCATGTAACCCCTCTAATTCTGAATCCTATTAAAACTTCTCTACCTTCATTTTCCCGAACATTAAAAAATTTGCATAAGATGATCTTGAATGTAGAGGTTAAAAGTGTGTCTTTCTAGAGCCTGTACTACATCATTTTCTTTTGTAATTCATTCTTCACACTAAACAGCATGATCTTTGAAAATATGCAAATGCAATATCATTCACATGACTAATTCCTTTTGATGGATAACATCCAAAATCATTACCTTATTTTTAGAGTGTTTGTACAATCTGGCTTTTTACCCTCCAGACACACTGAGCTTTCTGTTCCTGGAATGTGCCTTGCCTTTTCTCTTAGTTTAGGCCTACACATATGCTATCCTTTAGCTTGAAATACTCCTCAGTCTTATCTCTTTTCCTTATTTAACATTCAAACTTCAATAAAATGTTACTTTCCTCAAAAGCCTTTCCTTCCCCTCCATATAGGTTCAAAATCAAATTTACACTTCTTGTGCCTTCCTTCATTGCATTCACCACACTTCATTTTTATTCCAAAATAGAGAATAGAAGATAAGTATATATTATTTAGTGTTAGATTCCTCATACAGTGCCTGTCACAGAGCAGGTGCTCAATAATCATTAAAATAAAAATATTTAATAGCATATTTGGAGTCTAATCTGTCAGGTCTAGGTATATGATCCAGGACCCTTCATAAGTTTGCATCTTATTTCACATTGTTTTGTCATTTGAAAAAAAGTCTTTGTACTTGTTTCTTTCATATACTTTCTTCCAAAAAAACTGGAAATAAAAACAAAAATAAAAATAACATCAGATATTTGAAACTAACATTTTTCTTCTCATCAAATTATCTCTCCTACATCTTTAATTTTGCAGTTCAGAAAGATCATCTCAGAAAACAACCAATCAAATGTCATTTTTATTATACTTTCTTATTTTTGTTTTAATTTTACAATTAATGCGGAGTCAAAATAGAAGTATTATGAAACCAGTGATCTTATCAGCTTTTATTTGTAACAGTTCTGTATCGTATGTGAGCAATGTCTGGCACATCATATGTATTAAGCAAATATCTCTTTTCTTTCTTTCTTTTTTCTTTCTCTTTCTTTCTTTCCCTTTCTTTTCCCCTTCCCTCCCCCTTTCCCTTCTCCCTCCCTTCACCTCTCCCCTCTGTCCATCCCTCTGCCTGCCTGCCTGCCTGCTTTCCTTCCTTCCTTCCTTCCTTCCTTCCTTCCTTCCTTCCTTCCTTCCTTCCTTCCTTCCTTCCTTCCTTCCTTCCTTCCTTCCTGTACCAGAGTTTGAATTCAGAGCCTTGGCTCACAGCTGCAGCTCTATCACTTGAGATATATACTAGCCTGCCATTTTGCTGGTTAATCAGAGATGGAGTCTCTCATACATTTCTTCTAGGGTTGGACATGAACTGCAATTTTCTAGATTTTAGCCTCCCAATTCGCTAGGATTATAGGTACAACATTCCTGTTCCTGACTTGTTATGTGGATTTTCTTCCTTTACTATCATTGGCCTGCAGTCGAGAAGACTGACAGATTTTTGTTTGTGCTTGAGATTCTTTTGGATATTACACTTTCATATTCCTACAAATTTATTTCTGTGCATCAGAATGAAACACTAGATTGGAGGAATCAAAATATTCTCTCTGGGCTGATTAAAAATATTCTACCTCTCTAGTCACTATACTTCATTCCTATCAAACCAGAACCATTTGCCTTTGATTGTATAATCCATGCTGAAATTCAGTATTGATTGTTTAGACCTTTACAGTAGTTGAACATACTAGCTTTGTTGCATGTGTCAATAGAGATTGTTCATCTTGTTTTCACCAAAGACAAACTGCACTTCAAATTAATATTTGTACTTATTAGGACACCCAATATATGATGTGCCAGAATTTTGCATATTCAGTGAATGCCTTTTATTCATGATCAACTCACTTATTACAGTGTGATAATACACTGTTCGAAAGAAAGGGGGGGCAGGGAGTGTAGTTGTGGAGATGGGAGTGAAGGGATGGTAGGGGGAAAACATGTAATTGTAACTCCTCTGTACAGTATTTTCACAATAAAAATCTTATTTTTAAAAAAGAATACAAAAAAAAGAAAATACTGGTGGTCAAAGATCGTGGAAGATTTGGTGACTGTAATGAATTCATTTATTCATGTCACTTTCTGTAATCTTGTATAATCTGGTGAGGCAATATTTTTTTCACATTCAGTTCTACTTCATCTCTTTTCTTGAAACAAAAAGATAGACATGGCTAAATACTAGAAAAACTGCTTAGCTGTCCTCTTAAATTATTTCTTACAATGTTAAGCAACAGTAAATAGGTAAATATGTGTGCTTTATTATATGTAAAAGGATAGATAGGATATTAAAATGTACCTACATTGTATTTGGGTTTTTAAGTTCCTTGTTTATACTATTGTCTAGAGACTGTGTTGACAGCATTCTAGATATGACAAGGTTTCAAAATATAAGTGTGTCTACATGTAATTCATTAATTAAACTATAATAAACTTGGTTTTGAATATCAAGATTTTTTTAATTGTGAAAATACTGTACAGAGGGGTTACAATTACATGAGCAAGATAATGAGTACATTTCTTATCAAGCATTGTAGCCTCCTCCTTTATTTCACCTTCCCATCTTTCCCCCGACACCCCCCCCCCACCCAATCCTCCCCACCCCCCATCCCCCCCACCAAAGTTGTGAAGTTCGTTTTCGACATAACAACTTGTATATCTCATTGTTGCAATGGGTTCACCTGTATCCCTATTTAAACGATTTGTTTTTCCTCCTTCCCCTCCACAAATTATACCGACATCAAATACAGTGAAAGCAGGGGTTATGTTGTGGGGGAGGGACATACATAGCAACAAAGAAATAATCTTATAAATGTGTTAGAAACAATCGCATATAAGAAAAAAAAAACATTTGAATACATACCTTAGTGTTCAATTCCCAAACATCACCTTATCTGACCTTTTCTGCTTGACTCAGACATATACTAGATATTGCAAATAAGGGAAACCATGCGACCTATGTTTCTTTGGGTCTGGTTTACTTCAGTTAATATAATTTTTTCCAAGCCTTTCCATTTCCTAACAAATGGGGCAATGTCATTCTTTCTAATGAAGGCATAGAATTCCATTGTGTATATATACACCACATTTTCTTGATCCATTCATCTATTGAGGGGCATCTAGGTTGGTTCCATATCTTAGCTATAGTAAATAATGGGGCAATAAACATAGTCGTGCTTGTAGCTTTAGTGTGGTCTTGTTTGTAAACATTTGGGTAAATGCCCATAAGTGGGAATATCAAAATGGTCTATAATACATTGCTTTAATATTATCTTTTATATTACAGGAAATTTTTAATAAATTAAAATATTTCAAATGGCAAATAAATGGGAAAGGGAAACAACCCTATTTTTGTGCATTGTTCTGTTTTGTTTTAATGTGTTGGTCCTAGAGCTTGAGCTCAGGGCCTGAGTATTGTCCTTGAGGTTTAGTGCTCAAGATTAGCACTCTATCACTTGAGCCAAAGCTCTACTTCTGGCCTTTTGATGGTTAATTGGAGATAAGTGTCTTATGAAAATATTATGTTCAGTGAAGTAAGTCAGGCCCAGAGACACACAAACTCCAAGTTTCTCTTACATGTGGAAGCTATATTTAGCTCATAAACTTATAAGTAAACACATTGGGTGGTATACAAGCATATATCACAAGTGTATACAAATGATTAACTGATGCACTGTAGATTCAAGGGGGAACTTGTATAGTATAACTCCTTAGAAAGATAAAGTCAAAGTTCAATAAAACAAACAAACCAAAAACAAAAGATAAAGTGGGTACTAGAAAAGGGTAGATGGAGTTAATGTGAAAGGTCTGGACAAAAGAAGAGTAGAAAAGGGGAATAATGCAGTGAAACTTCCGGTTCATAGCCTACAAAATTAAGACGAGTCAGGGAAGGGATGGGTAAGGGAGAGATGGATGAGAATGTTGAAAGGGATGACATTGATCAAGATATATTTTATTAAAAAACTTTGTTAAATAGCAACTCCTTTGTAAAACTACTTAAAGATAATAAAATGATTCACAAGAAGAAAAGATACTGAATATTAAGAAAAATAATAAACCACATAGGTTTCTTATATGGACGGGCTCATTAAAATTAAAAATCTGTCAGTGTCCCTCCCCCCACAATTTCATAAACTTTACCTCGTCTGGCTTTGAACCTTTATTCTCAATACTCAGCCTCCTGAGCATCTAAAAAATACTCTTCTGCATAGTAGAATGACACACTAGCAAATATATTTACTTAAACTTTTCTGTTTTTTCATTTATACAATCAGAGAAACAAATTATAGAAGTTCACATTAATGATGTGGAATTCAGAAAATGCAACTTTATGCCTGGTTTCTGATTGGATTTGGAACCAGAGCAGTTAACTCTATTGAAAAACATAGTTTCAAGATATTTTTTATATAACAGGTCTAAAGAGTTGTAATAATGCAAATGGAACTGTTGACTCTAAAACAAGTAGCATTCTCTAGTTCTGAGATTAGATGATAATATTGCTGTATTAATAATTAGATTAGATGATAATATTGCTGTATTAATAATTAGCATATTACTTCAAGATTCATTAAAATGTCTGATGATTTCGTATTTCTGCAAGCCTCATTTTATGCATGTGATATATTTTTAAAATTGTGATTCACAATGCAGGTTAGTGCTAAGTCTAGATATTAAAAAAAGAGAGAGACCCACTGTGCTCTGGTTGCTCATGCCTCTGACCCTAGTTACTGAGGAGGCTATGACATGAGCATGGCATTTTGAAGCCAGCCTGAGCAGAAAAGAGACCTTGAGACTTATTTTCAATTAACTACCAAAAAAGTCAGAAATGGAGCTGTGCCTCAAATGTTATGTTTCTAGCCTTGAGCACAAAACCTCAGGGACAATTCCCAGGCCCTGAGTTCAAGCCCGAAGTCAAACATAAACAAACAAAAAATAGATGTCTATTTCTTGCAATAATGTTAAGGTTAAGAATAATGATAACACACCTAACAAGCATGAGGACCTAATCTCAAACTCCAGAACTGGCAACAATCAATTGAGACAGAGCAAGAGAAACAGCAAGAATTAATAAGTAAGCAATTAAGAAGGTGAGAGAAAGTGAATGAAAGATAAACAGAATTATAAATAAACATTTTCAAAAATACTTGTAAAATATATAAGAATAATTACATTAGCATATTATACTAAATTTGAATTTCTTCTTTATGAAATGGGGAATTTACAGAGAATATGTGATTGCAGAAGATTAAAATAGACTAGATCTGGGAAGTGACTCAGTGGTGGAGTGCCTGCCTTGCATGCATGGGGTCCTGGATTCAATTCCTCAGAACCACATAAGCAGGAAAAGCTGGAAGTGGCACTGTGTCTCAAGTGGTAGAGCACTAGCCTTGAGTGGAAGAGCTGAGGGACAGCACCCAGGCCCAGAGTTCAGGCCCCATGATTGACAAAAAAATAAATAAAATAAATTAGAATAAAATAAATTAGACCAATTACTATGAAGGAAATTGGGAAGAGACAGGTTGAATAAAAATGCCTTGAAAAAAACACTGGTCCAAATGGCTTATAAGTAATTTATTTTAAACCTTCAAAAGTGTGGCAATACCCATATTTTATTATTTATATTACAAAGAAGTAAACTTTTCAGCAAATGGATCAAGTTTATTTTAAAGCAAGCATAACTAATGTTTAACTTAAGGAAAGATGCCTCTTAATTGCAATATAATCCAATTCTCTTTGTGAATCATGCATATATATATATATATATTACACACACACACCACAGTCAGTCATGAAAAAATATATAAATATTTCTATAAGTTAGGGACTTTGAAAGGTCATTTTTAGGTGTACTGGGGCTTGTACTTAGGGACTTACACCTGCTAGGCACTTGAGTTACCTCTACTCCTTTGGGAGTTAGTGATTTTTCAGGTTAGATCTTTGCTTTTTGTCTGAGCAGCCTTGGGCCATGAAAATTACTTGTATGCCCCATGACTAAATTCTTTGTTAAGTCTCACTAATCTTTTTATGTTTTAAACCATGATCCTCCAGATTTCTACTTCCCACATAGCTCAGATTATAGATGTGCGATACCGTAATATGGGTATACTTTCTAAGCATGACATGTAATGCACAAAGCACATAAAAAATAAAATTGATACATTTGACTTCAAACATTTTATAAGCTCAGTGAATTATTATAAAACTAAAGTGGCCAACGGGAAGAAATATTTGAAAAATAAATTACATAGAGGATTATTCTCCTGGATATAAGATGATATTTAATGTAAGCCAATTAGAAAACACAAAATATTTAGAAGAAAAATCAAATGAAATTTATTAGTATCAATTAATTTATGAAAAACTTAACCTTCAAATTTAATAGTGGTAACTTTTCCAAACTACAAACTGATATTGAAATGTATTTAATTCTGGAAAGAATATTGTAATTGGCAATCATATGCACTGATAATGAAATGTAAATCATTACAAATCATCTTGATGGAAACTTGGCAATATATAGGAAAAAACTTAAACATCCTTCCACCTTATGACCTCATAGTTCCACTCATTGAAAGTTCCTGTGAAGAAAGGTATGTAAAACCATTTTCAAAATAATGTTTTTTTATTATATCTTAATACTATTTGAAATTAATCAAAATATAAGAAAGCAATCATTTAAATAAATTACTTGTGTCCAAATCAAGAATTTTAGATGTCACTAAAAAGCTTATTTTGGGAAGTAAAGCAAGATGGCTGACTGGAGGATCCCAATGTCTTCCAATAAAAGAAATCAAAATTATAAATACACAACTATATCCTGAGAAGAGCATCTGAGAATGAGCACTAGATTGCATCATGAGAATGGTGGAAACTTTGTGATACACATATTTATGAGCAAAGAAAACAGGACGTGTGCCTCTGAGAATACCATCTCATCTCCATAGTTAAGAAGAGAATCAGAATTAAGAAGGGTTTTTCTTAGAGCTAAAAAAATAAATTCAGAATAACTTAGAAGGTTCAAAGGAGGGGGTCATTGTTCAAAAAGAAATGTACTCTTTATCTGACTTACCATAGCCCCTTTGTACATCACCTTCACAACAACAATGAATAAATTAATCTGTTGAAATATGCAATTTTTGTTCCTGAAAAAGCTTACTATTTTCATATTTTCTAAATACAATCTAAGGAATTGTCTCTAGTGCACATAGTTAGATTGTCAAGAAAAGGAAAATTATATCCTCTTTTTCTAGGACCCAGATTGCTTCTGCACGGTATGCTCTGGATGGTATGTGTACTGCTACAGGGAATCTTATGTGGAGGCCAGCAACCAAAACATTTCTCCATGCCTAAGGTTCCACTAGCACAACACTACTCTAACATTGATTGCAGCACAGTCTCAACTCCAAAAGTCTAGGCTTCGTGGAACAGCCATGACACCCATTGCAGAGTCCAAACATCCTTGTATCTACCTTCTAGTGGAGGAAAAAAAACTTTTCACCCAATAGAGAGCATACTCTGTATACTTTTATCATATAACATCATCAACTCTTTGGGAAGTTCTTGCTTCTTCTGAGAAAATAGCTGTATAGTCTCCTGAAAGCAAACTATTGAAGCCTGAGTAAATATTGCTGGTGCTAACTATGATGGAAAAAACATGTCTGACTCAACTGACACCATAGAATGTATTTTCCAGTGAAAGTATTTCCCTATGAAAACTACTTTACAAAACTCAAAGACAAGTGTCCCCCAGTATGTATGTGTGTATATGTGTGTGTGTGTGTGTGTGTGTGTGTATGTGTGTATGTATGTGTGTATGTATGTATGTGTGTGTATCAACATATGTGTATTAGTATCATGAGGAAGCAAGGAAATATTACATAGCTAAATATTTGCAATAAATTCCCATACTAACTCTAAATAAAGTGGAATTTACAAATGGTCTGCAAAATAGCTCAAAACAAGAAGCCTAAAGAAACTTGATGAGATATGAAACTAGGTAGGTAGACAATTCAATAAAATCAATACAGCAATTTATGATTTCAACAACACAAGGAGGCAGACATCATAAAAACAAACAAATCTTGGAGATGAAGACTCTAATAAATGAAATAAAGCTAAAATTGAGAGTTTAAGAATTTCTAAAGTTGAAGACACTCTTGAAACAACATAGTTAAAGAAGAAAAAGAATGAATGAAAAAGATTGAAGAACACTTATCGGTCCCGTGGGACATCATTAAGTAAATAAGTGCACAAATTATGGGGGTTTCAGTGGAAGATAAAAAAGAGGGGAGCACAGAAACCCTATTCAGTGAAATAATAACAAAATTTACTGAACTTTAAGAGTTATGTGATATCCATCAAATTCAATGATCTCAAGTAGTCAACCTGTGACATATAACAGTCAATACATCAAAATTCAAAGAGACAGAATTATAAAATCATCATGGAAACATGATAAACAATAGATTTCTTAGTAGAAATTTTGCAGACCAAAAGATAATAAGAAATTATATTCTAAGTGCAGAAAAAGCAAAGTACAACTTCCAGTCATGATTGTATATCCAATATATCAATCTGCTTTGCATTATCATAGCAAAATTCTAGAGGAAACTAACCTGTAAAATGAAAAGGTTAGTTTAGCTTGATGATATGGAGGTTCAAATGCATGACACCTCAGTTTGTCATTGACTCAGTTCTGGTGAGAGTGATAAGAGCTTGTGCAGGAACAAATTAATCATCTCAAAATAGAAGAGAGAGGCAGATGGTGAACATGGCTCCACAATCCCTTTTTAATGCCCATCTGTAATGACACCAAGTCCTCTCCCTACGATCCACTTTAAGTTTCTACCAGTTCTATTGTTGTGATCAAATAATCTAATCGAAAACTGGGCAATAAATCAATGACACTAGATTAATGCTAGGGCACTTGGCTAGCATCTGTAAAACAGTATTCTATCTCCAGCAGTGAAAAAAAAAGTAGAGATGGGCGCCGGTGGCTCACGCCTGTAATTTTAGCTACTCAAGAGGCTGAGATCTGAGGATCATGGTTCAAAGCCAGCCAGGGCAGGAAAGTTCGTGAGACTCTTATCTCCAATAAACCACTAGAAAACCGGAAGTGGTGCTGTGTCTCAAGCGGTAGAGCACTCTCCTTGAGCTGAAGAGTACAAGGACAGTGCCCAAGCCCAGAGTTCAAGCCCCACGACCGACAAAAAAAAAGTAGAGAATATGTGTGTGTCAGGGTCGTAGATTAAATAGACATTTCACAAAAGAAGATGGCCACCAAACATAGTAAAGAATGTTCAACCTTGCTAGTCTTCAGGGAAATTCAAATCAAACCCCACACAATGACATATTCTTTCATGACTTTAGCAATAGCTATTATTAAAGAGACACAAAATAACAAACGTTGGTGAGGCTTCTGAGATGGGGGAAATTCATGCACTGTTGATGGGAATACCAATTAGTATAGCCTTATTGGAATACTTTGGATGTTCATGAGAAAACCAAAATTAAAATTCATATGATGTAGCAATTTGATAACTGAGAATATATAACCAAAGGAATTGAAACCAGTACTTGAAGAGATAGACACACCCTTACATGTTTACTTTAGCACTAGTTCACAATAGGAAAGATTTGGGCTCTCTCCAAATGTGCAACAAGTAAATGTATAAGCAAAACATTGCATATACATATTACAGTACTATTTAGCCATGTAAAAGAAAATTCGATCATTTTTGGCAACATTGCTGCTGGATTTAGAGGAGATTAAGAAATAAACCAGACATAGAAAGATATATGTTGACTTATCTTTTTTCTGTATATAATCTACAACAGCTGACCACATAGAAGTAAAGGACAGAGGGGCTGGGAAGGTGTCTCAGTGGTAGAGCGCTTGCCTTGCATGCTTGAGGCCCTGGGTTCGATTCTTCAGCACCACATAAGCATAAAGAAAAAAGCTGGAAGTGGTGCTGTGGCTCAAGTGGCAGAGCGCTAGCCTTGAGCTGAAAAGCTGAGAGACATTGCCCAAGCCCAGAGTTCAGGCCCCACGACCGGACCCCTCCCCCAAGAAAAAAAGAAAGTAAAGGACAGAGTAAGTGATTATCAGAGACTTGGGAATGTAGGGCAGAAGATTAGGACAGAGCTTTAGATAGTGGGTATAAAGTTATGAGACGTTAGGAGTAATAAATGTTAGTGTTCTTTTGTATAGTAGGGTATAATCTAGAGTTAAAGATATTGTATCATACATTCCAAAATTGCTTTAAGAAAAGACTTTGAATTCTCTTACTCCAAAGAAATTGTAAATATATGAAGTGATGTGTAGGATAATTATTTGGATTGTATAATTTTATAATGTATGCAAGTATTGAATCATCACATTGTATCCCATAAATTTGTATAATTATTCTATGCTAATTTAGAAGTTTAACTCATTTAGAAAACTATGGTGTCTATTACTATGAATATTTTTAAACAATGTACATTTCTTTATTTAGGCCAATAAAATAGAATAAAAATATAATATATGTCATTGATGGTATTTGTAGACACATATACAGAGGATACTAAATAAATACAAATTTAATAGTGTTGTATGCAGTGAGACTGAATAATTCTTTGCATTTTTAATTTTCTGAATTTTCTTTAATGCATTTATACTACCTTATGTTATTTTTAAATATGAAGATTCAGAATATTTACACTGAATTACTGAAATCGACCTCCTCTATGATGAAAATGCCATAATAAAACCAAATATGGATTCATTCTGAGGCTATCTACAACCAGTTAAGTATTCAAAATTCATTAGTACTCTGAAGGTATAAGGAAAATAATCTTTCAAGAATCTGAAAGCAAAGGGTCAGATCAGCCCATAACTGTTCTTTATAATGTGTCTGTGAAGACAGGTATATGTAGGAAAAGGATAAATTCAACAAGTCAGCATATAATTGTATCCATCAACATAGAGTGGATAAATGAGGTTCCGTAGATGGCAACTCTTGAAGAGATTGTGTTTTACTAGTTCCTGGGCCTTTTGTTTCTCATTTAGCCTTTCCTTTTTATGATGCATTAAATTTTTTGATCAGGTCCACTTTACTCTGAGGATGAATTTCATCGCTTAGCATTGTATTATCAGGAGCAAACCTGCTAGACCATGCATTCAAGGTAATTTCATTTTATCTGGAAGTATAATTGAAGAATTGCATTTTCAATGTTAAAGGATCTCTAAAGTGTTTCCTAACATGAACCCTGGTCAGCTGGATGCAATCCTGTTTAATAGTGACTTTGATAACATTCATTTAAAATCCCAGTGCCAAATTCAGGGGGTGATAGGGACCTTCAGTGAAATTAGTTTCGAAAGGAACAAAGAAGGTAACATGTGCCCCCCCCTAAAACAATTGATGACAATCTTAAAATGTCAGATCTGCTGGCATTTAATTCACACATTCATAGAAAAATCAGCTATTTTTCATGACATAAAAATACACATGAGTGACCATAGAACTACCGGAGGACAAGTACCTATTTCATCTTTTCTTTATGTTTAAAGTAAGCTGAAATGACCTTTACAAAATCTTTTACAATATTGGCAAAGAGAGGAAAAGCAGCCAAATGGTTTGATTAAAGTTTTAATGACTATGAAATTGAAATGCAATTTAGTTATCTGTATTTTATTTTAATTTGAGCCCTTTTACATAAAAATACATAGCTATAGGGCATAATAGAGTTACTTTAGTACCCTTATAGAGAAAGATTGAGTCACCTCCATTTACTATAAGAACTAATTGATACAAAAATATAATTTAAAAGTCTTTACCTGTCTCAGCAAATATAATCTTGTAGGTGACTACAATTTGGAGTATGCATTTTGATTTTCCTTCATAACACCAAAAGAACATAAAAACATAACACTAAAATAAAATGAATAAGAATGAAAGTTTTTATTTCACATTATAAAAATGTAAAAAGAAAGCTGGCAAACATAAGAATCATAGTATTCTCTTTTAAAATTTTTATTGTTAACATAAAGGATGATATACAGAGGGGTTACAGTTATATAAGTCCAGCAAGAAATACACTTTTTGGACAATGTCACCTCTTCCCTCATTCAAAAGGCACTTTTTAAGGAACATCACAAATTTGTAAAGTTCAAAGACCTGAAAAGGGCATAACTTAGTCATAGGAAAATAAGTGCTAGAGGACACAAATTCTTGTTGCAATGGAGTTGCAGGGCCTGTTTTCTTCTGTAAAAAGTGGGTTCACTCCGCTGCTTCAACTCTTCCTTTTTTTTTTTAAGACTTTTTTTGGAAAATACTGTACAGAGGAGTTACAATCACATGGGCAAGATAATGAGTACATTTCTTATCAAGCATTGTTTCCTCCTCCTTTGTTTCCCCTTCCTATCCCTGCCCATATCCCCCCCCTCCCCCCGTTGCCTTCCATCCACCCTCCGCCCCGCCAAAGTTGTAAAGTTCATTTTTCAACATAAAGACTTGTACTTCTCCTTGTTGCAATGGGACCACCTGTATCCCTATTTAAACGATTTGGTTTCTCCTTTCCCCTCCACAAATTATACCAACATCAAATACAGTGAAAGCAGGGGTAATAATTTTTTATTGTGGAAAATACCGTACAGAGGGGTAACAATTGCATGAGCAAGATAATGAGGACATTTCTTATCAAGCATTGTTGCCTCCTTCTCTGTTTCCCTTACCATCCCTGCCCTCCCATCTCCACTGCCACCCCTCCCCTCCGCCCCCAGCCAAAGTTGTAAAGTTCGTTTTTCAACCTAAGATCTTGTACATCTCATTGTTACAATGGGTCCAACTGTATCTCTATTTAAACAATTTGCTTTTTCCCTTCCCCTCCACAAATTATACCAACATCAAATACAGTGAAAACAGGGGCTATACTGTTGGGGAGGGACTTAATTCAGAAAACCACTCATAAAGTAAAAACTCCAAAGGCATGGAATAACAAGCTGTTAAACATCTGCTTTCAACTGCTTTGTCAGAACACTCATTTCATTTCCTATAAATCCTTTATGGAAACATTTAAAGCATAGACTAACATACGCATTTATGCAGTCTCTACAATTATAAAATTTGATGGCATTAACACTTGTTACACCATTGTCAATGATGCAGTTCATATCATGACAGTACATTAATATTTAATATATATCACATTCTATCACATAAATGGTGCATAAGATAATTAAATACTAAAATGCATAAGATACTTACATACGAAAATGCAACTTGAGCTTATCTCCAGTACTGTGATACTTCTATTATTATGTTCTTACCAAAAATTTTCTGGGCAGATTTGATCTCTTTTTCAAGCGCATCAGAATTCACAACTTTATCCTGAATACTTATCTTGAGTGTTTCACCTGCCAAATTATGTCTTCCTGAGGCTATCAAGAGAAGTACACCAGGAATTCCCACACTGGATACCCAGTGTGACTTCTATGAAGTCAATCTCAGACTCTGCTTGAGAAATTCTATAATGACAGTCGACAGGCAGCTTCAGTCCTCCTAAAGCCACATCCTCCAAAGCCACAACCACAGGCTTCTTATTTCTCTATAGTTCATGTAATATACTTCCGAGGCTGATGCCAGTGGACTCAGAAATGCTGAAGCTATGAATATCAGCACCTGCAGTGAATTTTCCATTTGATCCAGAAATTACAATAGGTTTTATTGTATGATTGGATATGGCTTTCTTTTATTCCATGGAATACATCCAAACTGATTGCCTTGATGGCAAGTTTCACAGGTGGATGAACACCAGGGAATGGAGCAGCCTCAAGTACTCAGCCATTTTCCTCTGTCACTGAAGTTTTCCCTCTTGTTGTGGTTGTCTTTCCATAATATTTTCTTGTCTGAACAAAATTTTGCACATTATGAAAGTTTGTGGGTTGGAAATTGGAAAGAGAAACAGAGCCAGCATAATACAGTGAGTGAGGTATGGCAGAATTAACAAGATCTACCCAGTCTATTATTTTCATTAATCACCTAAGTAACTGTATCTCCATTATTGGTAGGCTAGTAGATTATAGCACATGTTGTTATGATTTTGTATTTTTGTGTTTGCTGGTACTGGGGCTTGAACTCAGGGTCTCACACCCTCAGTTAGCTTTTTTTTGCTTAAGGTGGCACTCTATTACTGGAGCCACATCTCCATTTCCAGCTTTTTGCTTATTAATTGGAGATGCATCTCATGGACTTTTCTGTTGGAACTTTTATCCACAGATCTCAGACTCCTTGAGTAGCCAAGATTATAGGCATCAGCCACCAGTACTCGGTAATATTTTTGTTATTCTAACATATAGTTAAAACTTTCTTGTTGCCCATAGTTCTTATTACATTGAACACTCCTAGATAAAACATGTTTTTCATTGGCTTTTAAAGTATCCAAAAGTCAGTTGACTTTCATGTGAGATAATATGGAAAACAATCATGTGGAAATTTAAAAAGTAAGAGGGTGGAATGGAATGGTTAGGTGTTAGGGAAGCTTTATGATCAGTCATTTGAGGAATCTCCATATTGTTTTCTAGAGTGTTTTGAACAAGTTTACCTTCTGTTTTGAACAAGTTTACCTTCCTACCAATAGTGTGGTAGTGTTTGTTTTTGGGTACATCCTTGTCAGCATCTGTTAGTTTTCTTGATAATGACCATTCTAACTGAGATGAGGTTGAATCTCAAAGTTGTTTTGATTTGCATTTCTTTTATGGCCAGAGATGTTGAACATTTCTTCATGTGTCTATTGGCCATTCAATTCCACTCCTGGGTATTTTTCCAATAGACTCCAAACAAGGCCACACTAAAGCTAAGAGCACAATTATGTTTATTGCATCATTATTTGCCAAAGCCAAGTTATTCTATCAACCCAGATGCCCTTCAGTGGATGAATGGATCAAGAAAATATGGTATATATACACAGTGGAATTCTATGCTTCCATCAGAAAGAATGATACTGGGCCATTCATGAGGAAATGGAAAGACTGAAAAAAATTACATTATATGAAGTAAGCCAGACAAAAAGAAACATAGGTTGCATGGTTTCCCTCATTTGTTGTAACTAGAATGTACCTATAAATCTACAACACACTGGATGGCAAAAGACAAAAAATACACGAGGACATGATAAATTATACAGGAATCTAGAAATTCACACACTGAGACCAATGGAAGATATTCTTAGTAGAGGATCACTGCTATGTGCATATGATCATATAAAATGAACTCCAAGAAACGGAAGCAAAAATTTTTAATTTTTCTTTTTTTGTTTTCTTTTTTTATTTTTTATTGTGAAAATACTGTACAGAGGGGTTACAATTACATGGGCAATTTTTTTTGTTTTCTGTACCTTTGTTTTTTATGTAAATTTATCTGTCCTGGTGAGGTAAGGGGGAGCACAGAAAGGGTGGGACAAAAAATGAACAAATTCAGCAGTGATACTCACTAGACACTGTTGAAATGCCTGTACAACTTGTGGGAGGGGCATGTTTGGGAAGGAAAACTGGGAAAAAGCAAGGGAAGGGGTGACATTGTCCAAAAAGAAATACATTCATTACCTGCCTTATGTAATGGTTGTAACCCCTCTGTACATCTTCTTTACAATACCAAAAAAATTAGGAGGATGGATTGAAATTCAGTTTGAAAACAATGGAAGTCAAGTGTAAACAACAAATTGATTCTAACATTGATTCACTTTCATCCAGTAGATTGAGTACATTCTCCACTCTTGTATTTCAGATATTCTGTGAATGAAATTTAATGCTTACGCTTTTTTTAAAAAATGTTTTTTATTGTGAAAATACTGTACAGAGGGGTTACAATTACAAGAGCAAGGTAATGAGTACATTTCTTATCAAGCATTGCTGCCTCCTCCTTTGTTTTTCCCCTACACTCCCTTCTCTCCCATCTCCACAACTACACTCTCCCCTCCACCTCCCCCGCTAAATTGTAAAGTTTGTTTTTCAACATAGCATCTTGGGCATCTCATTTTTGCAATGGGTCAACCTGTATCTCTATTTAAGCAATTTATTTTACCCTTCCCCTCCCTAAATTATACCAACATCAAAGACAGTGAAAACAAGGGTTATACCGTAGGAGAGGGACAAACAAAGCAACAAAAATTCACGTGGTACCCTATAAATACGTTGGAAATAATAGCAAGAAAGAAAAATAAAACACTGTGTCCTTATCTTGGGGTTCATTTCGCTTAACATCATCTTATCTGATCTTTTCTGCTTGTCTCAGACATATATTAGTTATTGCTTACTCACATGAAGTTCATCTGTTTCAGAATTTAGGATGTCCAATTATTCTTTTTCTCTCATATACACACAGAGAATATTTTTATTAAATCACTCTCACATAGATACACCTATAGAAAGAAAGTTCCTCAACCTATCTATGTGAGAAAAGACATGATCTACGATTAGAAGATAGTAGATCTAACATGGTAAAAATTAAAACAGAACAAATAGGAAAGATGATACAAATAGTTTGGGGATAATTTCTCCATGGTTCTTAGCTATGTCTTCATTTCTTCCAATATTTCCAGCTTCATCCACCCCAATGGGGTGTATTTTTATTCTTTTTTTTTTTAAATTGTGAAAATACCATACAGAGGGGTTACAATTGCATGAGCAAGGTAATGAGTGCATTTCTTATCAAGCATTGTTGCCTGCTCCTTTGTTTCCCCTTACTGTCCCCTCCCATCTCCCCCTCCTCTCCCCCTTCCCCCCTGGTGCCAGAGTGTAAAGTTCATTTTTGACATAACATCTTGTACAGCTCATTGGAGCAATGAGTCCACCTGTATCCCTATTTAAACAATCTGTTTTTTCCCTTCCCCTCCACAAATTATGCCAACATCAAATACAGTGAAAACACCATGGGGGAGGGACATACAAAGCAACAAAGAAATATCTTATAAATATGTTAGACATAATAGCAAGAAAGAAAACATTTGAGTCCTTAAGTTGGGGTTCATTTTGCTTAACACCAACTTATCTGACCATTTCTGCTTGTCTCAGACATATAATAGTTATTGCAAATGAGGGAAACCATGGGATCTATGAATCTTTGGGCCTATATTCTTATTCTTGTGATATAAAGCAAGTATTGGTAGAACACAAAAGGAGAATCTTATAGTATTGATAGTTGGGAAAATTACACTTTATACCTGAAAATAAGCAATTGAGTTGAATACACGTTTTTGTGAATCTATTATATTTCAAGACAGTACTGGGCACTTAAAAGCACTAAAGTGAATATAGACATAGGCATAGATGTTTAGGAGTTCATGATCTTAGAATAGAAGACAAAATGTCATATTTGATTTTAATATGATAACTGATATGATAAACTGATAAGACTATGAAGGCTTATCTTGTATTGCAATCATTTACTACACTATTTTATATGTCATAAGTTATTAGTAAATGTTTGTTGAAACATTGAACAGATGATGATTATGTTTGGTATCGTGGGTTTGCACAGAAAGCCAAAACAAACCTAGGGTTTGGGGTATATTTTTGAAAAGGATGATTTTTTTAATTGTGAAAATACTGTATAGAGGGGTTACAATTACATGGGCAAGGTAAAATACTTCTTTGCTGTTCTTAGCCCATTAATACATAGTTGTTTGATGTTGTATAGACTGTATCTGTTGAACTAGATTGTATCTGCAGATTTTTGACTGTGTAATTACAGGACTTTGGTTGATGCTTGCCTTAAAATAGTGTTCTAGCACAAAACTGGTGTTACTTTCATACCAAATGGGCAGAACAAGCCTGAAAAAAAAACCACAAGAAAAATGGCAAGTCCGGGTATCTCAACTCCCACTCATGATAATCAGGTGACAGACAGATAATGAATAATCCAGAGGAGAGTTCCTATGAGTACATTTCTTATTAAGCATTGTTGCCTCCTCCTTTGTTTCCCCTTACCATCCCTTCCCATCTACTCCGCCCCCCCCCCCCACCAAAGTTGTAAAGTTCAATTTTTGACACAACTTCTTGTACATCTCATTGGTGCAATGGGTCCACCTGTATCCCTATTTAAACAATTTGTTTTTTCCCTTCCCCTCCACAAATTATATGAACATCAAATACAGTGAAAACAGGGGTTATACAGTGGGGGAGGGTCATACAAAGCAACAAAGAAATCATCTTATGAATATGTTAGAAACAATTGCAAGACAGAAAAAACATTGGAATCCTTATCTTGGGGTTCATTTCACCTACCATCAACTTATGTCTGAGACAAGGATGATGGTTTTGAGCCTTAAGCATAGTTATCTGAGCTAAAAAAATAGATTCTAAGAAAAAGAAAAGTATGAAATTTGCAAGAGACAAAATAGAGTGGTAGATATGAAAAGATGTGAGCATTTTGGTAATACTAGAGTACTATATACTTAAACACTATTATTTTTTTGGGTTTAGAGATATTTAAAGGGGAATGTATATCTTTGCAATTTACGTATATCACTTATGGCAAATTATAACATTCTGTATTTTAAAATGTGATCTTTAGCAGTGATTCAAAATTGGCTCCATTTATTTAAAAATATACATTCATAAAAATGTACAGTTACAATTCAACAAGTCAATGTAAATGCTTAAATGGACCGAGGATTTATTGTAGAACCAAGGGTAAATTTTATCAAAGCCATAACTACAACTTTCCATCTCTGATGGCCTTAATCACGATTTCAGAAGTTACATAAGGAAAAATATGCTCTCACAAAGCCAGATGGACCCAAACATAGCCCAGAGTTTGGCCACATATCCAGAAATTTTAGAATTATGTTTTTCTATCCAAAATTTGAAGGATATTATGTCTATCTAGTATGTAGTTTGTTTTCAGCTCAATCAGCTCTCTTTGAAATGAGCTTCAGTAATGGGTCAGATGTGTGATAATTCAGATACTTCCTGAGATATGAATTCCAAAAGCAGCTGCAGATTTTTTTAGTATGAATTATTTTTTAAATACATAAATAACACATGATTATATTTGAAAAATAAGAAAATATAGGTAAGGGGAAAAATTGAAATCATCCCATAGTCTACTGTTTAGAATTAACCATTTCTAACATTGATATGTAACTATTAAAAATGTGTATGTAAAAGAGGAACATTTGGTAAAAATTATAACTACACTATAGTGCTCTATAACCTGTGTTTCTACTTAACTATATGTTCTTACAGATATTTTTCATATTCAATGTATATATTTATGACTTCATAATATCCCATTATTTTTGTGTCATGATTTAATGAGACCCTAATTTCTTATTTCTTTTTATAGACTTTTAGATTTTTTTAGTTTATCTCAGCAATATAAACATACTCCCATGAACAAATTTATGCAAATACGTTTGCATTCTCATGCTAGTGTCATGTTAGGGTAAAAGTTTCAAAGTGATATTTCTGAGTAAAAGTTAAAGGTCTGAAACTGTCCCTTATTTTCCAAGCAAGCGCATTGGCATGCTACTTTCATGTTGGTAGTAAATATGAAACTCTTGGTTACTGATAAGAGAAAGCTTAACATTCATAGTATGAAATATACCCACATTATATTAGTGCATGTGCGTTTGAGTATGAATGTATGTGTGGGTCTGTCAGTTCTGTAACTCTTGATTCTCACATAATCACTCAAAAAAACCCAGGTGATATCTTCACATGCAATGAGTTGCATTATAAGAGAAATTCTGAGGTTAGTGAACATGGATCATTTATAATGGACAGTAGTCATGCTTACCTTTTGCTCTGGAGTGAGATACTATCTTTACCAGAAATGTAAGAAAACATGCTCCTTTGGAGTGGAGGGAAACATGTCTTCCAGTATTGCTCTTTTGAAATGTGTAGTAATAGGAGAGACTCATGGACTAGAAAGTTGTGACCAGTGTGATTGTGTATCATGTGACTTGTGAAAGTTTACATTTCTTCACCATCTAACTTACATTTGATTATATCAATCCCATAATTTTTGGTAGTATTACTAGGGCAATGACATTTTATTTTTCAAAATTTTAATGTCCATTCTTAGCATTAGAAAATTTTCTGTTTATGTGTGTCATTTCTAATTCTTCAAATGGAAATTGGCTTTTCATGTACTTTATCCATTTTTCTGCTCATTTTTAAAAATCTTTTTTTGGTTGATTTTTAGATAACCAGAGATTATTACAATATAAATATGTTGTTTACCATGTGTTGCAAATAAAACCTGTTTTTCTCTTAGCTTTATTTTCATAGCTGTAATAACTTGAGGCATGATTTATACTCATTACATATAACTACTACTCTTTTCAGGAACAGACTTCTGAAATGAACTTCCTTTCCACAAATAGCTCTGTATGTAAAAAAAGATGAATTTATCCAGGCACCAGAGGCTGAAATCTGAGGATTGGGGTTTAAAGCCAGCCTGGTGGGAAAGTTGTGAGAAAAAAAAAGTGAAGGCATAGTCGTGGCTCAAGTAGTAGAACACTAGCTTTGATCATATAAGTTCAGCGTGTGCCCAGGCTCAGAATTCAAGCCCTAGGACTGGCAAAAAATGAATTCAACACCTTTCTGCAATAAGAAATCCATGCAGTTTTCTGATGATATCTGTTACCTAATAGTTTAATTTCAAATACTTTGAATGTAACAGGTGTACTTTTATTTTTTCCCTAAAATTTCAAGTTTAGTGTGTTCCATATTTTGTCACATCAGTAACAATGTACAATATTATGAACATGGGATCCAAAACTTTGGCCCCTCAGAGATCTTTTAATTTCAAAAAATTCTATGCTCAGTTGATTTCTTTAGCAAGTTTCATGATATGTGATATCATTCAATGAAATTAAATA
Source organism: Dipodomys spectabilis (assembly GCF_019054845.1). NCBI lineage: Eukaryota > Metazoa > Chordata > Mammalia > Rodentia > Heteromyidae > Dipodomys > Dipodomys spectabilis. The sequence goes on along the minus strand of NW_024871033.1, from coordinate 652,844 downwards.
TTTTTTCCTCCTCAACTTCTGTCAAATATCTCATAAACTGACTATGGTTAGCAGCACAAACACAAAGGAAATACACTGTCTCATTCATTTCTTTCACAGACCTCCCTGATAATTGGTGAGGTGGAAACCATATATAGAATGTTTCCTTTTTAACTTGAACTGTTGAAATGTTCTTTTTTATTGCAAGTGCTTTATATATAGCAACTGATTCTTTAATATATTTGAAGGAATTTTTTATTGTGAAAATACCATATAGAGGGGTTACAATTACGTGGGCAAGATAATGAGTACATTTCTTATCAAGCATTGCTGTCTCCTCCTTTGTTTCCCCTTCCCATCGCTTCCCATCTCCCAACCCCACCTCCCAGCCCCACCAAAGTTGTAAAGTTCATTTTTCGACATAACGACTGTACATCTCATTGTTGCAATGCTAAATTTTGTATATGCCATTGCATGTTGGAAGCTTTGACATTACCAATGATACCAGGTGATGGTCTGTGATGAAATTATGAGGTATTTTATAAATAAAGCTGAAAAATCAGTAGCTGTATGGTAAGAAATAAAAACAATTTCTGCATCAAACTATACACAAAATAATCAGCTCTGGGTCACTTAAGTGCTTCGGTGTCAAAAGCCAACTTATGCATGATTCTTGTCACTTTAAATAACTATCACCTTAAGAATAGGTGAAGAACTTTTTAATCAAAGCATACTACCCACAAAGCATGTTACCCACAATTCAAAATATTATTTAGATTATATTATCAACTTATTTTCACTAAAGTGTAGGGTTGAGAGAAGAAATTTACATCATATAGTTGTCAGGGGGCAAAACTAGTAACATAAAACTCCTATAGATGATGAATCAATACAGAAATAACAAAGACCACAAATACCAATATGATCAAAATAAGATGTTATTTCACAGAAGATTTTCAACAAAGACATGGATAAGAAATGTGTAACACATCTTGACTCCAGTAAAAGTACAATGCAACATGTACTATGTAATATGTACTATGTAATATATACATATATAACAGTAATATATATAGCCTATCCCCAAAGAGATATTGCATAATAATCATTTCAATGAAAATAGTATTAAGAATTTTGGTAATATAAGAGGATTTTTCTCTATCCTGGATATGTATATGTTGCTAATGACAATATAAAAGGCCGCCTGGCACCAGTGGCTCATTCCTGTAATCCTAGCAACTTTGGAAGGTGAGATATGAGAATTACAGTTCAAAGCCAGCCAAGGCATAAAAAGACATCTCTAACAAGTACAAAAAACTGGAAGTGGAAGTGGAGGTGTGGCTCAATAGTAGATCTCTAGCCTTGAGCAAAAAACCTCAGGGACAGTGCCCAGGCCTAAAGTTTAAGCCCTAGTACTGTCACCAAAAACAAAACAAAATTTAAAACCTCTAAGTACTTTGGGAAACAGTTTGACACTACCTTATAAATCTGAATAGTGTGAGCTATGTAACTCAGTAATTCTCTCCCTAAGTATATTTCCAAATAATTTTCTCACTAAAGCAACGAACTATTCATGGTAACATTGTTTATAAGAGCAAGGAGTTAATAGCATAAAACTAAGATAAAGGAATATAATTTCAATGAGAACAGCAACAAAATTTCTAAGATTCAAAAACCCATCATCAAGAGAATCTATCTATCTATCTATCTATCTATCTATCTATCTATCTATCTATCTATCTATCTACCTATCTATCTATCTACATATCTATCTATGTGTCTGTGTATTGATGTCAAGGTACAAGACTCAGTATAATAGATACTTAAAAATTTTAAGTACAGCTCAAACAGTATTTTTGAGTGTATACTATGTGGAAATAATTTTATTTTATTATTCTATATTTGTTTGAGCAAGGATATATTTTAGTACAGCACGCTAAAGTAGGGAGACATGGAGAAAAGAGAAACATTTCCTGTTCCCCATATAAGAAATGGAGTTAAAAACTTAATTTAAAAATCAAAGAAATGATAAAATAAAAAGTGAGATATACATATCTTAGGCAAGAGTTAAGAGATTAACTAGTAGAGAAGCACAATGTTGGATATGTTACTGTTATTCTTACTTGCAAGGTGAACATTTGTAAGATAATTGAATAATAAAACTAAGCAGAGATGAAATAAAACAATTTTCTCACAAGACCTACATTGTGTAAATAATAGTACTCCATCTCTTTTTGCGGGGGAGGGGGTCAGTTCTGCAGATTGAATTTAGAGTCTCGAGCTTTTGTTAAGCAGGCTCTTTACCACTTGAGCCCACCTCAAACTGCCTTTTCCATTGCTTATTTTCAGGATAAGGGCTTGCCTTATGGTCTGGGCTGCTATCCTCAAACACATTCTTCCTAGGTCACTAAAGATGAGAATTCAAGCCGTTGTGCTTCTGTAATAGCTGTAATAACAGGTACATGAAATTGTACTCAGCCATTGGTTGAGATGGAGTCTTGTGAAATTTATTGCCTGGCTGGCCTCATACTCTGACCTTCCAATCTAAGCCTCCCAAGTTGCTTGGATTACAGATTTGAGCCACCACTCCTGGATAATACTATTCATTTTTTTCTAACCAGTTGTCATGATGACTAAACAAAGGATGAAAATGATTCCAAGGGAGCCAATCAAATGCTTCCTAGGGCCAGGCATTGGGAAAGCACACCTGTAATCCTAGCTACTCAGTAGCTGAGATCAAAGGATCAAAGGTTGAAGCTAGCTTGGGCAGGAAAAGTTCTTGAGACCTAGCTCCAAGTAACCAGGAAAGTGCTCAACCTGAGGCATAGTTCAAACAGTAAATTGCCAGCCACAAGCAAACAAACTACGCAAAAGAATGAGTTCAAACTCTGGAGACACAAAAAAACATATCCTAAAAAGGCTTCTTAGAGATTTTTTTTTCATTCTTGATAGCAATGTTTTATTATTCAGACTCTAAATTTGAATATGGATGACCTGAATAAGCTGTTAGATATATCCTCCACAATTTGGAGTGGCTGCTCTTTGAAAGTGACCAGTTTTTCTGTTATGTATCATGAAGCAGAAAATGGAGAACAAAAAAGTCCTAGTGTTATTTGAGTGTCTGGCACCATCATATTAAAGGCAAATTTTGCTGTTAGAATTCTGAGTTAAATGAGCCAGTAAACTCCCTTTCTGCAAACATTTTTTTCAAGTAGAATTCAAATAGTATTGACCACTACATTCAGAGAATGCTAAAGATCAAGGTTTAGAAGCAGAGATGTGTTGAAAGAGCACCAAAACTTCCATTTCCCTGTAATTGTAGAACATTGGAGTGTATTTATTATTACAGACTTCAAATTATCTCTTCTCAGAAATAGTGAATTCTTGATTAGTCTCTTTCATTTTTTATGGCAACTGTTAACCCTTGTCTGTCAGCATGGAACAACCACTCAGGACAAGGTATCAAACTAAGCAATACCACTAAAGAATGGAGGCATAATAGCATAATAAAAGATGATATTGTAAAGCCTAATACTAATCATGACAGACACTAAGTCAATCTTCTTAGTTTGTAATTTGCAAAGTTAGATCTAGTGATGTGAAATAATCTATACAAATAAGCACAAAATTTGTGCAAATACCAAAAACATTTCTCTCCATTCTATTTTTGCATTGCATTTACTATCTTTCATTGAGGTCTCCCCATCCCCATTTCAATAGAAATTAAACATTAATTAACCATTTGCATATTTGCTATTAAAAGGAACACCAAAGTATAATTTAAATACATAAAGGGAATGAAATATGTAGATAAATTCCAGCTAACTTTAAGCTCTTCCATTATCTGCTTGATCGAGAAGGAACACTTGATTGAGAGTCAGCACATGGATCTTCCTTGGCTTTGGCAGTAGCTATTTGAATAACCTGAAAACTTTGCTCATCCTCAGAATTTCACTTTCCTCATCTAAACATTACGGTTTACATTTAATGTGGAACTTTCTAATCTAAATGCCATCCAAAACATCTGAATATTGCCAATAAGCTTCTTGGTACTTGAAAACAGCTGTGTGCTGTAGATTGTCACACGTCCACATGTCATTTTTTCTGTTTCTACTACTAAATATTCTGATATGTTAATTCAAATATTAAACATTTGATTTGAGCTCTAGTTACTTTTGTCAGGGAGCTTATCATATCCTATCACCCCTTACTAAATCTCCTCCCAAAATGGTACTAACTAGAATTTTAAAATAACAACTTTATAATGATGATTGACACTCTATCAGTATTACTTCATGAAGATGATGATTTTAAGTTGTCATTTAAGCTATTTTCTCAACACTTAAACTTGAGTTCTAAACTCTCATCTTGACTTTGTATTACTTTATAAATAAATCAGCCAATTTACTATATTTTCTGTACTGGATCTCCTAAAATAACTTTACCTTTTCTATTCTGAGGCTTTTAAACACTTTGAATGGAAACATTAGAAGCTCAGTTTTACATAATAAACTTTTCATACCCTTCCACTAGAATGTATGAGACAAGAAAGAAACAAATGAACAAGAACAAAGGCCGCATACTGAACTAAAAGTATTCAGAAAAATCAATTGATGTGCTATATCAAGGCTATATTCAGAAAAAAAGTACATATGAGAAATATTGGAGAAATATATAGGTGTAAATTGGCAAAAATAAAGTGCAGTATCATTATAACTTTGTTTACTCATGAAGGATTTGCCACTGTCTGTAGACAGGTGCAAGTTATAATTTGATTACCAGACTTCCTTATATTAATCTCCATTTTTTAAATTATAATTGAAAATGACTTAGAATGAGCTAAAATATAATTATGTTGAGGCAAAGGGTTAATATATGTGAATCTACTTTTTCTATTTTGCTATATATGAATAAATCCGAACAAGATAGAACTGAAGGCCCACTAGAACAGTTAGACAAATCAAACCTCTTGAGTTAAAAAGAGCCCGTGCACATCATCAAAAGCAGTTTAAAATGTAATTGCACTAAGTAATGAAGAGCATTTTCACAATAGGCAAAAATATATTTAACACTGTAGTAGTCATAACTCTTGACATTTCTGTCTAAAACTTGTTCTTATATCGGTTCTTTCAGTTGTAAAAACAAGGTTTCAAATGCAGTCATTGAACCCTTTTGATTAGTTATCAGCTTTCAAATAAATTTGTCATTTGAAACATAAAATGAAAATATTCCATGAATTCCAGAGCAAAATGTTTTTCTGGGCCTTGATATTAGGAAATACAGTGAGAATAAGAGCAAGAGTGAAGTACAGAGGCAGGCAATTTGCTGATAGAAAAGGATATTTAAAAAGTTAAGACTTGGGGCTGGGAAGGTGGCTCAGTGGTAGAGCACTTGCCTTGCATGCTCGAGGCCCTGGGTTCGATTCCTCAGCACCACATAAGCAAAAAGAGAAAAGCCAGAAGTGGCGCTGTGGCTCAAGTGATAGCATGCTAGCCTTGAGCTGAAGAACTGAGGGACAGCACCCAGGCCCAGAGTTCAGGCCCCACGACTGGACCCAAAAAAAAAAAAAAAGTTAAGACTTTAGTAAAATAGTGATGTTTTATTAATATTTAATACTATCCATCCAATTAATTCATAATATGTTATAAGCATTAGTTTTAAACCTAATGAAATTTAACCTTGAAGATTTAATATCTAGTGACAGATAATATTTAGTGACAGGCTTCTGGGAAGTGTGGGTACAATCAATGGGTAGGTAAAGATGCAGTGTTTTCTGGCCTTTGTCCTGTTTGACAGTATACTGCTAGAAAGTTAATTTGTAATTGTTAATTATTCATTTTTCTATGTTTCCATCAATTAATGGAAGGATTATTTATGGTTCTTGATAATTAGATGTAGTGATAAATGCAGGCTTTGTTCTATGCTGCAGTTTTCTTTTTAAATAACTCATGAGCAGAATACAACAGCTGGGCTTGATGATATAGTTATTGTGATAGTCTTTGAAGTAATGTGATAGGTACATTATTTCTAAATGTAAAAGATCTCATTACAAGCATAACATGTATATTAATTAAATAGTTAATTTATACCCAATAGTCATTGTCTGTTGTACATAATGTTGGTTATTATTTGTGAGATCCTTCTGTAGGACTGTGTTAAATAATCAGCTATGAAAGACATGCTGATTATTAGATTTTATTTCTTTTTGGAGCTACAGATATGCAAGGCAAGCAGATTCATACTTTCAATGTCTGAATGCTCAAATGAGAGAAAAGTGAAATTAATAAACAATGTAATAAACTACAAAAATGTATCAAAAAAGAATTTTATAAGATGAATCAGATTTAGTGCTTCATTCTCTGACTTGAAACTTATATGCCCTGACTGATATGTGATTTTAATTTTTTTTTTTTTTGGGGGGGGTCCGGTTGTGGAGCCTGAAGTCTGGGCCTGGGCACTGTCCCTCAGCTCTTCAGCTCAAGGCTAGCGTGCTATCACTTGAGCCACAGCGCCACTTCCAGCTTTTTTTTCTTTTTGCTTATGTGGTGCTGAGGAATCGAACCCAGGGCCTCAGGCATACAAGGCAAGTGCTCTACCACTGAGCCATCTTCCCAGCCACTTGATTTTAATAAATAAAAAGAGGTTTGGATTATTTAAAGACTACTCTTCCTTATCATGCAAGATATAAGAACAGTTGATAAAATTTTAATTATTACTTTAATCCTTCATATCATATATTGGCAGTAAATAGGCATGTATTTTGTAGAGATTTATATGTAAAATATCAATACCCTGTATAAGAACTTATACATGGGCTTTATGAAGTGAAATGTAAAGATTGACATGGTATGTAATTTAGTAAGGTGCTTACCTTGATTTTCATTGGAGAAAAGGCAACTAACTCATTAAGAGAAATGTGATGTCCAGTAAAGCAGCTATAACAATAATAAAGTATTTTGCATTAGGTATCAGAAAATAAAATTAAACAAAAGAATGGCTGGGTATATAATTCATACTTACCTAGCATAAATAAGGCCCAAGGGTCTCTGTAGAGATCTATAATAAATCAATCATTAAATAAATTTATAAGAATAGCCAAAACTGTATTAGCACCTAATGTTTAACACTACACTAGACATTCTGTTCGTTTGTTTGTTTTTTATTTTCATGAGAATTATACCACACAAGATTCTCAGCAAATCTTACTAGAGTACAATGAGGTATATATGACCATTATCAGCATTTTATAGACCAGAAAACAAGTTCAATGAATTCTAGAGCTATAGGCTATGTAGTTATTAGGTGGAAGAATCATGAGAACAGGCCTGCAAATGACAGTGTGGTTATTTGCTGAGAATCATAAATTAGAATAATAAGAGAGATAAGTTGATGTTAGGCAAAATGAATCCCAAGATAAGGACTCAGATGTTTTTTCTTTCTTGCTATTGTTTCTAACATATTAATAAGATATGTTTTGTTGCTTTGTATGTCCCTCCCCCATGGTATAACCCCTGTTTTCACTGTATTTGATGTTGGTATAATTTATGGAGGGGAAGGGAAAAAACAAATTGTTTAAATAGGGATACAGGTGGACCCATTGCAAAAATGAGATGTACAAGACGTTATGTCGAAAATCGAACTTTACAACTTTGGCTGTGGGGGGGGAATGAAGAGGGAGATGGGAAGGGTGGGAAGGGGAAACAAAGGAGGAGGCAACAATGCTTGATAAGAAATGTACTAATTACCTTGCCCATGTAATTATAACCTCTGTATGTTATTTTCACAATAAAAAACAAGAGAGATCCAGCTTATTTCGTTTCTTCCCAATGTTAGTCAGGCCACAGATAGCTTACCAATCTGTCCTTCTTTCAATTAACCATTAATTATCATTTGCAGGCAACTCCCCTTTCTAGTTCCATGGATGTCCACTAACAGTTAATAGAGTCAAAAAGATGGAAGTTCAATTGTATATGAGTTCTCACAACTTCTGGGCATCTTATGCATGGACTTCTGTTTCTCACATAGTATTTCCTAAGCTATTAATTTCCTTAAAAAAATCCGAACTTCTTTTAAAGAATAACTAATTTGTTAGGAACATGGATGCAAAGTAAAATAAGAATAAACAAGCCTATAAGAAATGTATTAATGATTTATAAAGGGAAAACATAAGAATAAAAGTGCAAGGATGAAAATGAAAAAATCCATATTCTGGTACAAGCAGAGCCGTCAACAAGTTCTAAGTAGTCACATTTTTCTTTGAAGTTAAGAAATACTTTTCATCCTCTCACACTTTCTACAACTTGTTGTGTCAGTGTTCAATGATAAGGTCTACCTTATAATTTAAAAAAAAAATAGAATTCTGATACATTGAAAACTTATTCTGTGCACACAAATAAAATTTAAACCAAAAATATAGATCATGTTACCTCAGGCTCTTCTGTGTATTAGTTCCCTAACTACAAGAGAAGACAGATAGTTCTGATATCAATTTTGCCATGGAATGGTTTAAAGTAATAGTTATCCTCAATTCATCTTCATCTGGACTGTTTCAGCTGATCTTTCATTACAAAACTCTTCATATTAATAATATTACTTCAGTTCCTCCTACTATTTTCTGTTCCTTAACCTCAAGTAATTCTTTATAATCATCATCTTTATTCACCAACTGAAGGTTTATCTAAAAGGAAGAAAGTGGAGATTTGTTTACACTGGGGAGAAAGCATTGCATTTTTTTCTTGCTGTTGGTTGTGGAGTTTGAACTCAGGGCCTGGGCACTGTGAACAATTTTGGTCAAAGCTATTGCTCTACCACCTTGAGCTACAGCTCCAGTTTTTGAGTGATTAATTAGAGATAAGAATCTCATGGACTTTTCTGCCCAGACTGGCTTCCAACCTTGATCCTTAGATCTCAGCCTCCTGAAGAGCTAGGATTACAGGTATGAGCTGCCAGCACCCAGCATAACATTGTCTTTTTTTATTTAAATTTTATTATAAAGGTAATGTACAGAAGGGTTGCAGCTACATAAGTAAGGTAATGAGTACATTTCTTTTTGAACAGTGTTAATCCCTTCCTTATTTGCTTCCACTTTTGCCCCTTGCCCCAAGTTGTAAAGTTCATTTCCATCATAATGTCTCATAAGAATCACTGCAGAATTGATTATCTTTGTCCCAACGTTTCTGTGACAACCCTTCCCTTCCCCAAATCAGATAAACTTAAATACAATACAATGAGTACAGAAATGAAATGAAACAATGACATCAGGGAATAAACCAAAGAAGAAAACAGAAAGAAGAAATAACTGCAAACAGTACAATTAAAAAAACAAAAAACAAAAAACAAAAACCTGGATTGTGGGAGGATGGCAGAGGGGCAGCTAGGAGCTTACCAAGCTCTTGCATAGAAACCAGTTTTAGTGTTCCGGTGAAAAGTTCAGGACTAGACATTCACACCAAGTGTGCCATCAAACAGAAAGTTTGGCCAGAGAGGAAAAATTCAGACAGGTTGTTTAAGGAGACATATTTGAGCACTCGTGGAGGCCCTGGATGTGGCAGCAGGGGCTGTGGCTGCCACTCCCACCATATCAACAGAAGAATCTAGGACAAAGGCATCAGAGACAGAGTGACAGGCTTCTTCTACTCACAGTCAGGGTGAACTGACAAGGAGCGGAAATCTTCATCCTGTTGACCATAGATGCATGGAAACCACCGAAAGCCGGAAAACCAAGGGAAAGGTGTGCATACACCACAAGACATACTCCTAACAGAACAACATTTGGAAGGTAGCCCACCACTGGAGAAGAACACTATCTCTGATATTGGAAAAGACCAGGACTGAGCAGCTAGCAGATAACTCAGGCCTTAGAAGCAGACACTGAGGAGCCATTTTTAAGAGGTAAAAAGATCTTGACTAGCAGGGATTAGCTCCACCCAGGAGAAAGTTGCCCTTCCCAAGTGGGGGTGGGCTTCTGCCTGGGGTGGGCTTCTGCCCAGGGCAGAACCACTGACTTTCTCCACCAGGTAAACAGAGGAGGTCCTACCCCCCTGCAGCACCTGAGCTCTTCCAGCTGCAAGATAGTAAAAGACAAACAATTCAAAATTGGAAATTGCATAAATCCTCAGAGTGGCTCCAGGCTGGGCCACAAGAGAGTGTTAGGAGATAGACCCTCAGGGGGAAGCTACTGATTTCTGACAGGCCACAGCCCCACCCACACTCAAGCTCCCTTGCAGTGACCCCCAAGCTAAAGGAATCAGCTATCTCCAATATGACTCACACAGAAGATGGCCCTCCCACTGAATGAGTCTGGGAGGAGAGTCACAAAGTACTCCCATCAGTAAGGCAGAGCTTCATTCTTCCTGCTCAAACAGATTTAAGACACCTAATAAACTACAGGAAAGCCAAACACCACAAGCAAATCAGAGACTTCACCTAGAGACGGGATACAGACACAGGGGAGACACAAGATCCCCCAAATAAATCAAATAATTCTTTTTATACTTAATTTTTTTAAAAAAGTTTTTCTACTTTTTTCATATATTTTCTTTTAATTTCTTCATTTGTTTCCCTCCCCCCTTTTCCCTTTTGGTTGTTTTTCTTTTTTGCTCTACTTAATTGCTGTTCTGTACATCCTCAGATATATATCCATCATTGATTATTAGACCTTATCTTTCATTGTGTGCAAATGTAATTCAGACACCGATTACTTAATTCACTATTTCTCAACCATAGTTCCTTTTATTGTAGCATTATTTCATTATACTTATATACTTTTTAAGTTTTTCATATTTAATTTATTTATTTTTTCCATTTTCTTTTTGTTTCTTCTCCTTTCTTTCTCTCTTTTTCCTCTCTCTGAATTTAGGTCTTAGTTATTGTCCCTCTATTCCTTTCTCTCCTCACATTGCTGTAATCTTATTTTCTCCTCACAATTCTCCCTATACCTATTAATTTCTGGTCCCCTGACTCCCTCTTTTATTTTCTTAATCCATTGATCCCTATTTGTCTGTTTGTTGTAATAGATAGTATCTGTATTCATTTTGACTGTGTCAAAAAATTGGTGCAACTACAGGGCTCTGCGTTGATGCTTGCCTTAAAATAGTGTTCTAGCTCAGCATTGGTTTTCCTTTCATATGCAACTAAGAAGAACAAACTATAGAAACCCAAGAACAATGGCAAGTCAAGCAATCTCATCTCCAACTCATGATGAACAGGCAAAAAAGCACTTAATGAATAACCTAAAGGACAGTCCTCAAAGTGCTCTACAAACACTACTGCAAAACATGGTGAATGAAAAGATTGAAAGATTGAAAGCCCATAATAGAGCAATGCAGGAAATTGATGAAGCTAACCAAAGATTGATAGAAGAATTGTGTGAGTGTGATAATGCTATGCAAAGATTAATAGAGAAATTGGGAGAACATGATAAGGCTAATCAAACAGTAATAGAGGAATTGTGTGAGTGTGATGAGAATAACCAAAGATTAATAAACGGATTCATGAAATCGACAGAAAGCTTGAGGAATCCATGGAGGCCACAAATGGAAAGTTGAATGAATTCCAAAAGAAGGAAAGGGAGTCAAATGAAAACTAGAACTACTCAACTAAGGGATTTGAATGTGAACACTGAAAACCAAATGAAGGAGACAGTGAAGTATAATACAAGATCTAAAACAAATACCCAACAAAGAAGTTGAAGTAATCAAATCTGACCAATTAGTAGGAAAGGAACTAAAAAACAAAGGAGACAGTCTTGGCAGTAGGTTAGACAATGCAGAAATTCAAATGATTGTGACTGAAGGTAACCTAGACATTATAGAGAAAGAACAGACAAGAATTCAAGACAAATCAAAGAAATATGATAGATCCATTTTTGATAGAAGACACCATCAGAAGGCCTAATTTAAGGCTAATGTGCATAGAAGAGAACTAAAGGTATAGGACACTTATTCAAAACAATCCCAGCAGAGAACTTCCAAAAAGATAGGCTCATTCTGGTACAAGAAACCTGTAGAACCTGAAATAGGTGAGACCAGAGCAGGACATCCCACCTTCACAATGTAATCTGCACAGGATCAATAGAAACCAAGGAAAGGATCCTTAAAATTGTCAGGGAGAAAAAATCAATCACCTGTGAAGGGAAAGCAATCAGTGTAACTTCAGATTTCTCAGCAGAGACAATGAAAGCAAGAAGAGTGTGGAATGATGTATGATACGCCTTAAACACAAACAACTATCAACAAAAAATACTGAAGATAGGTAAATTCTCCTTCATAATGGAGGGACAAACAAACACCTTTCACAGCAAAGTAAAATTGAAACAATGTATCGCCAATAAACCAGCCTACAAAAAATACTTAAAGATATTCTACACATAGAAATGTAAGAAGAGCAAAATAAAGGCCAAGAAACAGCCCAAAACACAGAATCAATGAATCATAGGAAGAACCCAGTTGGCACAGCCCTCAAGAAGGTGGATAACATCGCAGGAACTACCAAGCACCTCTCAGTCTTAACTCTCAATATTAATGGACTTAACTCTCCAATTAACCAGCATAGAGTCTCTAGTTGGATCAAAAAGCAAGATTCTTTTATCTTCTGCCTTCAAGAGACACACCTAGTCCCACAAAACAAATGTATTCTGAAAGTGAAAGGCTGGAATAAAATCTATCAAGCAAACAGCTCCCATAAACAGGCTGGAGTTGCAATCCTAATATCAAATAAAATAGACTTCAAATTAAAATCAGTGAAAAGTGATAAAGAAGGTCATTACATACTAATTAAAGGATCTCCCCTTCAGGAGGATATTACAAGTCTAAATATCTATTCACCAAGTAAGGGAGCACCCAAATTTATCCAAGAAACACTACTTTCCCTAAAACCTCACATAGATACAAAGACATTAATTGTTGGGGACTTTAATACACCACTATCCCCGCTGGATAAATCAACCTGGCAAAATCTCAACAGAGAAACCGCAGATATAAACAACTTCATTGACCAACTAGACTTAACAGACATATACAAAATAGTTCACTCAGCAATATCAAAATACACGTTCTTCTCAGCAGCACAAGGAATATTCTCCAAAATAGACCACATTTTAGGTCAAAAAACACATTTGTCCAAATTCAGAAACATTGAATTTATGCCCTGCTTTCTCTCAGACCAGAGGGGAATAAAATTAGAATTCAATACCAAAAGCCACCAAAGAAAATCCTGTAACACATGGAGGCTGAACAACAAACTGTTGAACCACCAGTGGGTCATGGAAGAGATTAGAAAGAAATCCAAATATTCATGATATCTAATAAAAATGAACAAATGAATTACCAGATCCTCTGGGATACAGCAAAGGAAGTTCTCAGAGGAAAATTTATAGCTCTCAGCTCCTATATAAACAAATTGGAGAAATTTCAAATCAGATAATGATGCATCTGAAGCTCCTTGAAAGAGAAAAAAAAATGAAACCCCAATCCAAATAATCAAAATTAAATCTGAATTAAATGAATTTGAGACCAAAAAAAACTATAGCAAGGATCAATAATAAAAAGAGTGGTTCTTTGAAAAATTTAACAAAATTGACATGCCCCTAGCAAATCTTAACAAAAAGAGAGAGAACACTGAAATAAATAAAATCAGAGATGATAATAGGAACATCACAACAGAAACAAGCAAGATTCAGAACACTATAATGGAATATTTTTGTAAACTTTATGCTAGCAAAGTTGACATATGAGGAAATGGAAAATTTTCTGGTAAATATTGATATACCCAAACTGAACCAAGAAGATATAAACCAATGAAACAGAGCCATAGCAAGTAATGAAATAGAAAAGCCAATAAAAAAAATCCCACCCAAGAAAAGTCCAGGACCAGATGGATTCACAGCTGAATTCTACAAAGGTTTCAAAGGAGAACTCCTATACTCCTCAAAATCTTCAATGAAATTGAAAGTGAAAGATCACTACGAAACTTGTTCTATGTGGCCAGTATAATCCCTCTTCCCAAAACCTGATAGGGACCCATCAAAGACAGAAAACTATAGACCCATCACTTTAATGAACATTGATGCAAAACTCCTCAATAAATTCTGGCCAACCAGCTACAACATATAATCAAAATCTTCATACACTATGACAAAACAAGATTCATTCTAGGGATGCAAAGCTGGTTCAACATACACAAGTCAATTATCTAAATTCAACACATCAATAGGAGCAGGGACAAGAACCACATGATCATCTTCAATAGATGCAGAAAAACCATTTGACAAGATCCAACACACCTTTAAAAAAAAGCTCTGGAGAAACTAGGAATCTATGGCACATTCCTCAATATAATAAAGGCTGTGTATGAAACCCTACGCCTATCATTATAATTAATAGTAAAAAGTTAAAATCATTTTCTCTAAAATCAGGATTAGGACAAGGATGTCTACTCTCTCCACTCCTATTCAATTTTGTATTGGAATTTCTAGCCAGAATAATAAGGCAAGAGACAAACATAAAAGGAATCCAAACAGGGAAAGAAGTAAAACTGTTCCTCTTTGCAGATGGCATGATCCTGTACTTGAACCCCATAGATTCCTCCCCCAAACTACTTGTGCTGATCCAAAACTTTGGCAAAGTAGCAGGGTATAAAATTAAACCTCAAAAATTAGTAACTTTTCTTTTCTTTGTTGGTCATGGGGCTTGAACTCTGGTCTTGGGCACTGTCCTTGCACTCTTCAGCTCAATGCGAGTGCTCTACCACTTGAGCCACAGCACCACTTCCGGTTTTCTAGTGCCTTATTGGAGATGAGTCTCATAGGCTTTCCTGCCCAGGCTGGCTTTGAACCGTGATCCTCAGATCTTAGCCTCTTGAATTGCTAGGATTACAGGTATGAGCCACCGGTGACCGGCTGGTAGCTTTTCTTTATGCCAACAATAAGAAGAGCAAGGCTGAAATAAAAATAAAAACAGCTCCTTTGTAATACCCATTAAAAAAAACAGTAATAAACTTGAGCAAAGACGTCAAGGACATCTATGATGAAAACTTTAAAAACCTGAAAAAGGAAATTCAAGCAGATTTAGGGAAGCGGAAAATCCTCCCATGCTTCTGGATTGGGAGAAATAAAACCGTGAAAATGACAATACAGCTTAAAGCTATCTACAAATTTGATGTAATACCCACCAATCCCAACAACATTCTTTAATGAAATAGAAGCAATCCAAAAATTCATATGGAACAGTAGTAGACCCTGAATAGCAAAAACAATTCTTAGCAGGAAGTCCAGTATTGGAGAAATATCAATATCAAACTTCAAATTCTATTATAAAACTCTAGTTATAAAAACAGCTTGGTACTGGCACAAAAACAGGTATGAAGACCAATGGAATAGAATCGAAGACCCAGACATGATCCCACAGACCTATGGTCACCTAATCCTCAATAAGGGAGCCAGAATTATCAGATGGAAGAAAGACAGCCTCTTCAACAAATGGTGCTGTCAGAATTGGCTACACACGTAAAAAATTGAAGTTAGATTCTTATATATCACACTACCAGAATCAACTACAAATGGATCAAAGACCTTAAAGCAGAGACCCTGAAATTATTACAGGAAGACATAGGGGATATACTAGGGCTCCTGGGCACAGGTCAAAAGTTCCTACATAAAGATCCAGAAACATAACAAATCAAAGAAAGGCTGTATAAATGGGATCATATTCCACTGCAGAGCTTCTGCATGGCAAAGGACATAGCCAGCAAGATCAATAGAAAGCCCACAGATTGGGAAAAGATCTTCACTAGCTATACAACAGACAAGGGACTCATATCAAAAATATACCTAGAGCTCCAAAAATTACCCCCCCCACCCTATAACAAGTCCCCAAAGAAACAGCCACCCATTAATAAGTGTGCAAAATAATTAAAAAGATACTTCTCTGGAGAGGAATTAAGAATGGCCAATAGACACATGAAGAAATCTTCAACATTGCTGTCCATAAAAGAAATGCAAATCAAAACCACATTGAGATTCCACCTCACCTCAGTCAGAATGGCCATTATCAAGAAAAAAAAAAAACAAAAAACAGATGCTGGCGGTAATGTGGCCAAAAGAGAACATTACTACACTGTTGCTGGGAACGTAAACTGGTTCAACCACTTTGGAAGGCAGTATGGAGGTTCCTCAAAAGGCTAAATGTAGATCTCCCCTATGATCCAGCAATCCTACTCCTGGGCATTTATCCAAATGATCTCAAGCTAGGTTACAGTAAAGCTATCAGCATGACTAAGTTCACTGCAGCATTATTTACCATAGCTAAGATATGGAACCAACCCGCTCAATAGATGAATGGATCAAGAAAATATGATGTGTGTGTGTGTGTGTGTGTGTGTGTGTGTGTGTGTGTGTGTGTGTGTGTGAAAGAATGAAATCACCCCTTTTGTAAGGAAAAAGACTTGGAAAAAAATCATATTAAGTGAAGTAAGCCAGACCAAAAGAAACATGGGCTCTATGGTCTCCCTCATTAGTAATAATTAATATATACCTAGGATAGTCATGGCAGAAAATCATAATAGCTGAAGAGCTATATACATATAACCATACAAAATGATGCTAATTGAAATGAACTCCAAAACATGGAAACAACAGATATTTTATTCAGATGTCAACCTGATGTCACCAACATACTGTGCCTAATTCTTTCTTCTTATTTAATTTGATTTTTCTTTTTTTATTGGTTTATCCCTGGCAATCTCTGTCTTTGATTCTGGTACCCTCCATCTTGTATGTACATTTATCTGATTTGGGGAAGGGAAGGGAAATAACAAAATGATGAAAGAAGTACAAAGAATGACTCGCACTGCAACAATGATACTCAAAAGACACTATGTCAGAAATGAACTTTACAACTTTGGGGGGAAGAGGTGGGGGAAGGAAAGGGATAGCGCGGGAGAACAACAATGGAGTGGGTAACAATGTTCAACAAGAAATGTACCTTACTCATGTAACTGTAACCCCTCTGTACAACATCTTTACAATAAAATAAAAATTTAAAAATAGGTATAGAATATTGTTCTAGAGCAAGAAAACAATTTGATGCAGAATTGGAGTGGAAACAGCCATTATGTATAGTATACTGATGAAAAAAGGAGAAAGTTGAAAAGTGCAGTGGTCCTTAAAACTTACTTATAATGAGCAATAAAATAATAGTGTATTCTTCTCTGGTTGTATTAAATTCATGAAGTTACAAGCTGGTGTATGTCCCCCAAAAGAAATGAGCAGGAACTTCCAATGCATTCTGTGTAAAAGAAATGGATAACTGTTATTATGGAAAATTTAAAACTTCAGTGGGGGTAAATAATAAATTAAAACACTTCTATCTCAGGAATGTGATCTCATCTACCTAACAAGGAAAAGCAAATGGTTGGCTTAATGGGAGTGGTGGTAAAATTTTATAAAATAGCCTTGGGAATATAAAATTGAAGAATTGTATATGAATGGAGTTGACAGCCTGCTATGTACAGGAATTAAATTATAACAGCAGCACAGTACTTGAGGCTATTTTCAGTCTTATAGAGGAAAAGTCAACAGTGTACCTGCATCAATTCTGGCAGGAAACATTTGCACATAAAACCACATATGCAAATTCATAGTTGGTAATCTGTGTAGCACATTATCTAATAGCTGCAATTGTATTGTTTTGGGAACTAGCAAACATTTTGAAGACTCTTTGAGACCTGTGCTCTGGATTACCATAGGATAAAACTAATATACTTTAACTGCTTCAGTGCTCTAGTCAGCAGCTCCCCCCAGAAGGGGGGCTGCTGAAGGCAGATGGGAATTATTCAGCACTTGGAAAACAAGGAAACTTCAATTAATGGGCTGCTGGCAAGCAACCTCTGAAATGCACATTTTACTCCCACATACATTTGGTTCATGCACACACACTCATGATTATGATTTATTTTACCTTTTAAAGTGAAGCTCACACTTTAGTAATGACAAAATGTCTCTGAACAGAATTCAATATGTGTTATGTTTTTGTACTTTAATCTAGAGGTAACAAAGTGGGAGGGTAGGCAAATCCAAGTTCAGAAACAAAGGTGAACGACTGGAATATTTGGTAAAGGCAACGTCAATTTCAAAGCCAGTCTTTCTTACAATGTGTGTTAGGCCTAATTAAATCTAAGTTTAATATTATGGAAGTTTCAAAAGAGAGCTGGTGTTTGATATATGTTTTGAGGGGAATGAGGAGGACAGAAATAGGAAATACATTCTAATTTTCACTGTGAGTACAAGCAGAAACTGAATAGATTATATGAAAAGGAGTTGGAACTATTGTTCTGTTTCTTTAAAGTAGTGAAATGACCTGAAATCTTGGTTCTTAGCCAGATTCTAGGGCAGCTCCTGGGTAAAGATTTTCAAAATATATAATAACATAGCAACACAATTCATGGATCTTCCCTACTGAATTGCTTAATTGTTTCACTAACTTGCAAGAGCATGACGTGAACAAGGTGTAAACTTCCAACAAATAGATTTAGGAAAAATATTTCTAATTATACAATGTATTTTATTATGGAAATATTAGATAAAAGGCATAGTTTCATAACCATTTCTGTCTTGAAAGACTTAGGAAGGTTTGAAAATTAATTAGTTAAAAATTAAAGAGACCATTTATCTAGTTCCATATTGTCTATAGTGAAGTAGTGTTGTGTATTGTTCTGCTCTCTGAATACACAAACACAGTCCTAGATTCCAAGCAACGTTTGGGGAAGCTACGGCTATAGAAATGACTAACTGCATTTTAGGGATAGATGAAATTAATCCTCTAGAATTTACCTGGGGAAAATATGTAAACCATAGCCTTCAAATAGACTAATTTTTAAAATGATACTGCCTTTAATTAGAGCCTTGAAGGTGGATAGACATTGTAAAGAGGAGTATGTTAGCAAATCTATTAGAAACATCTGGTAAAGCAGAAGCAGAAGACTTCTACTCGAACAGAAAAACAAAGTGGTAAGTAGAAGGAGAGATCTAAGAAAAATCAATATTAAAAGAATAGAGAGAAATATTAGGGTAGCAAAGTAAAGATCAATGGAAACAATAAGCTTCTTGTTTTTTGTATCAGAGCTTTTATTAAAAATGTAAAAAGTAAACACACAAATAACTATATATCACATAAAATGAGAAATGCAACCTGGAGGGAAGGAAATTTCCAAATCAATTAGCAGCCTAATATCAGGGAAAATTGCCCCAGTTTTTTAAATGTATAAAACCTCTTGAAATTGACAAGTCATGACTTGCTGAGAATGTTCACTCAACAATAGAAAAGGTTTATGACATTTCTCTTTAAGATGATTCTATTCTGAAGTGGCATTTCTGCTACTGATCTATTTTACATAGTCCTTTGGGCCCTTTTGTTGTTTAAGTCTTTGAAATCACATAGCTTTTTATGAGATAAAGAATGCTCCAAAAGGTAACTTGCAGGATGATTGCTATATAAAAGGGCTAAGCTTGAAATAATGCCTATTAATGCCCCTGAATTTAGCAGGAATGTCTCCACTTTGTTCAGTACACATGGTGCTTTGAATTCATTCCACTAGGAATTTTGTCTCTTGCTTTGGTGTTATAGTCTTCTGTTCTCCGTTGTTCTATTATCAGTTTGACACTGAATGTTGGCAACTTTCACACACCAAAAAATGTCTTGAGAGTAAGATAAAAACTTGTCATTTTGGCTGACTTCATGGGAATGTATTTTGCAGGTTATTAGGAAGAACGATTACATTGAGAGATTGGATGAATATTTTAAATGGTCACATTCATTTGTTGGCTGTGAAATTTATGTAAGTGAAAATAATCTGGTTGATTGTTTTCGTTGATTAATTTTAGGAAGAATATTCCCATATTTCTTCTATTTGTTAATTCATCATAAACTCTGTAAGTAGCAAGAAAACGGATACTTGTGAAAGCAGTTTTAATGATTTATCAACATTTCACGTATAAAAGCAATTCCAAATAAATGTCTCAATCAGGTATGGAAAACAGGCAATTGACTTTTTCTATGATTAACTATTGAGCCATGTTGAACATAGTGCACAGAACACAGACTTTTCTCTCAGCCTTGTCAAAAGAGGTCTATATAATAGCAATTGCTGAAAGGCAGAAAGAATGGTGCTCATATTCTTTAATGAGATGAGAAACTGTAAAAGAACTCCATTACTTTACTTACTACTACACAAAAGCCCACACATGGTTAACTGTCTTCAAGACTAATATCTTGGAACCCCTACTATATCAAAAGTCAAGACATCTGCCATCCATGTTCATGTCACTATCATTCCAAGTCTATGCAGACTATAGAGACAGGAGAATGTAACCAGATATTCATCAATACCAACTTTTATGCAAAAAGCTATAAAGAAATTTTCATTTTATAGCAAAAAATACAATTTGAGTTTTTGGAAATATTATAAAACATCATTTAATATGATGCATGAGTGTCTAAATTCTTTTAAGTAGCAGATTGCTTTACCCATTAAGATAGAAAATATTTTAATGCATGTGTCAATTGCAACTACAGTAGTGTTATTTATTTACTCATAATATAGGAACCATTTCCATCTCTTGTACTAACCACATTTTCAACAAGGATATACCATATCTTTGACTCTTTGACAATTGTTCATTTAATAGCATTTAACATTTTTTAAAATTTCAGGAATTATGAAATGGCTAAAAACAAAAAGAAAATATATCATGGTGCTTTTACATTCAAAAAGTTGTAGTTAGAATGCCTGATCTTGAAAGGATCTCAGCTTAATTTTGAGAGTCATGAAAGGCTTCCGTAGTTTGAACAAAAAAATTTATTCTTAGTGAACTCTCATTATTCATAGTCTCAGACTAAGCGGAGCTAACACTGACTATTCAGAAGTTCTTTTTCACACAAAGTCTTTTTTTGATCAGTAAATTTAAATCATAACAATGTAATATTATACATTTATGCATGTGCAAATGTCAACATATTCCCTTTCTTTAACTCAGCCAAAAACTATTGCCAATAATGATGTTCTCACTTTTTGGACAGATCATATATTCTAATTACACATGGATTTAAATTGTTTTAAAATGTTTTTCTTTAAATGTAATATCTGAAACCACTTAAATAGGGGGATTTTAGGGAAGTTCACATATCTTAAATATGGATCAGCAGTAGACAGTGTTCTGAATTAAGCAATTCAGTTATTGCTTAATCTTATCTGCCTTTGCCTTAATCATTACAGTTAGTGCTACTGATATCCCAGGGATCTTGTGTGTTTCCCTGGGTGTCAGAATATTGACTTTTTAAAATTTTACTTTTATTGTCAAGGGGATGTACATAGGAGTTACAGTTACATAAGTAAGGTGGTGAGTACATTAATTGTTGAACTTTCTACCCCAACCCTCATTTTTTTCCCACTTTCCCTCCCCCAAACCCCTCCAAACTGTACAGTTTATTTCCAACATATTGTCTTGTGAATATCACTGCTTCATTGGTTCGCCCTTTGTCCTTTTTCTCACCATTTTGTTGTTCCCCTTCCGTTTCCTAATTCTGATAAACATATATACAATACCCATGGTACCAAAATCAAACACAATGAAAACAAAACATAAACCTTAGGGAAAAAATACAAAGGAAAAAAGAAATCCATAGTACATTAAAAGCAACAACAACCAAGAAAATACTCTTGTTTCCATATCTTGCAGTTCATTTCACTTAGCATCATCTTATATGGTCATATATATCTAACTACTGAGCTATTCTACTCATCTGCTAGGACTGTTCTAGACATATACTAATTATTAAAAATGAGGGAAAACATGGAATTTGTGTTTCTTTGTGTCTGGCTTACTTCATTTAATATGATTTTTTCCAAGTCTTTCCATTTTTATTATTTCAGGCTGGGTATTAAGAACAGTGACTTTCTCAGGAGAAACTTTTCTCTCTATGGTTCTGTTTCTATGAATCATTGAGTATATGTTCTGATATATTTTATGTTGGTCAATCAATGGCATTTTCATAAGATTCCAAAATATTGTGAATTTTCCCATTTTGTCTGATCAGCTTTCTCTCAAATCCTGTGCCAGCTGTCAGCACACATGTTAGATTCCTTAGAACATTGTCAATTTTTAATCAGCAAGAAAATTTAAATTTCCTTACCCTAAATTAAGATCCTTACACTAAGTTTTCTTAATAATCTATATGAGTTTAATAATGGATAGCACTGATCAGTACTTTTCATGCCTTGTCTAGTATAGATGGCTTCCTAGTTGTCACCCCTGTGATTCTGACTCGGATATCTATGTAACCATCAAATATTTTGTGACATGAACAAACATGTATTCTAAGTCAATATTGTGCTTATGCGATGGACATCAATACTACAGGCTCACATTACAATATAGACATTATCTGAGGGAAAAAATTCATTTTTGTATTGAATATCATTGGCTGGCCTTGAAACTATTTCCTTATGACCATTTTTACTGATACTTATTTTTATTTATGAGATGTTTTAGAATTATTATATATTTTTAATGTAACTTTGTGTATGCTATTTCAACTTTACCAGGCCCCAGTTTCTTACTGTATTAAGTCACATGAAGGAGCAAGAATAAATACTTTTGTATCTCTGTCATTTTGTAATTTGACAGTGAGAAGGATAATAGTGTAGTTGTCTCAGCATAAGATGATAGAATAGATTAAAAAAACTTGTTGAAAACAATTAAAAATAGAAATAGATAATTTTTTGAAGTTCTTCCAAAGTTATAATGGGTATATCTTTATAAGAACTTATGAAACCTAATCAGTGAATTTAGAAGAATAAAGAGGTAAAACACATGATGGAATGAATATTGGGCTAAATTTAAATGCTCCCTCTAGACAAACCAATATATATATATATATATATATTCTCTGATTTTTCCTTTAACAGATAAAAGAGACTGTCATAATTATGATAGTCATGGTAGTAATAACAGTATTAATACCTTATATTAGCAGACCATCTTGTGGGTACCAATCATTATAATATGTATTTCTTTATACCTATCTATCGATGTACACATATGTGTCTCAAGTAGCAAAGTACAAACCTACTGTTCCTAGTTTGCTAATGAAGAGAAAAGCAAGGGAATATATATGAACATCTTATTTAAGTTTTAAATGTAATCAATGACAGATTTGTGATTCAGGCCAACTAATTTATTGAAGACATGTTTCTAATTGCTCTGTCTTGAGATCCTTGAACATTTCCTTTCACTTTCCTCATTTATTATTTTATCTCCTTGTTCTGGAACTTTTTGTTTATTTATTTCAAATTACTGGTTAAAACACACTATTAAGTTAGACACTGGTGGCTCACTCCTGTAATCCTAACTACTCAGGAGGCTGAGATTTGAGGATTATGGTTCAAAGCCAGCCAGGACAGAGAAGTACCCATGATACTTTTATCTCCAATTAACCACTCAAAACCCAAAATGGAGCTATGGCTCTAAATGGTCAAACATTAGTTTTGAGCAAAAGAGCTTAGAGATAGTGCCAGGGCCCTAAGTTCAAGCTCCATGACCAACCTCCTCCCTCAAAAAAAAAGAATGTACTTCTAACATAAAGCATAGCTTGAGGCTAAAAGTAATATATGTCATACTCTAGTCAGATGTTAAGCTATGAAATCACAGTTTCCAGCAAATTCACAGGTTATGCTTTCTTATCTAGTTATAATATTTGTAAACCTTTCTTTGTGTAGTTACCATTTATATATATCTTAGAGATAACTGTCTTAAATGTATTTAGTGTTCTTAGGAAAAATTGTAAAAACTGTAGCTTCAATAGGCATCCTTTAAAGGAAGGTGAATTTAATTTCAAATAGGAGTGCATAGACACAATCACATTTATTTTTTTCACTTCTGGGAAGGCCTGAGCCAGATTCACTGATTGAAGTTTCATATTTCCCAATTTATAAAATATTTACTAAAGGCATAATAAGCTTTTACAGAAGAATGTCAGGCTAGTTGAGACATTGGTTCATGGCAGATAGGTACTGCCGGTCAGAACTGAGATGGTGATTAATGAATTTTGTTTGCTGCCAAAAATCTAAATTCCAATTTTAATTGAAAAATTCAGATTCTTTATCTTTCTGACTCTGAAGTTAATCCTTAACACTAACAGAGGGAATATTAAAAATTAGAACTGATTATGCAGTAAATTCAAAACAATAGACATTTACTTTAATTGAAAAAAAAACTAATATTTTATGGAGGAATAGAATGTCTTTTGTTATTTCCTAGGACCTATTTATACATACCAAAAGTATCAGATTTTCCATTTTTGAAGTACTATGTCACAGTATTGAAAGAATTAATGTTTAAGTAGCTGGTTTCTTTGTTCTTTAATAAGTCAAATCCACTAAGGCTTCTATCTGTTTTTCTGTTCTGTTTTCTCTCTCTTTCTACTAGATTGATTCTTGTTTTCATTCTTCACATATATACATTCAAAAGCCCCTTTCCAAGCACCTGCTATGCCTATGCTTCAATCATTAAGTTAATGAGAGGATTCTGAAATGAAAAACAGAAAAAACCACAAAATTTACCATTAAGTAGTTCTTTCTGTATCATATCATTACCTTGATCATTTTTTAACGAATTTACTAATCACCAATGCACTCTCTATGATAACAAATTCTAGTTGGAGATGTTTGCTTATCTAAGAATTTTCAAAATGTCATATTGCAAGGAGCTAAAATTTGCCATGATTTTTTTCTCTAAAAATAGCCTCATGGAGACTTAATACTAGTTGACTTGTTCGACTTCATCTCCCATTACCATTCCATAACCCTTGGATCTTGGATGGCTTTTTTCTCCCTCTCTTTATTTGATTCCCTAAATGTGAGACTTATAGTAAGACAACATGATCACTATAGGAAATTTAGTTACCATTGGAAAAGTAAGTATTTGTGTGGGAATTCATTTCAATTCTCCATATTGTTTTCAGCCCTGAACATTGCTGTCTTCAAAAGAGAGCAATTCATATATTTTATTTGCTATTAAACCATAAGATTAATCTTGTTTAGATGGAAAGCCTTGTGTATGGGACTGTCTCCAGTTTTTTAGATTTTAAAACTTTTTTTGCAAAGGTGATGTGCAGATGGGTTACAGTTACGTAAGTCAGAAAATGAGTACATTTCATTTTGAATAGTGTTACTCCCTCCCTCATTCTCTCCCAGCTTTTCCCCTCTTGACTTCCCATACTCCCAAGTTGAATAATTCATTTCCAACAGAGTGTCTAGTGGATTTCACTGCTGAATTGGTTCATCCTTTGTCTCACATTCTGTGCTTCCTCTTTCTCTCCCCAAATCAGATATAGTTATATCCAAGGCAAAAGGTAAAGAAGAAAAAACAGCAACAGGATGGAATAAACCAAAGAAAAATGAAAGAAGGAAAAGAAAAAGAACCATAACAGGATAAGAAGAGGCCTGTCTCCTTTTTGTAACATAGTGCTGACAATCATATTGGCTGTTAATAAATGCATATAGCTAAATTTCATTAATCTGAAAAACAGAGAACTAAAAAGATGGAATCTGAGTTACTTCTCTGTTATTTAGGTACAGTATGTGTAATTAATTAAGAAATCCAGTTACTCAATAGATACTATTGATGGAAATTGAATGATTTTTTTCATAGTAAACTATCCAAATATGCTTTAGCATTAAGACATAATTGTCATCTAGTTGTGCATACAAATGTGACAATCATGAACTATAACTGAAAGTAAAGAAATAGATAAAAATGTAATTCAATTGCAGGTGGAGGAAGATGGTGGAGGAGAAGCTGGAAGCTAAACAAGCGCTTGCAAAGAAAGCAGTTTTAGTGTTCCAGTGAACAGTTCTAGGCCAGAGAATTACACCAAGTGTGCCATCACAGTATAGAGAGTTGGCTAGAGAGGGAAAATCCAGGCAAGGAGACAGATCTGATCACTTGTGGGAGCTGCAGCTGCGGTGGCGGCGGCGGTGGAGTTGGTGGCCGTAGCTGCCATACCTACAATACAGAGTATTGTAGAAAAAGGCGCCAGACACAGTGGGTGATAGGATTTTACTCAGCAAGAACTGACAAGGAGTAGATAACTTCATCCTGCAGATTGCAGACCAGAGACAACCCAGGAACCAAGACTCTGGCATGAGTAGAACCCTGACATTCTCACTCCTTCTCAGGGAGCAGAGGAGGGAAGACCATCCCTCCCCCACCACGAGATCTCCATCATTTATACTGTCAAAGGCCAGGCTGAGCAGCTAGCTCCAATGTAGGCCTTGGATGGAAGAAAACAAAAGAGTCATTTAGCAGGTCACAGGAACCTGACCTGACCTGCCAGGCTCAGTTCCACACAGGGGAAAGTCACCCAGCCCAGGCATAGGAAACTCAGCCCCCTGAGGAGTGACTTTCTTCACTGCATAAACAGAACCAGAGTCTGCCCCTCCCTAAAGCAGCCTAGACAATCAAATGAAATTCAGTAAACATAAACCCTGAGAATGGCTCCAGGCTGGCCTCTGTGAGTGTCTCAGAAGTTAGTCCCTCAGGGAAAAGCTACTTTGCTGAAAGGCCTCAACTCTACCCAGAACTTAGCCTCATCACAGCATTTCCAAACTAGAGGAAACAGCCATCTCCCTTTTTTGTGATACTCAAAGTAGATCTCCCTCCCACTAAACTAGCCTGGGAGGAGGATCACAAAATCCTGGGTAAAGCAGAGCATTTTTCTACCTGCTCAAACAAACTGACTTAAGAAACCAATCAAGTCACAGGAAAACCAAACACCACAAGCAGACCAGAGACTCCACCAAGAGACTGGTTATGGACACAAAGGAGATACAGAATCTTCCCATCCACTCCCCACCCCTCCCAAAAAAATCAAAAATCTCTTTTTTTGTACCTTTTTTAATTTTTATAAAAAACTGTTTTCTATTAATCTTTTTTTCCTCTCATAATTTTCATTTTAGGTGTATATGTGTGTGCTTTTTGTGTAATCTCTACTGACCTTTTGGTCCTTTTTTTCATTTTTTCTTTTTCATTCTTTTCATTTTTTCTTCTCTTTTTTGCATGACTTAATTGCTGTTCTGCTCATCCTCAGATGTATACTCATCATCGATTATTAGACCTTTTTCCCCATTGTGTACACACTTAATCCAGAAATTTATTACTCAATTCAAAACATCTTAGGCTTAAATTCTTTAATAGCAGCATTATCTCTTTATAGCTATATAATTTAAGAATTTTTATTTTTTTGTTTTTCATAACTCCTTTCTATCTTTCCCTCCTCTCATCCTATCCCTTTTTCTCAATATTACCTTTAAATTCAGATAATCTTTATTTCACTTATTTTCTTTTTTTTTGGGTCCGGTCGTAGGGCCTGAACTCTGGGCCTGAGCACTGTCCCTCAGCTCTTCAGCTCAAGGCTAGCACTCTACCACTTGAGCCACAACACCACTTCCGGCTTTATTCTTTTTACTTATGTGGTGCTGAGGAATCGAATCCAGGGCCTCATGCATGCAAGGCAAGCACTCTACCATGGAGCCACCATCCCAGCACCTGTTTCACTTTTTAAATTTAAATTTTTGCTTTTCAATTTTTTCTTGTCTGTTTTTTTTCTCTCTCCCATCATTCTTTCCAATCCATTTCCCTCTATGAGATTACGACTTGGTTAATTTCACACTCTTTTTTACTTATCCACATCCCTCTAATCCTATTTTTCCCCACAGTTCTCCCTAACCATAATAATTTCTGGTTTGTCAAATTCTTCTTTGCTGTTCTTAGCACATTAATCCATAGTTGTTTGATGTTGAATAGATATATCTATTGAACTAGATTGTATCTGCAGATTTTTGACTGTGCAACTACAAGACTTTGGTTGATGCTTGCTTTAAAATAGTGTTCTAGCACAAAATTGGTGTTACTTTCACTTCAAATGGACAGAACAAGCCAGAAAAACACAAGAAAAATGGCAAGTCCAGGTATCTCAACTCCCACTCAAGATAATCCTTTGACAGAACAGTTAATGAATAATGCAGAGGAGAGTTCCCCCAAAAGCTCTACAAACACTACTGGTAAACATGGTGAATGAAAAGATTGAAAACCTGCAAAGGTCTCAGTGTGAGTGTAATAGGGAGAGAGAGGAGGCAAACCAAAGGTCAATACAGGAATCTCATGAGCATGAGGAAGCTACTGAAAGATTGATATAGGAATTGTGTGAGCAGGTTGAGAACACTCAAACAGAAATAAAGGTATTGCGAGAAGCAGGCTGAGAACAGTCAAAGAGAAAAACAGGAATTGTATGAGCAGGCTGAGAACAAACAAAGAGAAAGTCAGGAATTGCATGAGCAGGCTGAGAACAGTCAAAGAGAACTACAAGAATTGTGTGAACGTGACGAAGCTAATCAAAGAGTAATACAGGAATTGAGAGAGCAGGATGAGAATAGAAAAAGATCAATAGAGACATTTATGGAATCAATAAACAGACAGCTGAAAGAATTCAGGGAGACCACAAAGGGAATGCTGAATGGAGCCCAACAGAAGGAATGGGAATCCAAGGAAACCATAACCAATCAACTAAGTGTTCTGAGAATAAACACAGAATACCAAATTAAGGAAGTAAAGAAGTTCATATAAGATCTAAAACAAAGCTTCCACAAAGAATTTGAAGCCATCAAAGCTGACCAACTAGAAGGAAAAGAAATAAAAAACAAAGTAGAAAGTCTTGACAGTAGGTTAGACCATGCAGAAGATCGAATCTCGGGGATTGAAGAGAGCATAGGTATTATAGAGAAAGAACATACAATTGTCCAAGACAAATCCAAGAACTATGATAGATCTATTCAACATTTGGAAGACACCATCAGAAGGCCTAATCTGAGGATAACGGGTGTAGAGGAGCACCTAGAGTCAGAAGTTAATGTTCTAGGAAATTTGTTTAACAGGATCCCAGCAGAGAACTTCCCAAACATGCAAAAAGATAGGGCTCTTCAGATACAAGAAACATTTAGAACCCCAAAGAGACCAGACAAGAACAGGACATCCGACCATCACATTATTAAAGGCACAGGATCAATTCAGACCAAGGAAAAGATACTTAAACCTGTCAAGGATAAAAGATTAATCACCTATAAAGAGAAACCAATTAGAATCACTTCAGATTTCTCAGCAGAAACAATTAAAGCAAGAAATGCCTGGAATGATGTATGCCATACCCTAAAAACAAACAACTATCAACCAAGAATACTGCAGCCAGCTAAACTCTCCTTCATAACTGAAGGTAAAATAAAAACCTTCCATAGCAAAGAAAAACTGAAACAACATATCTCCACCAAACCAGCCCTACAAGATACTTAAAGATATCCTACACATAGAAAACCAACAAGACCACAAGATAGGCCAAAAAACCGCACCCAAACTGAAAATCCAAGAACCATCAGAAGAACCCAGTTGCCTCAGGCCTCAAGAAGGTGCATAAAATGGCAGGAACTCCTAAATACCTCTCAGTCCTATCTCTCAACATTAATGGACTTAACTCTCCAATTAAGCAACATAGACTGTCTTGTTGGATTAATAAGCAAGTTCCTTCTATCTGCTGCCTTCAGGAGTCACACCTAGCCCATAAAAACAAACACATTTTGAAAGTGAAAGGCTGGAACAAAATCTACCAAGCCCCCATAAACAGGCGTGAGTTGCAATCCTAATATCAGATAAAATAGACTTCAAATTAAAGTGAGAAGAGATAAAAAAAAGGTTGATAAATATTAAATAAGGGATCTCTCCTTCAGGAGGATATTACAATTATAAATATGTATTCACCAAACAACGAAGCACCCAAATTTATACAAGAAACACCACTTTCCCTCAAATCTCACATAGATCCAAAGACAATTGTTGGGGACTTTAACACACCACTATTCCCACTAGATAGATCAACTCAGCAAAAATTCAACAGAGAAACCTCATAGCTAAACAACTGCATACTTCAACTAAATTTAACAGACATCTTGTGGGGCACATGGGCAGCAAAGATCGTGCTGAGAGGTCTACCCTAAAATCTGATTGGATAAATCTTAGTTGCATGATAGGGTGTGACCTTTACAGTGATTGGTTGGTTCCTTTCCCTCCCCTTCCATGCTACGCGGTCTTTTGCATTAAAAAGTGCTAGCTGTGTGGTAATAAACGAGTTCTTGCTTGACTTGACTTCCTGCTGCGTTTGACTATCTCCGAGGGAGTCTGGGGAAAGGGCGAGCGGCACACTTACCTTTCCATGGACCTTATCTGTCATCCGCAGGATGGACAAAGACCCAACAATATCTACCAAATATTTCACCCAGCAGCATCAGAATACAGGTTTTTTTTTTTCAGCAGCACATGGAACTTTTTCCAAAATAGACCACAGTTTAGGTCACAAATCAAATATGTCCAAATTCAGAAACATTGAAGTTATATCTTACATTCTCTCAGACCACAAGGGAATGACATTAGAACTCAACACCAAAAGCCACCAAAGAAATCCTGGAACACACAGAATCTGAACAATACACTGTTGAATCACCAGTGGGTCATGGAAGAGATTAAAAAATAAATTCAAATATTCATGATATTCAACAACAATGAACACACAAATTACCAGCTCCTCTGGAACACAGCAATGGCAGTACTCATAGGCTAGTTTATACCTCTGAGTTCCTACATCAAGAAATTGGAGAGATCTGAAACCAACAATTTAATGAGATATCTGAATGTTCTTGAAAAGGAGCAGCAAGATAAACCCCAATCCAGTAGACGGAAAGAAATAATTAAAATTAAATCATAATTAAATGAATTAAAATCCAAACAAACCATAGAAAGAATGAACAAAACAAAGAGTTGGTTCTTCGGAAAAGTTAACAAAATAGACAGACCCTTAACAAATTTTATCATAAAAAGAAGGGAACACACCCAAATAAATAAACTCAGAGATGAGAATGGAAACATTACCACAGAAACAACGAAGATTCAGAACATTATAAGGGAATAGTTCTCAAACTTTATAATAAGTTTCAGAACATGGCAGAAATGGACCTTTTCCTAGCAAATATCGACATGTCGAAAATAAACCAAGATGAGTTAAACCATCTTAACAGGCCCATATCAAGCATTGAAATAAAAACAATAAGAGACCTCCCATCTAAGAAAAGCCCAGGACCAGACAGATGTACAGCAGAATTCTACAAGGCCTTCAAATCGGAGCTGATACCAATACTCCTTCAACTCTTCAATAAAATTGAAAGAGAAAGTTCACTCATTCTATGAAGCCATCATAACCCTCATCCCAAAACCAGGCAGGGACTCATCAACGAAAGAGAACTATAGACCCATTTCTTTGATGAACATTGATGCAAAACTTCTCAGCAAAATTTTGGCCAATCGACTTCAACAATTCATCCAAAAAAATCATACACCACAATCAAACAGGATTCATTTCAGTGATGCAAAGCTGGTTCAATATACACAAATCAATTAATATAATTCACCACATCAACAAGATCAAGGTCTCAATAGATGCAGAAACAGCATTTGACAAGATCTAACACCCCTTTATGATGAAAGTTCTGGAAAAATTAGGAATCTATGGAACATTCTTCAATATAATAACGACTGTATATGACAAACCTACAGACAGCATTATATTAGCAGTGAAAACTAAAGCCATTTCCTTTTAACTCAGGAAAGAGAAAAGGATGTCTACTCTCTCCACTTCTCTTCAATCTAGTATTAAAATGCCTAGCTACAACAATAAGACAAGATGCAAACATAAAAGGGATCCAAATAGGGAAAGATGAAGTAAAAACTCTCCCTCTTTGTGGATGACATGATCTTGTATTTAAAGAATCCCGAAGACTCCACTCCCAAATTACTCAAGCTGATTCAAAACTGTGGCAACGTAGCAGGGTATAATATTAGCTCTCAAAAATCAATAGCTTTTCTGTATGCCAACAATGAGAAAAGCGTGGCTGAAATCAGGAAAGTAACTCCATTCTTAATAGCCCCACAAAAAATAATATACCTAGGACTTAACTTAACCAAAGAAGTGAAGGACCTCTATGATGAAAAATTTCAAAACCTGAAAAAGGAAATCAAAACAGAACTTATATATATATATATATATATATATATATATGTATATTTATATATATGAACTTAGATATATATATATACATAATGGAGTTTTATATATATATATGGAGTTATATATATATATATATGATATATATATATATATGAACACACACATGCACACACACACACACATATATATACATATATACATATATATATATATATATATATATATATATATATATATACACACACACACACATAATGGAGTTCTACTCATCCATCAGAAAGAATGATATTGTACCATTTGTAAGAAATGGCAAGACTTGGAAAATATATTAAGTGAGATATGCCAGAGCTAAAGAAATATAGGGTGCATATTTCCCCTCAGTTGTAGCAGCAATAATGTAAATCTACAAGTAAACACACTGAATGACTAAAATAAGCAAATAAAGATAGGACATGATAAATTATATAGGTCTCTAGTGATTAACATACAGAGGCCAAAGGAGCCTATGCATAAGAGTAGTGAACAAAGCCTCAACAGCTATGGACAGATGATCATACAAAATAATATTTTATGAAATGAACTCCAAGAAAAGGAATCTAGAGACATTCTTTAGTTCCCATTGTTGCTGTTTTGATTTTCTTTTCCTTTTGTCTTGTTTGTTATTTTGTTTTGGGGAGCATAAGGGAGGGTACATAAATGGTGGAACAAGGGTGAAAAAATACAACAATGATACTCACCAGACACTATGTGAAAAAATGAACTGGATATCTCATGGGTGGGTATGGGAGGGAAAGAATGGGAGTGAGGGATGGAAGGGGAGACATGGTTCAAAAAGAGTTGTACTGACTTTATCTGATTCATGTAAATGTAACCCCTTTGTATATCAACTATACAAATATAATAAAAATTGGTAAAATAAAAAAATATCCTCCTACAATATTCAGAATTTCATTCAACAGAAATAGGGATATCATATCTAGCAGGTTAAAAACATGACCCACGGATCATATCTTGGGACAAAATACAACAGTCAGAAGACTGCATATCTAGAAAGTATTCTATCAGTTGCACAGTCCTCAAGTTTTTTCATTTAAAGACTAGTCTTTTAAGGTCAAAAGAAATGCCAACATATGACAGTTTCTTACTTAACCACAGATGGTGTAATGTAAAGACCTAGAAGTGTGAAAATGTTGTCTTTTCTCTATGGAAAACAGTGTTTAAAGCCATTTTCACACAATAGCTTATTTTCCTTCCTACTTAACTTGACCCACAAATACCATGAACTGTTATTTATTAGAATATTTGTTGTTTAGAAGATTCAAACAAAAGCTGTTTGTTGAATTTTAAATATATTAAATTCAGCTTTTTGTACAGGCAAATCCACTCGGTTTAACAGATGGCCTAGCAGTTGTAAGAAAATTATTCACAACCCCAAAGCAGCATAAACAATCACTTTAAAACACTGTTTGTTCTCAATTTACATATTTTTAATAGACAAAGTGATTCTGTGTTGTCTTTTTATCTTTACTGTGCCTTTGAGTAGATAATGTATTTCTGAACTTGATGGGCAGTGGGTTGGTGTCACTCTTACTAGCTTTTTATCAGTTGTGAACCATTGACAAGAAAGTTTAGTTTCTGCATAATGCTGAAGTTTACTTATTAGCATTAAAACCTCAAATAATAGGATGGAAATTAGTTTAAGGAAATTCGTATTCTTTACTGAGTTCTACAGCCCTTTTTATGTGTGGGGGAAGAAGGAAAAGATAGAGTTCTTCCAAATAAAAAGGACAGTTGCAAAACAGTCTTTGATGAAGGATATACCCTTAGTTCCGTTTTAGTTTTCAAGGACAGAATTTTGGACTTGTGGGAGCAAGACTGTTTCAAACATCATTTCCTGTTTTCTACAAAAGAGGTAAATCTATGTTTTCCTTAATTTTTTCTTTTTAATCATAGTGCTATTGAAATTGCTTCCTCTCTGCACAGCCTTACACACATCTACCCATTCTCATAGTCAGTCCTAAGGCAATTTGCAACATAGAAGTAGGTTTTCTTTGATTTTTTTATGGCTTTTTGACCTTTCTTGTTTCTTTATGTGATTCCAGTTCTGGGAGGAATTGCTAATGATAGAAGAATATAACTTTTTCACGTGAATCAAACTAGCCAATATTGGAATAGATTCAAGTATAATTCACTTTGCTTTAAAACAACCCTGACTTTTAAATTTTGTATCTGCATATACCATGCTTCTTGTCATTTTGACCAGAGGATATAGACTCAACCATAACCCAAATACATAGCATATTTATATTCTATCACATAGAATAATAGATATACAGATATTTGATATTTGAATTGAAAGGAACTTTTCTACTAAGGATTTTTTTTGCTATTTGAGGCCCTTTATTGTTTTATATGAACTTTTTGGTTGCTTCTTCTATTTCACTGAGAATGAGGGGAGGTGAGGAGGGAAAACAAAGGAGGAGGAACAATGTTCAGTAGGAAATGTACTCATTACCTTACTCATGTAACTGTAACCCCAATGTACAGTATTTTTACAATAAAATATATACAAAAAATGAAAATAGACATACACTGCAAAATTACATAGCAAAAAACATGGCTATGGAAAAGGTGCAAATAATTAAGGTAATTTTTGCAATCTACCCTATAAGAATACCAAGTTTATTTTATTTTATTTTATTTTATTTATTTTTTTGGGTCCGATAGTGGGGCCTGAACTCTGGGCCTGGGCGCTGTCCCTCAGCTCTTCAGCTCAAGGCTAGCACTCTACCACTTGAGCCACAGCGCCACTTCCGGCTTTTTTCTTTTTGCTTATGTGGTGCTGAGGAATCGAACCCAGGGCCTCGAGCATGCAAGGCAAGCGCTCTACCACTGAGCCACCTTCCCAGCCCCTAAGTTTATTTTAATACCATCCTAAATACTACAAGAGATTAAGCATTTGAAATATACTAGTTAGATCTATAGAATTATTAAAATTAATTTCTCCTTTAACTATTAGTGTGTGCTAATAAAATAGAGATTAAAAGTTGAAAAAGGAACTTTTGTCCAAAATATTTTCCTCAAATTATATCATATTCATATTATCTAAGGTATTAAAAAGGAATACAAAACATTTTTAGTAAGACATTCTATTTCTCAGCTCTCAAAGTTGTTTGCTATTTCTTTCTTTCTTTTTTGTATCACTATGTAGCCCAGGATGGCCCTACTTTCTTAAAACATCAGAAAGATCTAAAATTTTAAAGCTTGGAGACTTAATTCCATCGGACATCATATTTCCATTTGGAGAACATATTTTAAATATCTTAATGAAAAACTATAGAAAAGTATCTTTTCAGATGTTTGAATGGGAAAATGAACATCTGGTAGGGAATCTATTGTTGTAGCTTAATAATACCTTCAATCTGTTTTGAACTTGAAGCATGGACGCTTGACCCCTTGGAAACATGTTTAGTTCAATAATGTCAAGGGTTTAGTTCTTTCACTGTATAATTATCTCAGTTGTATTCTGTGGCCATCACCTATATCTGCACTCTTATCTCACACTATTAAACATGTAGTATGGGCTAGGAAGGTGTCTCAGTGGTAGAGTGCTTGCCTAGTATGCATGAGGCCCTGAGTTTGATTACTCAACACCATATAAGCAGAAAAAGCCAGAAGTGGTGCTATGGCTCAAGTGGTAGAGTGCTAGCCTTGAGCTGAAGAGCTGAGGGACAGTGCCCAGGCCCAGAGTTCAGGCCCCACGACCTACAAAAAAAAATGTAGTACAATTTGCAGGAGATTCTGTAAGGCAGTATGCACTACACTCTTACTTGAAGGAACATCTGCTTTACTGATAAATGCAGTTGCATTATTTCCATGTAAAGGTGTCCTTACAATTAAAGCAATGGAAAAGGGCTATTGTAATACATACTTCATATGAATACCTTCTGCAATATTTATATACCATTAGTATCAAAACTTTAACAAACACATTCTATACTGTGCTGTTCTCACAACACCTCCAAATAAACATTCATGTTCATACCCATGATGCCTTTGTGATTGTTATTTGTATCAGAAGTGTACATAAGCCAGCCATTCTTGGCAAAAGAGCGGCATATTTTCCTGCCAAATCAATGACAGGCATTGTGTTTTACATCTCTTCAAAACTGGTACTTTGGGAGAAGCATTACAGTGGCTATCAATCACTAAAAACCACCACAAGATCGAATTGTTTCTGATACTTAAATCTATCTTAGAGATTGCAGGCCCATGAACATTGTGCTCTTTTCCAAAATGTCTGCAGTTTAGATATTTCCTCACCCCTATTCTCAGTCTAAGATGCTACAGTAACCTATTGATTTTCTTACAAGCCATGTTCCTTTTCTAGGATATTTCCAGTGCTCTTGTTAATTGGTTCATTGTTTGTCAGTCATTAATTACTCCACAGGTTTTTTGAAAATTAGTACTATACCTACTCATGCAAGAAATTGAAACCTGCACAATTTCTCTCTAATTCCATTAAAGAGGGCCAAGATCTATACCACTTGCTTTCCTCAGGTTTTCAGTTCAAATATTGTCATAGGACAAAATGTTAACCATAATTTCTGTGGCCTAAATATTTGTGCTGCTGTTGTTGCTATCTACTTGAATGACCTTAAAAAGGAGTGGCATGACTCCTCAGTATCTGAGTTTCCTTCTCTTCTATATAGTAAAGAAATATGCAAAGTATTTTTAAAGAGTAGTGCAATATATAAATAAAAGGCAATGTTGTTAAAATTACTTTGAAAACTGCATGATA
This sequence comes from Dipodomys spectabilis, assembly GCF_019054845.1. NCBI lineage: Eukaryota > Metazoa > Chordata > Mammalia > Rodentia > Heteromyidae > Dipodomys > Dipodomys spectabilis. Next base: position 615,911 of record NW_024871033.1, on the reverse strand, counting down.
GATTTGTGATTTTTAAAAACAAATGTTCAATAAATGCTGCTTTCATTTTTTTCATTTTTTCTTCTATTTCTTTCCTACTATTATGAAAGTATTGTTAACATAATGTCTTGAATTATCTTAATTCTTTTCAAAGAAGTTATAATTCCATACCTTTGCATTTTGGAGGGAGTTCATTGTTATGTTTAGACTTGAAACAGTCGTTAAGAACTATTAACTATATCTTATGAAATTAAGCAATGGAAAGAGCTATATTCTGGGCTTTTTGCTAGACTGGAATGCAATTTTCTGAAAAGTAAGAAAATTTTTCTTTTCTAAAATTTGTTGTAAAGGTGATGAGCAGTGGAGTTACAGTTACTCAATTAAGGTAACAAGTACATGTCTTTTTGAACACCCTTACCCCTTCCCTCACTTTCTCTCACTTTCCCTTTCTCACTTCCCTCCTCCCCAGCTTTTTATATTCTGCTTGTGCTCTTCTTCTTGCCTTGCTCTATGGTGTTGGGCTCAAGAAGCATAGTCTTTTTCAACATAAGGGGATGTGTCATTCTCTGCAATTTTGTGGGGTTGAATCTCCAACACCTTCCAGATCCTTTTAAAACTACATTTTATTATCTTTAAGTGTAATTGAAAACACCAAACAAATTCCATTCAGGAGGCTGGAGGAGTGAACATCTATAGGGACAGAAGAGAACAAAGAAATTCTTACAGGGAAAAGTCTTCATTCTTGACGAATAATAAGTTTTCTAACATTGACCCAGTCTTTCAACCTGGAAATCAATACAGAATGGTTCTAATACAACATCTTTTAGTTGTGTTGTTGGTTTTGTTTTGATAATATTTTGTGATTTTTATCAATGAGTGAAATGGTTTTCTGGTTCTCCTTTTTTCATATTTTCTCTATTTTGCTATTAAAACCTTTCTATTTTAAAACTATTGGTTGTAAATCTTGTACATTTTTTTCTGTCTTGAAAGAGAAAATCTAAGTATTATAATCATTTGGATCTAAATATTATAATTATTTGGAATTTAATGATTTATGGAATTTGCTAGTAAATCATTGATCTGAGGTTTTATTGTGCAAAGAATTTTAATTTGAGTATTAATAATAAGTGACTGAAATTATATCCTAGTTTTTATCTTTTCACAGAGAGGTATTTTTTAGGATATCCTACTTGTCTTATTATTGGAACAAAATCGTTTCTTTACCTTAGAAAAAGCTATGCTTCCTCCTCAACACTGAGATCATTTACCTAGTGAATATTATTTGTATCCCTGTGAGTCTATCCTAATGATTAGCACCAGGCCCTAAGAAAATGGAAACACAGACATGCTGGAATAAAGCACAAGTTTTTTTATTTATAATCAATTGTTCTGTGTTAGTGAATTTTCAAATCTAATGCAGTACTTATTTCATGAAGACTGCATTAGATTTGAAAATTTTTTTGCAATGCAGCTGTCTTTAGTCAGTACTATAAAGTAGTGACACTAAATGAAAGGAAGTTTTAATATATTTTGTAAGGAAATTATTATTTTCATTTACTATTGTTAGATGGGGAAACTCTTCTAAAGTTGTCTCTTAAGTGAAGAGAAAGAACTTATTGTTCCCTCACTTATTCCTTTCAAAGGGAGATAAAAGTAGCTTCATTTAGTTGTCCACTGTGAGTAAACAGAGCCAATATACACACCTCTATTCTTTCCTTAGAGTAGGTTCTCTCTTCTTGTCTTTGCTCCTGTAAGAGCAATGTGTAATGCTCTGGCAGTTCCACAACTGCGTAGGGAAATCTGTCTATATTCCATCTAATTCCACTTGATCACAGATTAAGTTACATTTTCTAATACTGACATAACAACATAATATTTATAATAATATAAACATAAACTTTAATGTTTTAAATACCATCTGTATTTACAATGATTTCTCTTATAACATGTATAGAAAATAAGTGGTGGAATAGGGAAAAAGACTGAAACACCAATTCTAGGATGTTAGACTGAAATTCCCATAGGACATGTATAGATGCTTTTAGGGGCTAGGTACAAAGCTTAGGTTTAGGAGTTTAGTGGACTAGACATTTGTAAAGGCTTTTATCGGGCCATGTGTCTGGTTTTTATAGTTACACACTGGCTTTTAAATGATATGATCTAGATAGATCATGTTTGACCCACAGTGCCAGCCAAATGCAATTTTCATCTTATTGAACATTGAAAGATGTCTCTCAATTCATGCCCCTGCAATTCTCTCTCCTTGAGATTTAGCCACATCTAGACTTTCTTTCTATCAAATAAATATGGACAAAAGGATGAAATGTTCTTTTTGTGATCACTTTGTTGGTTTTTCTCTTGCTGTAAATGTGTAAGCTTGGCAGAGGTCTTAGTAAATAGAGGTACCGGAACCAAGAATTAAATTGAAAGTAAAAGAGAATTTACAGATATAAGCTTCTTAGATAAAGATTATTGGATCCTGTCTTGATATTTTCAGTTAAGTCTGTAAGCATATACATTAAATTTATGTGTATTTCAGAACACTAGTGTGTCCAGTTCCAACTTTAAAATGTTAATATCAAACTCATGAAAGCTCCAGTTTTACATTGATTTTACAAAAAATCGGTTATGTATTCATGCTTAAGAAGGAAACTGTGCGTGAATATTCAACTCATATGTTTGGTCTAGAGTATTATTACTATCCAGACAGATAATTTTGAGTTGTGTCTAAATATATTAATTTCTTGAATTTTGATCATTTCTTTATAATACAGAGGCCCAACTTGCAGCTTTACTTGGAGACAATACAAATAGGTGACAAGAAGAATATGCCATGATAGCCTGAGCTAAAGAAAAAATTAAGAGAATGACTGAGAGCCGGGCGCCATGACTCACGCCTGTAATCCTAGCTACTCAGGAGGCTGAGATCTGAGAATCGCGGTTCAAAGCCAGCCCGGGCAGGAAAGACGGTGAGACTCCTATCTCCAATAAACCACTAGAAAACCGGAAGTGGTGCTGTAGCTCAAGTGGTAGAGCACTCACCTTGAGCTGAAGAGCTGAGGGACAGCGCCCAGGCCCAGAGTTCAAGCCCCATGACCGAAAAAAAAAAAAGAGAATGACTGAAAACATAAATGAAACAAGGTAACTAAAAATTTCACTTGTCCCGGGTATAGTGGCTCATATGTGTAATCCTACCTACTCAGGAGGGAGATATCTGGAGAATTACAGTTTAAGACCAGCCCAGGCAAAAAGTTAGTAAATCTATCTCAATCAATAAGCTGAGTCTTCTGGCTTGAACTTGTTATGCCATATAAGCAGCAGGTCTTATCCTGTTCTCAGACATAACTATGAGGCCCTATCTGAAAATAAATAAAGCATAAAAGGACTGAGATTAAGCTCAAGTTGTAGCAAGCTTACAAGCATGAAGCTCTGAGGTCAGACCTTGAGTACCAGACATAAAAACTTTCTGTCATTTTTTCTATAGCATCATAGTAAGGGGAATCATAGTTAAGGATCTGGAATGATATTGTTCATTTTAATTCCATGATAAAATATGGAAGAACAAAATAATTAAGAAAAACATATTAGGCATATTGAAATTGCAGAGGTCAGAATAGAAGGCTATAAATAGGAAATAGAAAGCTGGTATCACTGGTTCCCACTTGTAATCCTATCTACTCAGTAGGCTGGCATCCAGAACATTGTGATTAGAAGCTACCCTAAGGGCAGAAAAATCTTCAGAGTCCATCTCCAATTCACTAGCCAAAAGCTAGGTTGGAAGATTGGGTCAAATAGTATAGTGTCAGCCAAGCAATAAAGCCAAGAAAGCACTAAGTTCCTTAGTTCAAAGTTTGTTACTGGAAAAAAGAATAAAGTTTGTTCTATGTTTAAATTCTCAAAAAGGGACATTATTAATGTGGAATAAATTCATTTTTTAACCAGATCAAAAAGAGTAATTGGAGCTCAATAAAATGTATAAGAGTAAAAGATGAATGGTTCCAGAGAACATTATATATGATTACCCAGGCTTCTAGAGACTACCAAAAGATTACACATAATTACACTTCTGCAAGAGAAAGAGAACATTTGAAGAGATCAACCTAAATATTTAGTGATGGCTATGCCAAATGACATAAAACCTGGAAAGATTTGATGGGAAAAATTAGAAAGATTAGTATAAAATAAATTTAGGAAATTATTAGGTGAGTTTCAAGGCAGCACACTTACTTGAGCTGGGAATAGAAGTAACGTGTCATAAAGGAAGAAGTCTGGAAGTTTTAATGAATAAAGATACAAAAGAAATGTACATAAAAATGAGACATGTTAAAAGGGAATGACTCAAGATAATAACAGATCAAGTTCAATCTCAGACATTAATCTGATGGGAGAATGTATATTGGGCACTATCATCCAACTCTAGAAGGTAAAGATGAAATTGTACATAGTTTGTCTGAAGAGTTGATGATGTTGATAGTTCAACTTTTATTAATTTTATATATCTTATCATGTGGGAACCTCACAAGATAAAATGTATGGGAATATGTTAGTCAAACCCTTATCAGTACAATAAACCGAATAGACAATGAAAAGAAAAACATTCCCCAGTTCACCAAAGTATGTCAGCTCAGTCTCACATATGACAGAGAAGAAAAGGTACCAATTTAAGAAAGCAGAGGGAACTAAAATTAAGTCATATTCTACTTCTGAAAGGAAAATAAGGAATAGTAGACATTAATGTCTATATATTTCGGTGTCAGATATGGTTAAATTACATTCTTAATAAAGCAGTATATTATAGATTTGTTAACTCAAATTCTGAGGCCTCGGAGAACTAACATTTATTCCATTAAAAGAATTCTATAGTGCCCTCCTTTCATTTCTTTCCTTGGAAATTAATAAACATATAGAAGTTGCATCCTCTGATAGCAGTTTAGTCAACAAAAGGGGATGTATTTTGATGATCCTCTTTATTATTTGCTTATATCATTTTAATTTGTTTTGTTTGCATACCATTGGGATTTGAACTCAGGACTTCATGCTTGCCACACAGCCATTCTTCTGCTTGAACCATGCCAGGCTTTTTGTTCAGATTTTTTTTATGAGATCTCACATTTTACCAAAGCTAGTTTAGACCATTATCCTCATTGCAGTTCTTGCTTTAGGTAGAATGATATGCACATAGTACCAAGATCTGAGTTTTCTGTTGGTATGGGGGGGAGTCTTGTGAACATTTTTACCTGTCTTGGCCTGGAACCATGATAACCCTGATCTCAGCCTCCTGTATAGCTGCAGTGACAGACATTCATCTCTGTACCTAGCTATTAGTTGAGAGAGGTTCTTGCATACATTTTTTTTTGCCAGGACAGGCCCCAAACTACAATTTTTCTCCTCTCTTCCTCCAGAGTAGCTGTGATCATAAGCATGATTCATTGCTACTACGCTTAATTATGACTTTTCTGGGTTTAAAATTTGACCAAGTAAATGACTCTTTCATGTGATACCCCTTTTAATGCTAAATGGTGTGAGCAATGTCATTTGTATTGATATATGAACTATAAACAACTGAAGGAATATAAGGTTTTTATTCTTATTACCCTATTTAAGCAAGTACTCATACACTCTTTTCCTGTTATCATATCCATGTTTCTATAGAATTTGTAAAATATTAGACAATATTAAAATAAACATATTTGAAATGGGTTTTGTCAAAGATTCAAACTTTTAGTATGAGATATGTTCTGGGATTAAAGGTCAACAGGGTGATTACAGATGCTTTTTGACTTATGATAGGGCTATGTCCCATTTCAAGTTAAAAATATTACAGTGTCTTGGTCTTGTGGCAACTAAGGGTTGAAATGTACCTTTAAAGTTTCTATGACATCTGGCAAACTAAAGCACCTATTATGACATACTTATGTGAAACTTTCTGCAGGTTAGACTTAAGTAGAGAGCAGAATGGGACAAGGCAAGGAAAATAATAAACTTTAAAGTTTAGGTCTAAGCACACTAGCAATTCAAGATCATACCATGTTGTTATGGAATGGAAAAAAAACTGATGTTGAAACACATCCAGAATGAATGAAAAACAAATTAATATGATCCTATTTAGCTATAATTGTCATGAACTGTGTCAAGACAACTCCATTATTTTAAACTGATTTCTGATTAGCTAAACAGATGGAGAAAATGGAAGAAGACTTGGAAGTTACATCAACCTCCCTCCCCATTGATGGGAACATCTAGAGAAGATCTAATAATGTCTGTATGATCAATGCAATTGGTGAAAACTCTTCTGTGTTACAAGGAGAATACTTAAGAACTAGAAGAAACAACATAATACTTTTGAACCAGCATGCCCTGTTGATCTGTTTTATATAACTCCTACTTATACACCTCCTTGCCCTCTTTATCAGATCAAATAGGAAGAATGTATGGATTTATCCAGTAGAGAGGTGATGCATGAAAGGGAGTTACACATGTTAATGCAGCTGTGTCATTCTTGGGAAATGTTTGAAATGAATGACAACTATTGGGTGAAAACATCCTTTAAAAGAAGCATGAATCCAGTTTCAGAATCTCCAGCATCTTCTGTCACCATGAAGATCAAGAAAGCCTACAAACACCATTAGACCAAGTCTTTCCAAATTATTAATAAGAAAAGGAAGAAGAACTGTCTCAATAAGAAATAAAATCTTCAAAGATATCAATGGAAAGCTTCGACTGAAACAGAGCTCATTAATTAAAATAAAACCGCAAACCTAATTAAAAATATTACCGCTTAAAATGTATTTAAAATGTAACATTAGACATCTCAATTTATGACAGTATATACTGTAGATGGTTTCTTATTATTACTCACTCCCACAATGTCATTGTTGAGCTAGTAGGTATGGCTTATTGTCATCAACCTATATCATGAAAGATGCAACTTCTTAATTTGAGGCTAAATCAAAATTCAACACTGGAAGTAGAGTTTCTACTGGACATGTAGCTATTAAACAATTGTAAAGTCAAGAAGTAAGCACTGATAGGAAAAGATAAGGAAGAATGATATAAGGAGTGGCATTGGTTATACTGTACTCATAACCTCTGGAATAGAAATTTCTTTGTACAACTGCTTATTAAAAAAGAGGGACCATTGTAAGTTTGCAATTAGCTGTATAGTTAATATTGTATTGTAATCCTGAAATGTGTGTGGAGAATACTCCTAAGGGTCTTTACACTCCACCCCCACCCTCACCCCAGATTATTGATGTGTTAATTCACTTCATTGTAGTAATCATTTTACAATGTATTTGTATTAAGACCTTTATGTTATATAATGTACATACCATATGTTATATAATGTATATACCATTGTATTATTTCATTTTCTCAACAATGTTAGAAAAGGATATATATATATTTTTAAATCTCTGGACTAGCAGCCAAAGATTCTGTATTTTATATCCAAAGCTCTAGAAACATGGTTGGATAAATCAGATAACTTCTATAAGCTTCTGTAACTTTAAAATGTAGGTTTTAAAGTAAAAAATTCCCAAGACTTATAAAAATTATCCATAGCAAGTGACTAAAACTATAATTTATAAAATGCATAAATATTGACATATGAAAATAAAGATGTACTTCTGTTGGATATATATGCTAGAGTGAATTGTAGTGAATATGTGTAGACAGCTCAGTAGATATTGTATGAACGTTTCTCTTAGTGCTTCCTTATACCAATATATTCTGTAATCAGGTTTGCATGTTCTTGCCAGTATTTAGTATTTTTTATTTTATCCATTCAGATAGCATGCAGTAGTTTTACACTCTGACATTAACTTTCATTTTTCTAATGACTGATACGTAGAACATCTTTTGATGTTTATTGGATACAACAAATTTGATTTTTAAAATTACACGTTTTGACTTATTATTCTAGTATACTTAGCTAGTAGAAACCTCAAAAACAACTATGTAGATTATTTGAATTAGCAAAAAAATAAAAAATACATGTTTAAATATGTAGCTGAGGCTGAAAGCAGGAAAAGGAAATCATTAAGTGCTACAAGCAAAGAGAAAGATTAACACCAGAATGTAATCTCAGAAACTTGCTACAGTGGAATTGGAATGTATATTGGATTGAGTAATAAAACTCAAAAGCACTAACATTAAAGTCTTGAGTTTATTCATCATGCTCAGACAGAAAATTAAGCTATAATTTTCTGTGAGGTAAGAGTTTAGTCAGGAGGCTCCTGCATAAAACCATGAATGAGTCTTGAAGGATGTGCTCTAGGTGAAACAAAGACCAGGAAAGTTATTCCCACTGGATCTGGAAAGTGTGAAAATATTTCCTTTACTTTGGGCTCTTGAACCCAAAGTATGAATTACATACAAGATTAAAGACTGAATGTACTTTAGGTTATAAAATTGCTAAAATTAAAAAGATAAATACCTAGAGATAAATTGTAGACTATACATAACCTTCGGTTATGGATTGCAATAACACACATTCCTATAAGAGTTATATAGGGAAAACATTGCAAAAAAATATGAGCTCAACCCAAAGAAACAAAAAATTGCAAAATTACAACCAACAGTAATACATCTTCAATGAGAGTAAGAAATCACAAGTAAGATCATACAAACATGTGATATTAGAACTATATGAAAAAATCTTAAAAATTTAAAAACAATTGAAAATATAAAGAAGACACAATAATAGAAACAAATCTAGAAAAAAATGCACGGAATGTTAAAAATGAAAGCACCAAGCTAGATAGTAGACCAAAGAAAATGGAGTATATTGTTATTGAAATATGTTAGATGTTAGAAGATTGCCTGAAGAGTGAGTTCTATAATTCTAACTACTGAGGAAGCTGAGATATGAGGATTGAAGTTCAAAGCCACCACGCCAGAAAAGTCTACGAAGTACTTAACCTCAATTAACCTGCAAAATTCCTGAAATAGATATGGTTTAAGTGGTAGAGTACCAGCCTTGAGTGAAAAAGCCAAGTGGCAGTGTGAGGCCCTGAGTTCAAACCCCAATATCAGCACAAATTACCAAAGAAAGAAAATCAACTAGAGAGATAAAATGAATAGTATGTTTTAATATGCATTATGAATCAATTGGGAAATTAACATATCCTATAGCACCAAAAAATACAGGAAATAAAATGTGTGAAAAAAGAGGCTGATTATCAAAATTAGGTAATTTTTAAATGTACATATTATATTCAAAGGACATAAAGATGTGGATGAACTTACTTTTAGTTAAAAATATTAATATCAATATTTGAGTTCTATCACAAGAAGATGCAAAAGATTATTAAATGCCTATAATTTAAGAGAGGAATAAAGGCCCAAAGAAAGCTGTATCTATACAATTAGAGACAGGGACAATATAGGTGACCATGAAAATACCATAGAAAATAAAAGAACAAAATCAGATTAGAAAAATAAATCAAAATGTGTCATTAATGAGTATGTATGCACGGATTTACGAAGTCACATAAAAATGCAGTTCCTTGTCATACATCAAACATACTCCTAAACTTTAAGGGTATAGAATTGTTAGAAGACAAAAGGTTGGAAAAAATGTACTAGGTCTATATCAAAAATTGTAAGCAAAGCTATTTTAACCATGTAATTCCTGTGTTTTAAATTTCGATTTAAAAATATGAAAAACTATAAGTATTTTTACTGAAGTAGGTTATAAATACAGTATATCTTGATAAATGTCACCCATTTCAACTTTCTCAACCACCTTCCAAACCTACTTCTTCCCTTGTTTATCATATTTTTAGCTTATGTGTTGAAGGCTTTTTACCCCACTTAACAAAGTAGTTTATGTGTACAATGCATATTGTGCATCTGTGTCACCATTTCAATATTCTGACCCCCATGACTCACCCCTTCCCTTATATTTCTCAATTCTGTGGTATATACAATGATTTATTGCATGCATTCACCCACTTTCCCTCTTCATTCTTCTAACCCTCTCCCCTTGATCCCATTCTCCTCTCTTGCAAGTACGATTTGCTGGTACTTATTTTCTTGGGATTTGACTTGATCTTTTAAAGATTTATATTATTTATGTTCCTCATAGAGTCTATACCACTTCAGTTAATTCATTTGTAATCCCTTGCTTACCCCCCAATGTGTTTACTTGTAGATTTATAGACATATTCTAGCTACCACAAATGAGGGAAAACAGGTAATCTGTGTTTCTCTGGGTCTGAATTACTTTGCTTAATAAAATTTTTTCCAGGTCTTTCTATGTCCTTATGAATAGTGCAATACCATTCTTTCTGATTGATGAGTAGAATTCATTGTGTATATGTACCACATTTTCATGATCCATTCTTCTTTTTAAGGGCATCTGGTCTGGTTCCATATCTTGGCTATAGTGAATAGAGCTGGAGTCAACATAATTGTTCTGGTAGCTTTAGTATGGCCTTGTTTGTACTGTATTGGATAAATGCCTAGGGATGGGATTGCATCAAACTTAGTTTCTGTATGGCAAAGGACACAGTTAATGAGCTTAATGAGCTAAATAGAAAGCCAACAAAATTTGACAGCATTTTAACCAGCTATATATCAGACAAGGATCTAATATCCAAAATATAATGGGTTAATGACAAAAACAGAGACTTCTCAGAAGAAGTAAAAGTGGCCAAAAGACACATGAAGAAATGTTCAACATCTCTGGCCATAAAGGAAATGCAAATAAAAATAAGCACTGAGATTCCACCTTACTCAAACTGGAAAGACAAATATCAAGAAAACTAACAATAACAAATGCTGGTGTGGATATGGCAAAAGACAGTCTATTATACTGTTGGTGGGAATGTAAGCTTGTCCAACCACTTTGGGAAGCAGTATGTGGGTTCTTCAAAAAAAAACTAAACATAGAGCTACCCTATGACCCAACAATTCCCTCATGGGCATTTATCCAATAGAGCACAAAAAAGGAAACTTTTGAAACTTATTTTTGGAACTATGTTAATATAGAGATAAATGCCAAAAAGATATGAAGAATATTCTCCACCAGTCTAATTCATGAAAATAGATGTCAAAATCTTCATAATAAATTAACAATCTAGTTCCCTTAACCTATTACAAATATTAATGAATTTATGCTTGTTCCAAGGTTATGAAAATTTTTTAAATGAAAGTTATTCTAAGTTTTCTTATCTATCAACATGACACAATGAATGCATAAGGAACTACTGCTGATTTCGATTATCTAAAATTTCTGGAAAAATTAAATATAAAATTCATTTGTCCATATATGGGTGGCTGGATCTGAAAGTAAAGTCAGTCCAAGGAATTTAAAAACAGTAAGAAAATGTAAATTTAGAGAGAAAAAAAGCATTAGAAGATGCATTTATCTGTAGAACTCATGATTACTGGAAATAGTATTTGTGTTATAATGAATTGCATTATTCAGATCCAAGTCTTCATTTATTAAAATTAACATACATATCAGCATTTTATTTTAAGGAAATATGCAAATATTAAAAGTATAAGGAAAGAATAAGCAAACATAAAATGATGGACAAATTTGAAGAATCAAATAGGATTTTAAAACATATCTATGTATAAATGTATCTGTATAAATGGATATATGAAATTAGAAATTCATTAAATAGATTATTAAGCACAGAAGGCATAAGAAGGGTGCAAGATAGATATGAAAATTATTATAGAATTTTGTAGCAAGAAGTGACAGGAAATAAAGGTTAAAAAAACACTTTATGAGAACATAAAATATAAATCAAATAATGTAGAAATTAGAAAGGGGCAATATTTAAAAGGTAAATAGCATACTTTCAGAAATTCTTGAAACATACATCTTTAATTTTAGAAAAATGATGAATTCCAAAATATATAAATAAAACCTACAATTTTATGTGCTATAGTAAAACCTCAAAACACTGTAGACAGGATAGACCTATGCTTTAATAATTACAAAGGTAACAATACGTATTTCTTGTTTGTGGATTTTATTTGTCCTGTGTATGCTAGAATGAGTCTACCTATAGTCATAAAGAAGTATTTACTATTTTAGCATTGCTATGAGATGTTTAGGCATTTAAATTTTTTTCTATCCCAAACCAGGTGGTCCTCGGTATCACTGAAGCTGAATGACTGTCATCAAAGAAAACTAGAGATGTTTTATCCAGATCCAAGATTAAAGAAACAAATGAACAAGCTTTCCCACAGTCAAATAAAAAAACCAGAAAAAGATTAGCTGTCCATATAAATATGACTAGACCATGTGCTTAGAATGTAATCAGAAATATTTTATGGATGGACAACAAAGTTTACTAGTAAAATACAGAATGGACACACATTTCAAAATACAAGTTGCTTTAAAATATTTTACACATTGTTGACATGTTAGCAGAGAATTTCACACTTCATTGAAAAGTCATTAAGGTAATTACCAGATCATTAGTGTACACTTTGAGTCTCAGCTTTGAAACTTTATTCTATAAAGAAATCTTTTGACAGACAGTTGAGCTCCTAGTATATGTTGAGTCAAAATGTAATCTGCTCTATCTTTCCTACCCACCTAACAGCTAGCCTTCAGAAGAGTGCTAAGGAAATGTTTCTGGAACTTGTTCAGTAAATCTAGGAGATTTATTTAATGCAGGTTCATTCAAGTTTCCTGAAAAGAAATTTCTATTTTCTGGAGCACGGGATTTTTTGCTTAGTGAGACTGAAGAATGAGTGTTCTTAAAAATATGTTATTAATGCTCTTTTAAATGGTTACTATTATAAAGAAGGAATAGCTTGCAATTTAATTGATTGTTCAATTAATGTTAGTATTTTTAAAAGTAATGAAAGTGGTGAGAAAAACATAGTTTTTGTGTATGTATATGTGTGTTTGCAAATACTGACACACATGCTAATACTCATAGCTGATACTCTACTACTTAAGATATACCCTCAATCTCATTTTTGCTGATTAACTGGTGTTAAGATTTTGACAAACTTTTATGCCTATGATTGACTACTAATCATGATCTTCAGCTCTCAAATCTCTAGAGTAACTAAGATTATTGGCCTGACCTACTGGCAACCACCTTAAAATTTTAATTTTTTATGTAAATACACACAGTATATTAGAGTAGTTTATACATTCCACAAGACATAATAGTTATGGAAATTGTTCTCCATCAGCATATACAGGTAATTTCATTTAAAAGCTGCTTATAATTCTACTTTGTGATTTAATAGTGATATTTAATTATTGCACTATTGATAAGCATTTGAATTAACATTATTATCAATACCACAGTGGAAATTTTATACATACATTTTTTGTGAGTATGTCTAAATATTTTCCAGTTTTTGATATGCCATGATGGTGTATTGTGTGCATAATTGTAACTAGTGCAAAGTAGAATAATAGTATCAGAGAAAGGAAAATACATATACATTCAGATCACAAAATGTTAAGGAAAAATTTCTACGATACTGTGTGTCATCTTTACTAGATTCCTTAGGTTTGGGGGAGTTGAAACTAAAACTATAGTACTTGTTAACTATTACAGCAGTAAACTTTGTATTTATAAGAGGCTATATTTTTATTTTCAAATACTGTATTTAACAGTGGCATAGCAACAGTATATTTGTGTAGGATAGTCTAATACATTTATATCTACTTTTTTCCCATATTGAATACTTCATAAATGCTAGAATTACCCAAGACCAAAATATCTTTGAGGTTTTCCCAACTATTTCCATTCTAGTCCTCTTCAACACTGATCCTAATTTTCAAAGAAAATTACTATTTGTAAAATCAGAGAAAGTGATGGGCTTGCAATTTTTGAATAATACAATCCTAGCCAATTATTGCATAAGACTAAAACCACATAGTCAAAATTTGTTGGATATTTCAGAATTACTTAGCTGAAGAGAGGCATTGAGTAAGTAGTTTAGTTTTTGAGGCATTAAAGTAAAAGATTCGTGGGTGACTTTTTTTTAATTATAATTCTGTTTCCCAGACTCACAAGAACAAGGAAACTTCCTGTGCTGAATCCAACATAGTTTAGGCTATGATTATGAGGCACCATGAATTTTTGGGTTCAGAAAAGTTTTAAAGTACATATTACCAATTCTGTCTGCCTCCTAAGTATATATGCAGGAGCCAATATATTGACTCTTTTCATAATGTAAAAGTTGTGTTGGGCTGGGAAGGTGGTTCAGTGGTAGAGTGCTTTCCTAGCATGCATGAAGCCTTGGGTTTGATTCCTCAGCACTGCATAAGCAGAAAAAGCTGGAATTGGTGCTGTGGCTCAAGTGGTAGAGAGCTAGCCTTGAACTGAAGAGCTGAGAGACAGAACCCAGGTCGAGAGTTCAAGCCCCATGCAACAAATTTCTGTTGCTTTAGTAATGAGAAAATAAAGAAGACTCTAGCAGCTACCAGAAAAATGAGGTTAGAAATGAGAGACTGTCAAGTTCTCCTGATACTTTGGGTGATTGTGACTTGTCTCATTTGACTCTGAACCTGAATGGGAACAGAGCTCAGCTAGAAGAGATCATATGGCTCTGTTAGAAGATCCCAAATTTCCTGATTTCTGGCATCCTATATCTAGCCTCCCACTGAGCTGAGAGCATGACCTTGCTTGTTGACCCAGCACACAGCCAGCACGATACAAACGGGGTACTTACAGGAAGCTGCCCATGACTTATCATCTAGTGGTTCATGAAAAGGCAAAAACAAAAAACAAAAACGACTTTCTAACTGTTAAGAAAACCTTGCTCAGCCTTGTAAAAAAATCTTGGGAATCGTGGGGATATAGCACTCTGATAAATATTTGCAAGTAGGGAAATGTTGTCCTTTTGGTTCTTCATGGATGTAATAGAGTTCCTGACATTTTTTTCTCTTCACACACACACACACATATATGTGTGTGTGTGTGTGTGTGTGTGTGTGTGTGTGTGTGTGTGTGTGTGTGTGTGTGATTGTTGAAAGTGAGTTATTGAAGCTCAAACCACAAATTGATATTGTCTCATAGCTTTCCTTAATATTGTCTGTATTAAGTCACAATATTTTGTCTCTTTTGCCTTTTCCACCAGCAGTTTTCAGTTGATTCTTTGTATGATGATCATTTGAACCTGCAGCATTATGAACTATTAATGTGTGAGTGAGATTGTTATACAACAATGAATTTCAATAGTTCCCCGCTAAGTCTTGTCACTGATTTATTTTAACATGGATCAGATAAGTATCTCATCCTTGATTATTGGAAAGGAACCTAAACTCAAAACTTTGTAGGTAATTGCTTCCAGTTGAAGTCTAATGAAATAAACATTCATTGTGAATGAAAATAATACCAAGAAACTATTTCTATTTCTCAATTCTGTCTTTATTTCAGTATTGTACTATAATTTTTTACATTTTAGAACAATGATTTTTTATTATCTTTAATTAGTTGTGCAAAGGCGTTGCCATATAACAAAGCAGTTTATTAATATATCTTGATCAATATTACCCCTTTCAACATTCTCACTCATCCCTCCCCTTCCCACCCACACTCTATATTTCTTTATTTTATAGGATCTCTCTGTCTCTGTCTCTTTCTCTTTGTCTCTCTCTCTTTCCCTCTCTCTCTGTATACATATATATACATATATATATAATATTCTTGACTGTATTCTTCCCTTTTCCCTTTTCCCTTTTCCCTTGACCCTACCTAATACCTTTGAGTATTTGCTTGCTGGTATTTTATTTTTCTGCACTTTGACTTTGTCTTTCTAAAGAATTACATAATTTGTATATACCTATATATGAGCCAACATATTTACTTATAAGTTTATAATCTAAATCTAGCTTCCCACCTATAAGGGAAAGTATGCATCCTTTCACTCTCTGGACAAGATTTATTTCACTAAGCAGTCTTTCCATTTCTTTATAAATGGTAAAATATCATACT